>NC_050573.1:113613256-113981838 GCF_011100635.1 Trichosurus vulpecula | reverse complement strand
CCAGTGGGGAGACTATTACAATAGTCCAAGTGAGAGGTGCTGAGAGTCTGAGTCAGGCGGCTATGTAAGAGGAGAGGGGACAGATGCAAGAAATATTGTAGAGATAGAAAGGATAAGATTT
The DNA here is from genome assembly GCF_011100635.1 of Trichosurus vulpecula. Lineage (NCBI taxonomy): Eukaryota > Metazoa > Chordata > Mammalia > Diprotodontia > Phalangeridae > Trichosurus > Trichosurus vulpecula. The sequence continues at coordinate 113,981,717 of NC_050573.1, read as the reverse complement.
GCATTTGATTGGATATATGCGGTGAGTAAGAGTGAGAAATTGAGGATGAGATTAAGGTTGAAAGACTGGGTGAGTAGGAGAATGCCTTCAACAGGAATAGGGAAGTTAAGAAGGGTGGGTTCAGATTACAAAATTGACCAAAAAAATTGACAAATGTTGGAGGGAAAAAGAAGCACGTTGATGGACTGTTGGTGGAATTGTGAATTCATCCAGCCATTTTGGAAGTACGTCTGAAAATTTCTAAGCTGAACTCATGATACCACTATTAGGCCTATACCTCAAAGAGACCAAAGAAAGAGGAAAGGGTCTTTTATATGCATAAATGTTTATAACATCTCTTTTTGTAGTAGCAAAGAACTGGAGACTTAGGGGGTGCCTATCAACTGAGGAGACTTAGATGTGTTTGTGGGCACCAGAGAAAAAGCCAGTAGGCAGAAAGAAATTCAAGATTAAAAGGAGAGAGAATGATTATGGGGATAATCTACCAGAAAAGAGGGGAGGGGATAGGATCAAGAAACATTTAGAAGGGTTAGCCTTTGCAATGAGGAAAGTCACCTCTTCCTCAAAGGATGATATCAAGGAGATGAGGAGTCTCGGAACAAAAGGCCTCTGTTCGACCAGTAAAGTATGTAATGAGGTCCTCAGCTGAGAGAGTGAGGATAGAAGGTACTTTAAAGGGCTTGAGAAAAGAAAAGAAGGTTTGGAACAGCCACTTCGGGGAATGGGATAGACAATCTATTAGAGAGGAACAGAAGGATTGCCTTGCTGCAGTGAAGGCCCAGGTTAGATCAGATAGCACAAATCTGTAGTGAACCAGTCAGTGTGATGGCTGCTTTATTCAGCAGCATACGAGGAGAATGAGTAGAGTAGGCAGTGGTGGAAGCAAATCAGGGTTGGAGTCTAGAAAAGTATGAGCTCAGAGATCTTAGAAAGGTGTGGAAAGACTTGCTTGAAATGAAAAGTCAAATGAGAGAACATTGTATACAGGAACAGCAATATTGTTTTAAGAATGACTTTGATGCTCAAATTCCTTAAGAGTCTGGCTAATATGGCGGATTTTTAGAATCACATCATCTATTGGTGTTCTAATAAACTTTGTCTCTGGCTGAACGAAAGTTTGGGTAGAATTCATTTGGGCAGGACCTGCGTCACTATTTTGGGGTCCCAGCACCCCTAAATCCCAACACCTGGACATCAGATGGTTCCTCATCTGCAAATTGAGGGGACTGTACTCGATAACATCTGAGGTCCCATTCACCCCTAGAGGGTCCCATGATCTTAGAGTTCACCTAATCTATCTCTGGTTTTGTAGGGACAATAATCTATGAGGTGCCTGACTCACTGGGTGGTTGTGAGGCTCAAGGAGGAAAAGGTTTGAAAAAGTCAGGCCTCATCATTGGTATGACGTGGCCCCATCTTTCCACTGATACTGCCTAAGGCCCCCATCAATTCCACCCATCTCTCTACTTCTAATCTCTTTTTTGGTCCCATCCAGAGGTGGGACATTAGTGGGGGCTCCATCACAAGTTATGGCAGGTTCCACTGCTCGGTGATGACGTCAATAGAGAAAATCAGAAAGGAGACCACAGGAGAAAGATGCCTATAGCAGCTTGGAATGAGCTTCAGAGGACTTGTGCAGATGGAAGTGTCTGATCACTCTATGCTTAATCTGGGACACCTTGTTTTTCCTGGGAGAAGGCAGGGACAAAAGTCAAAACAACTGGCAGTGGCCCAGAATGCTGCAAAGTTTGTTATTAAAAAACAAAAATTACCAGTCTCTTCCATGTTTTATCTGTCTGTTTCCTTCCTTCTAGCTTCATTTTAAAATGCCCCTGAGATTGAAGCTGGGTTGAGATTCAACTTTACTTAGCTCAATCTCTTGCCAAATTTTCTTGGAGCTAATTTTATCCTTCACTGCTTCTCTGTTTTACGAAGTAATGTTGCTCATAATCTTCCACCATCCTTCCCTTTAAGATTTTACAAATGAGATTCCATTCTGAATCTGTATTACCTTTGGATGCTCTGCTTCTCTGTTTGCTAAGAAACACAAGTGTCTGCTGGTTAAGATGGCTTTTAGGCTCTCACACCATCCTCACTACAGCAATTGATTTATATCTGTTAAACTTCTGAATGAATTTATTATTATTTGCGTCAGCGTCATCTCACCCAATCATATCCCATTTTTCAGCACCAATTACTTTTAAATAAGTCAGGCTGGAGTCATTTTATCTGTCATTATTTTCTTTATTTTTTTTTCTTTTTTGTTGTTGTTTACTCGTTTCAGTCATGTCCAGTTCTTTGGGGTTTTCTTGGTAAATATACTGGAGTGGTTTGACATTCATTTCTTTCTTCAGCTCATTTTATGGAAAAGTAAACTGAGGCAAACAGGGTCACCCAGAGTCACACAACTAGGAAGTGTCTGAGGCCAGGAAGATGAGTCTTCGACTTTAGGCCTAGCATTCTATCCACCGTGCCACCCAGCTCCTCCATTCTTTTTTCTAGCTTTATATTGATTTTTATCTTTGCTCTAACAAATTTGGCCTATTATATAAGGATGCCTGTTTCAGGATCATTCTCAAATGATTCAGGAATCATTCCCACACCAGTCAATGAGTCATTTCCTGTCTGTTAAGGTATAATCATTTCCAATGTGTGTATGTGTGTGTGTGGGGGGGGTGTTATTTGGTAGTCATCATTTCCAGAGTTGGCAGTTAGGTGACACAGATGGGCCCGGGGTCAGGAAGACTCATCTTCCTGAGTTCAAGTCTGGCCTCAGACACTTACTAGCTATGTGACCCTGGGCAAGTCACTTCACCTTGTTTGCCTCAGTTTCCTCATCTGTCAAATGAACTGGAGAAGGAAATGGCAAATCGCTCTAGTATCTTTGCCAAGAAAATCCTAAATGGAGTCTCAAAGGGTTGGATGTGACTAAAAATGACCTAACAACAACAAATTTCTAGAACTTCCCAATTCTTTTCTTGAAGAAAGCATTCATTCATAGGATCATCGATTTAGAGCTGGAAGGGAAACCTTCTAGTTCAAGCTCCTGATTTTGCAAATGAGGAAACTGAGCGACAGGGAGGTTATGTGACTTATGTATTAAGCAACAGTCAGGATTTGAATCCAGGTCTTCTGACTTCAGAGTCAGTTTAAAGAAATAGTCTTTAAACTACACCATGGCAAAGGGAGACAAGGTGAGGCAAGGGGAGGGATGGTATTTCCCACAAAGGAACTCCTGCTGCAACCCAAAATAACATCTTGAAATGCTGAGTCAAGTCCATAAGCATCTAATAAGTGTTTGTTATGTGTCAGATGCTATGCTAAGTGCTGGAGGTACAAATATATGCAAAAAAACCAACCACAATCCCTGCCCTCAAACTGCTTAGGTTCTAATGGGAGAAAAAGACACATAAAAGGGAGCCAACAAGTGGAGAGGTAGAGGAGGAAGAAGGGGCAGGAAGTCCAGAGAATCAGAAGCAGAGCCAAGAGAGGAATGGAAGATGGCAGGCCTGGTCCCTTCCTCAAAATGGAGGTTCTGGGAGGGACTCACCAACGGGAGTAGGAGACTGTTGGGTGGGAGACTTTCTGGGGAGCTAAGGCCAAAGAATAGAGTGATCTTCTAGGGTGACAAGGGGTTTGAGAGTCAGAAGTAAGGAATGAAGTATGGCTGGTCCTTTCACTTCCTTAAAAAAAAAAAAGTTAGTCATCAATGAAAAAAAGAGAGACCTTCAAAAAAAGAGAGGTATTCGAGGTGGTCCTTAAAAAGAAAAAAACATAGTTCTTTCTCTGGATATGGATAGCATTTGCCATCATGAGTCTTTTGGAAATGTTTTAGATCATTGCATTGCTGAGAAGAGCTAAGTATAACAAAAGTCGGTCATCATACAATGTTGCTATTACTGTGAACAATGTTCTCCTGGTTCTGCTCATTTCACTCAGCATCAGTTCATGTAAGTCTCCCAGGTTTTTCTGCACCAGTCTGCTTGTCATTTCTTATGGAACAATAGAATATTCCTTCATACTCATATAGCACAACTTGTTCAGTCATTCCCCAATCGATGGGCATCCGCTCAATTGCCAATTCTTTGCCACCACAAAGAAAGCTGCTGTAAATATTTTTGTATATGTGGATCCTTTTCTCTTTTTATGCTATCTTTGGGATACAGACTTAGTAGTGGTATTGCTGGGTCAAAGGGTATGCATAGTTTTATAGCCCTTTGGGCATAGTTCCCCACCTGCAGTTAAGGTGCTGGCTTCCCACCTACGGAGGGAATTTTCTCATCAGGAGTTCTTTATTCCAGTGAAATCACTGGTCCAGTTTCATCTCATTGTTGTCTACTATAGAGTGCTGAGCAGCCTGTGTAAGGTGAGAGGTTTTAAGAGAGGTAAGACAATGGAAGTAGGTACTACCGCATTTCCTCTGATTCGTCCCCATATCACTGAACCAGAATGATACAAGTGCATGCTCGTAAGCAAATGTACTCACGATTTCCAAGAAAACTTAATGAAAACAAAATAAAAGGAAGAAATAGAATTATTTGCATTTCTTTTTTCATTTTCACTGTGATTTCCTGGATTTATGTAAATGGCTGATATGGCATAAATGAGTAGACATTTATTAATTGCTAACTATGGGCCAAGCGGTGTGCCATGCTAACTGGGGAAACACAAAAAATTGAGGCAGTTTCTGTTGTCCAGGAGCTCACCCTCTCATTGGAGGGGAAGACATGATTTTCTATGAAAAGAAAGTTCACCTGCAGGGCAGATGGAAAGGACCAGAAATCCTACGGGTGTAGTGATGAGATGGATAGCAAGGTGGAGTCCCTAGACTATGCCAGCAGGTTAGATGGCAGTGCCAGTGGCAGGGGTGCTGGTAAATATTTAACTGCCAGTTCTTGGGGGAAAAATTCCCACGACACACTTTTAAATTTAACCTGAATTAGCAATATATTCTCCATCTTTTCTTAACTCTAGGCAATCAACAAAACAATAAATCAAGCCCTGATTTGGGGGTTGCTGATTTCCAAGGTGTAAATGTTCACATTGCAAATATAATCATCAGAGAGCTGGTTAGTGATGGCGCCAGAGCACCCCTGCCCAGGGTCTGTGAAATGTAGAGGCAGAGCAGATGGTGAGAGCTAGTGGTCCTCCATTCACCATGAGGAAAAGAGTTGGTGAGTCCTATCTCATTCAGGCTGTGTGAGCAGGCAGGCAGGCAGCGAGCCCAGATGGGTTCTGGGCAGCCCCAGGAAAGGGCTGAAGAAAGAGGGTACTGGAAATAGTGCTTCTAGTGGTGGTGGGAGCTGCTGCCCAGCTATGTTTTACAACAAACTTGAAGCCAGAGGAAGTGGAGGAAGAGCAAGGCAAAGAGCAGAAGGACACCATCATGGTAGCTGGCCTCCACATTGATAGCAATGGGCAAAGCATGGGGCCTGGAGTCAGGAAGACCTGAGTTAAAATCCAGTTTCAGACACTTACAAGCTGTGTGACCCTGAGCAACTATTTGCTTCAGTTTCCTCAACTATGAAATGAGGTTAATATTAGTACCTTTTGTGGTTGTTGTGAGGACTTAAGCACTTAGCATGGTGCCTGGCACATAGTAGGAGCACATAGTAGGTGCTGCATAAATGCTTATTCATTCCCCACTTCTTCCATGCACACATTTTATGCATGCATTCATCTGTATGGCTGATATGTTCTGTATCTCCTTACATGAACAGAGCTCATTTGTTGCTTTTAGTAAGCACCTAATATGTAGAAGGCATCATTTTAAGTGACAAGAATTTTTCCAAGTTTACCCCCAATCACTAAATGCACTTACAAATACCAGGTTATATTGTTGCTGAATGACCTGTAGCTGACACAGCCTAAGGACTCCTTCTCCTTGACCTTGATGTCCATCTCACCACTACACCCTTAGGATTTCTGGTCCTTTCCAACTGCCCTGCAGATGAACTTTCTTTTCATGGAAAATCACGTCTTCTCCTCCAGTAAGAGGGTGAGCTCCTCGATGGCAGAAACTCTCCCAATTTTCTATGTGTTTCCACGGCGCACTGCTTGGCCCATAGTCAGTGCTTAATAAATGTCTGTTTGTTCACTCGTTTATGCCATATCAGCCCTCTACATTAATTCAGGAAATCACACAACGAAAATGGAAAAAGAAATGCAAATGATCCCCACTCCATCCTCAAAAAACTACTCTTCATCTTCTCTTCATACACTTTCCACCTTCTGCTCTTCATGGAAACCTGACTCTCTCTGGGAGACATAGCCCTCCTGACTCACCTCTGCAGTACTGCCAGTGTGCTCCCACGGGACGAGCACTGGCTCTGGGGTCAGAGGTTTCGGGTCCAGATCCAGCCAATGATGCTTCCGACTTCTGTGACCTTGGCTGGCAGATCTGGGCAGTTCACCTTAACCTCCTGAAGCATCAGTAAAATAAGGGGTTGGACCAGAGCCTCCTCCAGCTCTAAAATCTATGATCTTTCGTGTCTCAGCATGTTTCCAAGTCCCCCTCCTCATATCTCTAAAATAACTTTAAATCATGGTCTTGATCTCCTTTGGCAAGTCTGATGAAGCCTATAGACCCTTTTTCATAATGTCTCTAAATTCATAAAACAGGATATGTAGGATTGTAAAGGGAGCCAACTATATTGAAATACAAATGTCAACTTAAAATAACAACAGGATTTCAAAAAATTTCAGGTTATGATATGATCCCTGGGTCATGGATTTTAGAGCTGGAAGAAACCTTATTGTTGCTGTTCAGTCATGTCTGACTCTTTGGGACCCCATTTGGGGTTTTCTTGGCAGAGGTACCAGAGTGGTTTGCCATTTCTTTCTCCAGCTCATTTGACAGATGAGGAAACTGAGGCAAACAGGGTTAAGTGACTTGCATACAACTAGTAAGCGTCTAAGGTCAGATTTAAACTCAGATCTTCCTGACTCCAACCCTGGCAGTCTATCCACTGAGCCACCTAGCTTCCCCACAGGAAGAGGCCCTAGAGATCACCTAGTCCCTTAGAGGTCACCTAATCCAACTCCCTTATTTTACACATCAGGAAACTGAGGATCAGGGAAATTAAGTCATCTGCCCAAGGTCACAAAGGTAGGAAGCATCAGAGGCTGGATTTGAACCCTGATTTTAAGGAAGCTTTTTTCGGGTGGTCTTAGCTTTTTGAGCTCATTTTGAGTTTTAGTGCTCCTGCCATTATTCTGCCAGGGACAGGTTTTGGTAGCCATCCTCTATAACCAAGCCTTGCATAAATATCTAGCATGGACATGGTTATTTGCATGTTGTCTTCCCCATTGGAATATGAGTTCCTTGACAACAGCGCCTGGTTTTGCCCTTCTTTGCATCCCCGAAGCTTAGCGTGGTGTCTGGAACACAGTACACACTTAATTAAATGCTTATTGACCGGTGATGTAGTTCTGTTTTTAAAATCTAAGGTAGTCACTGTATCCACATTGGTCTCTGTAAATAACTCCCCCTTTTCTTAATCAGAACCGTCTCTGTTTGCATCTTCAGGATGTCATTCTTAACGCCTTCCCACCCATTCTAGGGCGATGTTCCTTTCCCTATGGATGTCATCACTATGCTTTCTCTTCACTGTTTGAAATCAGCTCTCTTCAACTCTAGGTTGCATGTCAGACAATAGTACCTAGCTTTCCTGTTCATCATTATCACAGATTGTAAGATGTATATCTACCACTTTTCCCAAGGTTTCCATCAGACCTACTTCCCCTGGTTGTTAGTGACCCTCCCCCATCCCCAACACCGTATATTTATTTTGTAGATTTTGGCTTGGAACCAAGAAGACTCATCTTCATGAATTCAAGTGTGGTCTCAGACACTTACTAGCTGTGTGACCCTGTGTCATTTAACCCTGTTTGCCTCAGTTTCTTCATTTGTAAAATGAGCTGGAGAAGGAAATGGCAAACCACTCCAATATCTTTGCCAAGAAAACTCCAAATGGGGTCGTGAAGAGTCAGCTATGACTGAAAAATGACTCGACAAATTGAGGAGGTGCAGAATGCTAACACCAGGGATCAAGGAAGGTTCCACAGGGAAGGTGGCTGGCTCCCTGACTGAAATTTAGAAGAAAAGAGTACTGAGATGTGAAGATTAGGAGGGAGTGCATTCCAGGCACAGAGGGAAATGGCCTTTGAAAATATAGAGAGCATCTTTTTATCTTTATTTTGTCTTTCCCATTAGAATGGGAGCTCCTTGAAGGAAGGGACTGTCTTATGCCTTTCTTTGTATCCCCAGGGCTTAGTCCAGTGCTTGGCACATAGCACACTGCTCAATAAATGCTTGTTGAATGAATGAGTATTTAATGAGAACAGCTCATCCATTCTATTTGGCTGAAACATAGAGGTCATGAAGTTCAGGGTGAGTTGAGAATGTGGAATGGAAGAGTGGAGAGTTCTGGCTTCCTGGCATGGGGAGAGCATTTGGTCAGAGTTAGCAGAGTATTTGTTAGGAGAAATATTGACAACTTGATGACTATTACCTGCTTCTGTTGGGTGAAAATAATGCTGTCAGAGGACTCCTCCTCTCCCTGAGGGCAGCCATACCCTGGGGGAGCTCCCAGTCTGGTCTTGCTTCCTCCCCTGGCAATAGTTGCTCTGGCAGGAAACTCTCAGTGTCCTGGCATCTGTTTCCTCTAGTGGGGCAATATTCCAGCCACCTCTTTCTCAATGCAGACTTATATTTGGAAATCTGGGATCTCTTCCCCCTTCCCAACTCCTTTGTCATAAAATTTTGATTTGAGAGCACTTTTTAAAGTGTTTGCCCTGGTAGCATTTTGTGATGTCTGCCTTGGGCATTAATCAACCAGCAAGCATTTATTAAGCACTTTCTAGGTACTAGGCATTGTTCAAGGCTCTGGGGATACAGAGTCAAAAGGGAGACAATCCTTGCCCTCAAGGAGTTTCTATCCTCCCGAGGGATATAAAATGTTGACAGATAAGTCAGTACAGGATTGTTGTCATTATCATTCCGTTGTTTCTATCTCGGCTCTCTGTGACCCCATTTGGGATTTTCTTGGCAAAGACACTGGAGTGGTTTGCCATTGCCTTCTTCAGCTCATTTTACAAATGAGAAAACGGAGGCAAATAAATGACTTTAAATGATTTTCTCAGGGTCACACAGCTAGTAAGTGTCTGAGGCCAGATCTGAACTCAGGAAGATGAGTCTTCCTCACTCCAGGCTGGGTACTCTATCTATCCACTGTGCCACCGAGCTATTTCTCAATTTATGTTGTGTTAAATTTATCAGTTACATATTTTCTTCCCCAGTTAACAAACTCCTTGATGGCTGGGATCATTATATCTTTGTTTTTGTATATTAATACCTTCACCTACCGTAGTGCCTTGTATGTAGTAGTTATTTAATAAAAGCTTATTTAATTTTATTCAGTGAATTTAATTTAATAATACTGTCATTGATTTCAGCATTTTTTTCTGAGGCTGAACATTAGCCTAGTCACTATCGGTATTGTAAAGGATTAGTTTCCTAATGTTGATGTTAGCTGGGTTTTGGTTTTCCGTATGCACACTGAAATATGTTCTCTCTCCATTTCCTCTTCTTTACTCATGCAAATCCCATCCACAATTCAAGCCCACTTCTAACCCTACCTTCTATCTCCTTTAGGAAGCCCTCCCTTATCACTTAAAGCCAGCACAGTCACCAATTTAATATGATAGATGTTCCTTGAATGCCTACTAGGTACAAGGCCCTGATCTAAATGTTGTGACAGATAAAGAGAAGAATAAAACAGTCCCTGGTCTCAAGGAACTTACATCTAATAGGAGGGAATGAGCTATACACATAAATAACTACAAGGTAGAATGTGAATATGCAATTTAACAGCAATGACCTGGTAACCTTTAATTTTGAGTCCAGGGCAGACACATGGCTATGACATGGGCAGATTTCAAAAGTCTGTAATCTTTCTCTTTCTCCTCCCAAATTATGCTCTTAGTATGGAGCTCTGCTTGAAGAATCATTGATTCAGAGCTGGAATAGACCTTACAATCTACCAGAACCCACTTATTTAACAAATGAGGAAATTGAGGCTCAGAGAAGGATGCGATTTGCCCAAGCTCATATAGTCAGTAAGTAGTAGAAGCAACGTTTCAACCCAGGTCTTTTGATTACAAAACTAAAATGCTTTACAGAACACCACACTGAGGAGCTTAATAAACGTTTGTTGAATGGGCACATGAATCTGTTTTTGAAAGCTTGTTATTTTAAGATCTATTCTTCATTGTGTTTTTGTACAGGGTCCTTCTTGGATTGTACTGTTTCTGGGAGTAGCCCACTGCTGTGAACTCCACGGATGTCAGGCCTATTTCCTTTGTACAGCTGGCCTAGCAGAGTCAACAGATCAGAACAGAGTTCTGCAGGTTTTGCCTTTGACTGGACACCTTATTTCCCTATTCTCTTGGAAGCATTTCTACTTGCTAAGAGGAAGGAATGGCAACACCTGACCTGGCACAATGCAACTCAAACCCCTCTGGGGTATTGCCACAAGTCTCTGACATCTGAAATGTATCTGTGTCCTTAAACCTCATGAATTTGTAGATGTCTGTGTCTAGATCTTCTCAAGTGTCTAGATAGTTTAGACTGAGGCACCAGAAAGGAAAATGTGTATCACCCACCTTGAGGGGTAGACAAGGAGTTTCCTTCATTATGTTGTTTTAGTTGTTATTTGCAAAGTATTGTGAACAGAGTAGGCACTTTACACATGTTCAATTCAATTTAAATAAATTGCAAATATTATCTCTCAGGGTGGAGAGCAAGGCCAGCTGGGATGATTCAGATTGGTAGGACTTGTCTAAATCTCACATCACAGTTTCATCATTGCTTACTCCCCACACAGGTACACAATTCATGTGTAGGCTTAGTAGCAATACGAAGCATAACCTAGACCAACACAGATATTTATCAGCACCCCCCACACCACATTTACAACATAAGGGGAGGAGCCCTTGGCACCATGGCAGCCCACACTGTACCTCCCAGTCCCTTCCGCGTTCTTCCTAACACCTAACTCTGACCAAATGTTCTTCACAAGCCAACTAATCTATTCTCTGTCATACAAAGCTGTAACTAGGACAGGATAAGCAGGGATTTACTCCAAGTTGCCAAATTTAAATGGTACTCCAATCAGAGGTTGTTGACAACACCATTAGTGCTCCAGCAGCAAAGAAACAACCTAGTTAGAATGATTAGTCAAAATAGGAGGCTACCTGTGGATTTGCTGGGGTGAGCCCCTTCCCAGTCCCATCCTGCTATAATCTTCATCCTCTCTCAATTGAAGGTACAACATATATAGTTTGCCCTAAGCGCCATTTGTAATATTTACCTTGTACCTTGAAACTACTCCCTCATATACTAGCAGCTTTCCTATTTCTTGGTACCCCAAAATATCCTTGTGGAAGTGCAAATATAGTCAACCATCCTTCTTGAATTCTCTAATCTATTCTGACAGTGTGAAAGACCACTGAAGAAACTTTTTCTTCATACCATGAATGTCAACATCTGTGCCCTTTTCCACCTGATCCCTTTCTACCTTTCCAGTCTTCTTACACTTTACTCCCCTCTGCCCCTTTATGATGCAGCCACACTGGCCTTCATGCTCTTCCTTGCGTGACACTCCATCTCCTGACTCTATCTTTCCACTGGATGTCCCCAATACTGGAATGTTCTCCTTCCTCACCTCCTACTCCCAGCTTCCTGCAAGATTCACCCTAAATCTAATCTTCTGCAGGTGACTTTTCCTAGTCTCTGATCCCCCAATGCTTTCCTTCTGAAATTACTTTGCTTGTATTGTATATATTTTATATGAATATAGTTATTTGCATGTTGCCTCCCTCATTAGAATGTTAGCCCATTGAAGGCAAGAGGTCATGCCTTTCATACAATAAATGCTTTTCATTGTATCCTTAGTGCTTAGCACAGTGCCTGGCACTTAGTAAGTGCTTAATAAATGCTTGTTGACTGACTACCAGCCTTGTGGTCTGGGACCACAAAGGAACCACAAAGGAACAAGGGGTGGTGTGCACGTGAAACATTGCCATCATTAAAAAAATGCTGGATCTGGTTAAATGAGACCAATTCATGAATTCTCTGATACATGCCCCTCCCCAGTGTAGCATGTTTCTCTCTGACTTCATCCTCATTTCCCTGGTCTTGCCTACTGCTAAAAATTATTTTCTATTATCTTCCTTGCTGCCTGAATTTGGTCACCCTGGAAACTTGGGTCGACTCCAATTGGGTTGAACCAATTTTGCTCCCCATTTACTCTTTTGGTTCACCACTTGGACCATTCCTTCTTTCTCTCGGAGGGTTCTTTATATCTGATTCTGCTAATAATTCCTTAATCAGCAGCATGGGTCTGTACCATATTCTTTGTAGGACTAGAAGGAATTTAATACCTGTGATATTGGTGGAATCACTTTAACTAACTGGTCCTCAGGTTCTTCAGTTATAAAATGAGTGCCGTAATATCTACCCTGCCTCTTTCATGTAGTTGGTAGAAGGATCAAACAAGATAATGGTTAATTAAGGAGCGAGCTGACTGTGAGAGTCCAAAAAGTCTCTCTAGCTTTGGGGATCTCTCTGGTCCATAGTGCTTTCTTGTGACAGGCTATCTCTGCTTTGAGCCATCCCTCTTCCTCCTGCCCAACATTCTGCGCTTTTGTGGAAACTTTCATGTCCCATGTTTGTGTAGACAGGAAATCTTCTAGCCAACACATAGGGTCTCTCTGCCTAGGATGTCAGAGGTGAGAAACCAATCAGGAGACCCTCAGTAAGAATCCATCCCCTCCCTATAAAACATGTGGCCCTCATCTGCCTCAACAACTGCACAGGTGTGGAGATGACAAAAAACCCATGCCTAGGAACAGAGGCAGAGAGTATGTTAAAACTTGGATGTGCCAGGTCTGGGGGTAGCCTCACTAAAAGCCCTTTGCTTATTACCATTTCTCTTCTGGTTCTAGCTTGAAGAACATGGCATCCTAGGTTCTGATTACCTTCCTGATTGCCCTGTTCACACCCCTGGAGTGTCTCCTGATGATGCACCCTTCCAACCAAATGTTCAGTTCCTTCCCTGAGCTGTTTACTTAGTGAGAGCTCTTTACAACTAGCCAGCTCCTGACACCTCGCCCACCATGATATCTTTTTGCAATACCATCCCACCCCCTCCTGTCCCCATGCCACTCCCCACTTCTTTCCACCTTTATTCTAGGAACAGTGATCACATCATGACTACCATTCTAGTAGGGTATATTGTGGAGCCATTTTTCAGTCATGTCTGATTCTTTACGACTCCATTGCGGTTTTCTTGGGAAAGATACTGGAGTGCTTTGCCATTTCCTTCTCCAGCTCATTTTCTAGATGACGAAACTGAGGCAAACCGGGTGAAGTGACTTGCCCAGGGTCACACAGATAGGAAGTGTCTGAGGCCAGATTTGAACTCGGGAAAATGAGTCTTCCTAACTCCAGGCCCAGCACCTTATCTACTGCATCACCTAGTAGAGTGTGTTGTACCATCAATCAAACGTCCTATGACTCCACTCACCAGTCCAGTGATTTCAACCTTCCCTGGCCACCACTTCCCTAGGAAGGCCTTGGGCCTTCCCTTGTGTGACTGAAAATGTATCATAATAAAGGTGTTTTCTTTTTGATATTATTTGCCTGTCTAACTCCTGTGAAAACCTCCTTTAAATCCCCAAACTGTTATAACAGACTGAGAAAAAGTCTAAAAAGAGCTTTCTAAAGAAACCAATGTGGATACGCAGGGAGCTCATCAATCAACCTAGATTTAAGAAAGACAAATAAGAGGATTTTAAAAAAAAGAATGGCAGTCCTATAAGAATAGGATTTGTTGTTGTCGTTTAGTCATTTTCAGTTGTGTCAGACTCTTTGTGACCCTGTTTGGGGTTTTCTTGGCAAAGATACTAGAGTGGTTTGCCATTTCCTTCTTCAACTCATTTGACAGATGGGGAAACTGAGACAAACAGGGTTAAGTGACTTGCCCAGAGTCACACAGCTACTAAATGTCTGTGGACCTATTTGAACTCAGATCTCTCTGACTCCAGGTCCTGTGCTCTAACCACTGAGTGACCTAGCTGCCCTAAGAATAGGATTAGGAGTTCTAAAAGATTGGTGTCAAACTTAGTAGAAACCTGAGCCACTAAACCGTACATAAAGATCCTTGCTGGCCACAGATTGACTTAGAAAACCACGTATTAACATTATCTAGGTTCTACCGTATTTTTACTTATTTTGTTAAATATTTCCCAATTACATTTTGTGTTTGTCCCTCATTCTCAAAGAGGACCATGACATCAGGGAAATGATGACATGACTTATAGTTGACTTTGATTTGAGTGAGGGAGAGCTGCGCAAGGTCACCAGTCTCACTTTCTCCTCCAGAGCCATCTGGATCCAGGGACCAGATATTCATCAGGATAACTGGAGATGACCCAGGATGCAATGGGAGACCTTGACCCTTTTAGGCTAAGGCCTTTGCATGTACTCACTTAGAGTGAGGTTCTGTAGTACTAGGGAGAGTTGTGGGCAGCAGTGTTGGGTAGGGTGTTTGACACCTCCTCCCTGAATCACCAAATGAGCTAGGGTTCAGGAGGAAAGCAAAGGGTGACCAAAAGGACTTTTTAGCTTTATCGAGGAAGATGAATGAATGAGAATTTATCAAATTTATCAAGTGCTTACTACATGCCAAACACTGTTCTAAGCCCTGAAGGTACAAATACAAAAGAGAGACAGTCCCTACTCCCAAGGAACTTACATTTTAATGGGGGGAGACTACATCTATAGGGGAGTGAGCTGGGTGTGCCTATGAGTAGGATACTGTGAATGGATAGGACAACCACTTCAAATTGCAATTTGCTCTATTGTGGAGAATGATCTTCAGCCCTGAAAGGCAAAAAAAAAAAATAATAGGGAGATAAAAGTCAAGATAAAAGGGGAGCTAATAAAAGACTCTTTCAGTCGCTGTCCTTAATGAGCTTAGATCATCGTACATGGAAGTACGTTGCTGGGTGCTGAAAAGAGCTGGCAGAGATGAACCCTCAGATGTTACTACCAGCTCCTGTCAATGATCTTTGGAAGATCAAGCAAAATGGGAGAGTTGCCTCAAGAACAGATCTGGGTAAATATTGTCCTGATTTTGGAAACAGAGAAGTGGATAGAGTCTGTAGACTAAAGGCTGATGAATTCAACTTTGATTTCTGGGAAAAAATTCTAATTAGCAAAACTAGCAAATTCTTTGTGAGCACTTAAGACAGGGAGCATGGTCTCACTAAGAACGAGTCAGCCAGACCTACCTTATTTCCTTTTCTGAAGATAGGGTATCTAAGTTGTAGATAAGGAGGTAGATCAGGGCAGCGTTGTAGATATAGTTCTTCTAGACATTAGAAAAGTATTGAACAACATTTCTCATGCTACCCTTGGGGACAAAAATGGAAGAGCTATGAGTTAGACACTAGAACAATGAAGTCAACCAATCACTCAACATTTATTACCCAACTACTACTATGTGCCGGGTCCTGTGGTCAATTTCAAAATCACTAGATCCAAAGAGGAGCCATTCATGAACTGATGTTAACTTGAAGGCAGACGTTTTATGTACTGCAGTGGAAGCTAGAAGGTGTCTCAGTGGATAGAACACTGGGACTGGAGTCAAGAAGACCTAAGTTCAAATCCAGCCTCAGACAGAGGCAGATGGTTGGGCCAAGGAGTATAAATTCATGTTTCTTTTTCCTTAAGATCTAGATCCAGAATAACTCAAATCCATTTTACCCCCTCGCCCATCATGGAGGTTTTCCCTTGAATCTGTGTGTGTGTGGCTTTTGGCAAAGGTGCTGGGGAATGCACATTATCTGCTGTACACAGGTGAGATTCACTTTGCCAGAAACCCCAGGTTTGTAGAAAATGTCCTGGATTTAAAAGCCTCTGGGATGTTCGGTTTCCAAGAATGTATGTGCGTGCCCCCATTTTCCTTAATTAGAAGTTGGCCGTCACAGAACATCTCCTCTTGATGTCATAGAGTTTTTCTGAGACTGATGATTTAAGTGTTGTCTCTAAGGTAGAGTTTTCTAAACTCACTTGGTTACAGAACACTTTGACCTTGAACAATGTTAAGAGAATCTATAAATTCTGCTTTGTAAGGCCTGAGGGTATTAAAAAAAATCCACTGGATCAGTGAAATTTAGGGAGAGAATTAAGCTTAGTTTCACTTTTTTAAATGGCCCCATAAAGTATTTTGGCACATAGAAATTTTCGCATTTAGTATCCTAAAAAGGAGAATATCATTAGCAGTGGAATTTTCTGATGGGATGCCCATCAGTGGAGGCACCATGAGGCAGAGGATAGGGACCCGAATGTGGCATCTGAGATGTGGATTTGAATCCCAATTCTTCCCCTTATGACCTTTGTGGTTTTAGTCAAGTCCCTCAATCTATCTGGTCCTCAGTTTTCTCACCTCAAAAATGAGAGGGTTTGACTGAGTAACCTCGAAGCTTCCTTCCAGACCTAAATCTATGACAATATGAGCTTGGTCACATCCATACAACACTAGATTTCCCAAGAACTCATGCATGGAAAACACTGGAAGAAAACCCTCAGAGCTTGGTGGACAGTGCAACAGCACTGATACCAGCTCATGATCTGTGTAGTGCCTTAAGGTTTAGACAGTACTTTCTTCACAACAACCCTGGGATATGTAAGGCCAGTGTGTAGTATGATGGTACCCGTTTCACAAATGAGGAAACCTGAGGCTTAGAGAAATCAAATGACTTACCCAAGGTCACAGCTAGGAAGTACTACATCCAGGAAGGACCCAAACACAGGTCTGTTTATTCCCAGTCCTGTGCTCTGCCCATTAGACCACACCGCCTCTGTAAGCAACAGATGTTTCCATGTTGTTCCCTCACCCTGGTTACCCTCAGTAGGCCTGTGGCATACAAACAGCCAGCCTCATAAACTTAAGCTATTCTGAGCAACGGGCAGGTCGGCCCAAGGCAAGGGCATCTTGTTACTTATCCCAAGTGCTGGTTTCTAGTTGTGCATTCTCTGTCTAAAGATAACACACATCTCACCGGGGAAAGGCAGCTGGATTCTCCTCCCTAGGCTCATTTATCGCTGGAATCTGCTGTGTTCCAGGAATGTTCCAGCCAGAGCAGTTCAACATAGTTAATATGTAGGGACATGAACCTCGCTCTTGCAACAAGCAGCAGGAGGGCCAGCAGGTAGGCCGGCAGGACAGCCCTGCTTGGCCTTAGAAGTAGGCTGAGAATCTAGAAGCTGTTGTTTAGCTGTACCAGAGATGCTAGGTCTATCATCAATATTCCATTCTCTTTGCATTTTCAGTGTTATATAAGCTCTGAGACCCTGCGCTTGTAGGCTACATTGATTTCTACAGTTCTGTGGATATAAAGTACAGTCATGGTGAAGGCCGGCTTGCTCTCTGGGGATCCACTCATCCCCAATACAACAGGTACCCATGCAATTTGGAGGAGCCATTTCCCTATCTGTGAAATGGGAATGCTAACAGCATCTACCTCCCAGGATTGATGCGAGGATCAAATAAAATAATGTTTGTAAAAGTGCTTTCAGACTTGCAAAGTACTTTACAGATAATATCTCATTTGATTGTTTCAACAACCCTGGGAGGGAGGCGCTGTTATCATCCCCATTTTACAGTTAAGGAAACTGAGGCAGGTAGAGGTTGAGCGACTTGCCCAAGGTCACACAGCTTATAATTGTCTAAGATAGGATTTAAACTCAGGTTTTCTTGCTTCCTGGCCCAGGGCTCTATCTACTGTATCGCCTACCTGCCAGAATGTTAGAGCTGAAAGGGACCTTAGAGATAGCTTGCTTATTCCATTTCATAGATGAGGAAACTGAGTCTCAGAGAGGTTAAATGATTTGCCTAAGGTCACACAGCTGGAAGTGATGACAACCAGATTAAGAACCCTGTTCTCCTGGCTCCTTGACCAGTCCTCTTCCCAATGTACCTCACTTTGAAAGAGAAAGAACAGGGCCCAATTCAATACAATGCTGAATAGCACTGATAGAAGATTCCCCCAAACTGGCCAAATTTCTGTTCAGAGTATTGCAAATTACTCAGCTCCTGCCTCTCCAGGGATGCCAGAGGATCTTCCTCGAGAGCAAGGGTGCTAAAGGGGGCTCCCCCGCCTAGCCCACTCACCCGAATCACTGCCCTTCCTGTCTGTCTGAACGATGACCTAAAACAACTCCTGAACCTCCAACTGGGCCCTCTTCAGCAACCCTGCCATCCCTTCAAAGTTTAAAAGATTTAGGGAGAAAATTATAAAGTTAATCAGGCCTGGGCTCCCAGGAGAAGTGAGAGTTTAGAAATATCATCGTACATAGAATTAAAAAGAGATCACAGTCATCTCTTTGGGGTGGTTTCAAAAAATAGTTTTGTATTTGCTTACTGCCTGCAATGTTTTATAGTCCAGAATTTGCACATGACTTTATTCTTTGGAAAGTACTTTGCAATCATCTCTTTCCTAGAAGACAAACATGGTTCTACCCACATTTACTGGGGCAGGTATACACTAGTATCAGAGAGGCTTAATAACACAGAATGACCAAAGTAAGGTTAGAATTCCAAGCATTTTCCATTCCCCAATGGAAAAGTGGAAAAAGATTTGAACAAACAGTTCTCAAAAAAAGAATTGCGAACTATTAAGAAACTATAAAAGAAATGGCTTCAGATCACTAATTAGAAAAATGCAAATCAACGTAACTCAAGTCTCACCCAGCAAATTGGCAAGGGTGACAAAAGATGGCAATGATCAGCGTTGGAGCTGGACAAAGAGAGACACACGAATACACTGTTGGTGGAGCTGTGAAGTGGTGCAGCCATTCTGGAAGCATTTGGAGATTGTTTTAAAAGTGACTAAAATGCCCACGTTCTTTGACTCATTGATCCCATCGCTAGGCACATACCCCAACAAAATCAAAGACGGAAAGGTCTGATAGACACAAAAATATTCACAGCAACACTTTTTGTGGTAGCAAAACGTTGTTGAGTTGTTTCAGTCACGACCAACTCTCCATTGACCCCACTGGGGTTTTCTTGGTAGAGATACTGGAGTGGTTTGCTATTTTCTTCTCCAGCTCATTTTATAGATGAGGAACTGAGGCAAACAGGGTTAAGTGACTTGCCTAGGGTCACACAGCTAGTGAGCGTCTGAGGTCCTTCTGATTCCAGGGCCAGTATTCTATCCACTGCACCACCTAGCTGCCCGTGGTAGCAAAACAACAAAACTGGAAACAAAGTGGATGCTGAACAAAATGTGGTGCGTGAATTTGATAGAAAATGACTGTAGCATAAGAAAGGACAAATATAAAAGATTGAGAGAAGCATCAGAATACTTATGTGAACTATATAGAGCCAGGAATCAGGAATATGATATACAATGACTATTAAAAAGTAAATATAAAGAGCAAAAAATGTTGTATAAGTATTATGACCATGCTTATGAAAGCCATACCTCCCTTCATTGCAGAGTTGGGAGACTATGGCTATCACATATACCAACAAACACGCAGATTCGTTTTGCTGAACTGCTGAGATAACCTTTGTTCCAAGGATGGCTTACTAGGCAAGAGGGAGAGCTGCCTAGCCTGAGACTGTTGGAGAAGGACAGAAAGGCCATCTTGCTACCTCCACTGGTCCTGTTCAGAAAGGAAACAAACTGCATTTCATTCTCCTCCCTGCATCCCTCCCCTTGCCTGAGCTTGACTCTGAGGCTTGATGCCTTGAGAAGACTCCATCCTTAAGCCAAAGCCCTAGGAGTGTTGATAACCTACTTGAAATCATTCCTCAATGATTAAACTCCCACGTGGTCATATTTTCACCCAACCCAGTGACTCTGAACCCCCAGCAGTCATTGTTCAAAGCCGGTTCTCCACGCCACTCCCTGCTTCTCATACCCCTCAAGCCAACCCCTCTTCCCGCAATGTCCCACGCTAAAGCTGTCTACCACCCCTTCTGCTGTTGTGTTTGGAATGCCTCCTGCATAGGTGACAAACCTGCTTTTATCTTAAACCTTTTTCCCTTTCCCACTCTTCCATATTCTTACACTCACTGACACCTGGCTCTGATAGTCTCTTTTGTTGTAGTTTAGTCATGTTTAAGTCATTTCTGACTCTGTGACCCCATTTGGGGTTTTCTTGGCAGAGATACTGGAGTGGTTTGCCATTCCCTTCTCCAGCCATTTTACAGATGAGGAAACTGAGGCAAGTGACTTGCCCAGGGTCACACAGTTAGTGAGTTTCTGAGGCCAGATTTGAACTCAGGAAGTTGAGTCTTTCTGCCTCTAGACCCAGCACTTTATCCATCTAGTTGCCCCAATGGTCTCTTTGTTTTTCCTCAAATGAGATCCTCTCCCAACTCCAAGCATTTATGCTCATTATCTCCCACACCTGGAGTTTTCTCCTTCTTTGTCTCTGACTCCTGGCTTCCCTGGCTTCCTTCAAATCTCAGATCAAATCCCACCTTCCACAAGAAGCCTTTTGTGATCCTCCTCAATGCCATCGCCTTCTCTGTGTTGATTATCTCCAGCATAGCTTTCTGCCAATTGTCTCTCCCATAAGTGTGGGAGCTCCTTGGAAGCCTAGGGCTGGGTTTTGCTTTTTTTCCTTTCCTTCTATCCCCAGTGCTTAGCACAATGCCTGGCACATAGTAAGTGATTAACAAATGTTTGTTGACTGTTGTCTAACAACTAATATGATAAATCAAATATGATAAAGCCAATCACATCAATAAAAATAAGATTTTTTTTTTAATTTCCAGGCTTTTGATTCTGCTTCTGGACTCATCCATTTCTAAAGAGAGGCTTAGTTAAAACAAAAGGGTACATGACAATAGCTGTTGTTCAGTCATTTTCAGTCATGTCTGACTCTTCATGACCCCATTTGGGGTTTTCTTGGCAGAGATGCTGGAATGGTTTGCCATTTCCTTCCCCAGCTCATTTTACAGATGAGGAAACTGAGGCAAACAGGGTTAAGTGACTTGCCTAGGATCACACAGCTAGTAATGTCTGAGGCAGCATTTGAACTCAGGTCTTCGTGACTCCAGGGCCAGCACTCTGTCCACCATGCCACCTAATTAACTCTGCATGTGACTCTGAAGACAAAGCAAGACAACTTGGACCTACCTCTTAGCTGATTTATCGTTAATATTGCCAGGTAACTATCAGACTCTTGGCGGCCCCTGTTAGAAACCTTCTCTCAAAATCATAGGATCATAGAACTCAAGCCAGAAGGGCTTCAACATTCTCCGTTTACAGATGAGGAAACTGAGGCCTAAAAAGGTTAAGTGACTTGTCTAACACACAGGTACTAAGTACCAGAGCTGAGATTTGAATTCAGATCCTCAGACTTTCTTCTGCCTTCCTCAGAAATCCTATACCATATCTTTTCCTCACCTCGGCAGATGACCTCACCTCTTGTTTTATTGATAAATTAAGGTCCTCTGAATCTTCCTCTCACCCTGTCAAACCTGACAGCATTTCTTCATCCTCCTCCATTCTCTCTTCCTTTACCCCAGTCTCTGATAATGAGATGGGCTTTCTCCTTGCCAAAGCAAACCATTCATCTGTGCTCTTTATTCTGTACCCTCCCTTCTCCTTTGGAAGGTCTCTCTCTCTACCATTTCTTTTCTTTTTCTCATCTACCACCTCTCCTTATCCACTGATCCCATCCCTGTGTATTCAAACAAGACAACATCTCCCCCTTCCTGAACAAATCTGCCCTTGATATGCTGTTTCCCTCATGTTGTTATTCTGTGCCTCTTCTCTCTTTTATAGGTAAAGCCCTAGAAAGGGGTATCTGTACTTATAGTCTCCATTTTCCCACCTCCCACTCACTTTTCAGATCTTGGACTCAAAAAACTTACAATCTAATAGGGGGAAAGACATCTGATTTCATAAACATTTATTAAGCACCTACTATGTGCCAGGTACACACTATGTGCTAGACCCTAGATGTCTATACAAATTAAAAAGAAAAATGCAATAGATGCAAGAGAACCCCCAAATCCTATTGGAAATTACTTTTAGCTAGGGTTTGAGGGAGCATTAAGAAAGGCTTTGTGGAAGAAGGTAGCACCTGACTTGAGCCTTGAAGCAAGGAAAGGAGAGGATACCACAGAGAAAAATGAGGGGGAGTTCATTCTTGATGTCAGAGACACCATGAGCAATGGTCCAGAGATGATTGAGAGCAAGATGGGAACAGGGGATAGAAAGTATGCAAAAAGGAGTAGTATGAGATAAGGCTAGAAAAGTAGGCTTGATCCAGAAAAAACAAGACCTTGAAACCTAGAATAAGAGGTTCAATGGGGAGTCACTAAAAGTCTTTAAGTCAAGGCATGGCATTATTGGAGTGGTGCATTAGGAAGATTAAAGCTGTAGTATGAAGAATAGATTGGAAAAAAAGAAAGAAAAGAATAGATTGGAAAGGAGATAGAATGGAGACAAGAAGCCTGATTAGGAAACTTATAATTTGGGCTAGAAGGGGTGAAAAGAAGCAGTAAGAGAGGGCATTAAGCAGAGAAGGAATATGAAAAATAACCTAAAGGGCTTGGCAAGTGATTGGATGTGGGAAATGAATTGGAAAGAGGAATCAAAGATAACCTTGAGATTACCACTGACTCAGCAACTGGGAAGCTATTGGCACCAGCAATAGAAATCGAGAAGGTAGTAGGAGGGACAGGTTTGCAGGTGGGAGAATATATCAATGCCATGGCCAAAGGTGATATCCAAGCTGATAGCAGATGACTGGTTCAGTTCCATGGAGGAAGATGGGTTGTTTCCAGTGCTGGTAGATAGATCAGCTAACTTGTGTGACCTTGGGTGGCTTGGATCTTTCCCAAAGACAGAGTCAGACTCAGGTGATCCTCCATGGATACTGATTGGGATTCCCAAGAAAAATTCCCCCGATGTGGGTGTCACTTCTCAAGTATACTAACCAACAGAGAGGCTGCTGGAAAATTTATAGGATCATAGATCTAGAAGTGGAAGGAACCCCAGAGGCCATCTAATCCAACCTACTCCTTTCATAGAAACTGAGGCTCATGGTAGCCAAGCATCTTGCCCAAGGTCACAAAGGTAGTAAACTTCAGAGACTTGAACCCAAGTCATCTGACTGTGAAAGTCAGTGTAGAATAACACTGGGCCTAATAAAAGTAGATGAAATTTAACAGAGATAGATGTAAAGTCTTCCACTTAGGTCCAAAAAATCAGCCTCACAAGTTCAAGATGGCAAAGGTATGGCTAGACACTAATTTGTCTAAAAAAGATCTGGGGGGGGGCGATTATGGAATTGCACATTGAATATGAATCATCAATGTGATATGGCCACCCAGAAATCTAGTATGATCTGAGGCTACACAGTGAGAAAGGCCTGGTGTCCAGGACTAAGAAGAAGATATTATTTAACACTTTATTCTGCCCTAGTCAGTACATATCTGAGATTCCTTGTGCAATTCTCATGCTATACTTTAGCAAAGATAAGCAAAAAGGGATCTAGACTAAGGTAAATAAGACGGTAAAGGGTCTTGGGCTTGCCCCACCTGAGGATGGTGAAAAGAACAAGAGTCTTGGAAAGGCAGTGCATGTAGTAGATAGACTATTGAACCTGGAGGCCTGTGTTTAAATCTTGCTTCTACTAGCTGCGTGAATGCAGGCAAGACACTTGACCCCTGTAAGGACAAATTACCTTATCTTTAAGAAGGGAATCGATAAAACTTGTAGCATGTATCTCACGGAGCTGTTATTGGCCTTAATAGGAGATAATACACATATGCCTCTTCAGAAAAGTCAACTATTATTATAAATTGAAAAGAGGTACGATTAGGCTTGATGTTATCATGAGAACCTGCCAAAAGTTCAAGAGGATATCAAGAGGCGGCTAGTTCCCCCTCCCCTCTCTGCAGGTCTTCAGACAAAAACTAGATGACTTGTAGTCAGTTGTGCTGCAAAAGGGAATCTTTGTCAAATATGGGTTAGAATAGGTGAGTTCTGACGTGCTTGCATCTCTGTGATTCCCCGATCTTGTCAGGGATAAAAAAAATTCTATTAAATGCTATACATTTATAGGGTACTTATGTGGCAAGCGCTGTGATAAACACTTTACAATTATTATCTCATTTGATCCTCATAACAATTCTGGGAGGTAGGCGCTATTATTATCCCCATTTTACAGAGGAGGAAAATGAGTGACTTGCCCAGGGTCACACAGTCATGAAGTATTAGAGGCCAGATTTGAACTCATTTCCTCCTGACTGGAGGACCTGTGCTCTATCCGCTGCACCACCTGTAACAGCTATAGTCTCGTCAAAAATCCAATGAGATATTGCATGCTTTTTCTCAATCTTAATCCTTCTTGACCTCTCTACAGCCTTTAACGCTGTTGATTATCGTCTCCTCCTGCATAATCTTTCCTCTCTAGGTTTTCAAGACATTATTCCCTCCTTTGCCAGGTTAAAAAAAATCAATATGATTTGTATTTAGATTATAAACATTTCCAGGTTATCCCCAATCTGATGAGAAGTCTCTTATAAAGTAAAGCAATTATGCAAAATTAACAATACAGTGATCTCATCTGGAAATGCATGCACATCTGTAGCACCCCCCCCACCACCCCAACCTCTCTATTTTTAAAGGTATGTTTTAATTAACAGAAATCTATTTTCTTTCCCTCCCACATTCCATCCTGTGGGGGGAGTGTAAGGGGAAAGCAAATGCCTTGAAACAAATATGCATAGAGATGCAAAACAAATATCTTTATTGGCTGTATACAAAAATATGTGTCTCATTCTTCACCGTAAATCCATCATCTCTCTATAATGGAGAGCATATTTCACCAACGGTCCTCGGGACTCATGCATGATCATTGTAACGATCGTAGTTCTGGAGCTTTCAGTAGTTGTTTGCCTTAACAGCGTTGTTATTATATGAATTATTTCTCAAATTTATAATTGGTCTGTTAAACTTAGGTCTTGTATCCATTTGGATCTTTCCTTAAAATGGTAAATAGCATGTACCCCAAGCCAAGAGCTACCATTATATGTAATGGAGATAAACGAGAATCCTTCCTAATAAATTCAAGGATGAAACAAAATGTCCATTGTCACCACTTTTATTTGAAGGGTCCTAGAAATGTTGGTCATTTAAACAAGATAAGAAAAAGAAGTTGAAGGAATAACCATAGATAGAGGAGACACAAAATTATCACTTTTGCAAATGATACGATGGTATATGTAAAGAATCCTAAAGAGTCAACTAAAAAATCACGTGAAACAATGAATAGCATCAGCAAACTTGCAGGACATAAAATAAATCCTCACAAATTATCAGTATTTTTATTTAATATCAATAAAACCCATCAGGAAAAAGATGGAGAAATTCTGTTAAAAATAACAACTGTACAAAATACATGGGAGTCTACATACCAAGATACACATAAAGACTATATAAATATGACTGCAAACTCTTGTTTACAAAAATGCAGATCTAAATAATTGGAAAAGTGTTAATTGTTCATGAGTAGGATGAATCAACATAATAAAAATAACAATATTACATAATTTATTTTTTCAACCCATGCCATTCATACCACCAAAAGATTATGTAATAGAATCAGAAAAAGAGAATAATAGAATTTATATGGAGACAAAAAAGGTCAAGAATCTCAAGGGCAAAAATGGGGGGAAATGGGAACAAAGGGGGTCTTCCATCACCAAATCTCAAACTACACTACAAAATATAATTCTCAAAAAAATTGGGGCTGGTTAAAACATAGTGGGATTGATCTATGGGACAGGTTAGGTAGATGACACAAAGAAAAAGATATATCTCACTGTAGCTTATACTGTATTTGAGTACTTTCAGTTGTGTCCAAGTTTTCATGACCCCCCATGGAGTTTTCTTGGCAGAGATGCTGGAGTGGTTTGTCATTTCCTTCTCCGGCTCATCTTATAGATGGAAAACTGAAGCAAACAGGATTAAGTGACTCACCTGACTAGTAAGTGTCTGAGGCTGGATTTGAACTCAAGAAGATGAGTCTTCCTGACTCTAGGCCCAGCGCTCTACCCATTACACCCCCTAGCTGCCTTGTCTACTAGCCTAGTATTAATAAATTTGAAGGCACTATCTACTGAGATAACAAGATACTATTTGATTTTTTAAAAAAAAAAGTACTGGAAAATTGGACAGGATGGAAGAAATTAGATTTCACTTTAGATACCAAGATAAACTTCTTTGCTGGATTTCCATCCATATCACACCCAATAACTATGGCTGATCTC
Organism: Trichosurus vulpecula; assembly: GCF_011100635.1. Lineage (NCBI taxonomy): Eukaryota > Metazoa > Chordata > Mammalia > Diprotodontia > Phalangeridae > Trichosurus > Trichosurus vulpecula. The sequence goes on along the minus strand of NC_050573.1, from coordinate 113,955,342 downwards.
CAAGGGTCTGTCCTGGGCCCTCTTCTCTTCTCCCACTATACTGTCTTTCTTGGTTCTCTTATCAGTTCCCTTGAATTCAATTAATATCTCTATGCAGATGATTCTACCAGAAGCAGTTATGTGGCACAATGGATAGAATGCTGACCCTCGAGTCAGGAAGACCTGAATTCAAATCCAGCCTCATATATTACTAGCTGTGGGACCCTGGGCAAGTCACTTGGCTTTTATCTGCCTCAAATTCCTGAACTATAAAGTAGGGATAATAAACCTGCCCAGGATTGTTGTGAGGAGCAAATGAGATAATATTTGTAAAGTGCTTGGCATGTAAACGAGTACTTAACAAATGTTTGCTGGTCGACCAATTAATTGACTTTGCAAACCATAAATACATAGTGTCATTTGATATTATTATCTTTGAAGGCAGAGACTATTTAGTTTTTGTCTTTGTGTTCCAAGCACCTAGCATAATGCCTGGCACATGATAGGTCCTTAACAGATATTTATGGACTGATATAAAGTTCAACCTTTGGAATTCTGTAATCTAAACTTCCTACCCCTCCCAGTGCCTACCACTGTGCTCTGTTCACAGAAAAGTCCTTAATTAGTATTTGTTGAATTGAACAAATTCATTCTCTCAGTCTCCACACCATCCTTAGCTCCTAAAAGATAAGTAAAGAAGAAGCTTTAGAATCCGATGTCAGAGTTCATGTGTCTTTCCAAAGGGTCCTAATTTACAACCAAGGATCCCTTGGGCTGAGTCAATGAGAACCTGACTTTGATTGTGTTTCTAACCTGATATGAAGATATATTTAAACCAGTGGCAGGAAATTCAACCCTGTGCTTTATTATTAAACAATCCAACTCCTAGGCCTACACAATGAAATTGGGAGGGAGGTTATAAAGCCGCCCAAACTGGTAGAGGACATTACATTGTCTCCATTAGGCGGGTATCGGCATCCTATGGCCCATTCACTGTTTCCCCTCTAGACTCCTAATAGCAGAAGCGAGAGCTCCAAACAGGATGCAGAGTTAATGAGACCAGCCTCATGACCGGTGAAATCTCTCCCACAGTTAAAGGCACTCCATCACCACTCCAGATGCAATAAAGGCTGTAGCAACGTTATCTGGTGCTAGGACCCACACTTGCCAGGCTCTCTAAGGAGCAGCAAAGAAGCAATGGGTTTTAAAGCTGTCTCCCGGCAAAACGTGGATGACACGTTGTTGTATCACAAACCAGGGGGGACAAAGAGGCAGCACCGCCGCCTTTACAGCTGGCCCATCTATCATTTCGTATCTGGCCCCATTTACCTCACCTTACCAAGTCTCAGTGTCAACATCTAAGAACTAGATGTAATGACATTTACACTGCTTCACAAAGTTGTTAAAAGGAGATGGGATCTGTAACCCTGGAAGTGTAATAGAAATGTGAGTTATTTTTATGTTCAGAGAAAGAATTGCATGGGACCTATCTTCAGAATACAATGGTCAGAGGGCTAAGCCTGGAGTCAGGAAGATGTGAGTTTGAATCCAGCCTCAGCCACTCACTAGTTGCATCACCCTGGGGTAAATCACTTAATTTCTTTCTGCCTCAGTTTCCTCACCTATAAAAATGGGAATTATAATACCACCTTCCTCCCAGCATTGTTGTGAGGATTAAATGAGATGATGGTAATTGTAAAGTGCTTAGCACACTGTCTGGTACACAGTAAGTGCGATATAAATGGTGGCCCTTATTAGGTATTTGTTGTTGCTGCTGTTGTTCAGTTGTGTCCAACTCTTTGTGTCCCCGTTTGGGGTTTTCTCGGGAAAGATGCTGAAATGGTTTGCCAAAACCTACTCTAACTCATTTTACAGATAAGGAAACAGAGATAAACAGGGTTAAGTGACTTGCCCAGGGTCACACAGCTGGTAAGTATCCAAGGCCAGATTTGAGTTCCGGAAGATAAGTCTTCCTGACTGCAGGCCTGACACTCTATGCCCTCGCTGCTCCACCTAGTTGCCCATTATTAGATACTTCTAACTTAGCATCTTTATTTTATAGATTAGGAAACTAAGGTCTGGGCAGCTAGGTTGTACAGTGGACAGAGCACTGGACTTGGAATCAGGAAGACTCAGCTTCATGAGTTCAAACCTGGCCTTAGACACTTACCAGCTATGTGACCTTGGGCAAGTCACTTAACCCAGTATGATTCAGTTCCTCATCTGTCAAATGAGCTGGAGAAGGAAATGACAAACCACTCCAGTATCTGTGCCAAGAAATCCCCAAAATGGGGAAACGTAGAGCAAGACATGACTGAAATGACTGAACAGCAAACTGAGGTCTAGAGAAAAGAAAGTGATTTTCCCAAAGTCCTACAGGTAGTGAATAATAAAACCAGGGTTTCTACCCAGCTCCTCTGTCTCCCTTGCAGTGTTCTTTACTATATACCACACTACCTTCCTGATAGCTATTTTTATATGGGCTAGTAAAAATCAAAGAAAAAGTAGAAAAGAAAAAACAAGAGAGAGGTTTGACTCTTTCTGGTCCCCTCCTTGTATGGCATCCACTTTCCCCACGCTAACCTCCTCCCTTGGCTTACTCTTGTCTCTCCTTTTCTCACCCTCTGTCAAAGTGCACAGGCCTCTCAAGCTTGCCTGTCAGAGATGCAGAAGCATCCAACAAAATTTTCATCCCATTATATTTGGAGAAACCTAGGGTAGAGACAGGATCACATAGTGTCAGAGCTGAAAAGGAACACAGTGGCCAGCTCATACAACCGATCCCTGAACAACAATCTACGCTAACAAAAAGAGGCACATAGCTACCATGTATGTGGTGCTTCAAGTTTTATGCAACATCTTACATATACTATCTAACTGGTCATTCAGCCTTTGCTTGAAGCTCTCCCAGAAAGGGTGGACCACTCCCCCCAGTCCACTACACTTTGGGATCATTCAAATTGTTGACAGGGTTTTCCTTGCATCAGCCTATTGCAATTCCACCCAATGGCTCCTGAGGACGTGCCAAGCACGTCTACTCCCTCTTCCATACGTGAAGAATTCTATCATGCCCCTCCCTAAGCCTTAGCTTCTCAAAGCTAAACATGTCTATTTTCCTCCAATGATTCATGCATGGCATAATCTTGAGGCCCTTCACCATGCTGATTGCCTCCCATTTGGGGACTCCCATCCTGAGGGATGCACTTTGAAGCTGCCTATAATTTTAAGAATGTGTCTGGTACAAGCATGGTGGGCATTGAATTAAAAAGTGATTCCGTCTCTGTATCCAACAGGCATTGTGGGATATGTCTGTGAATTAGACTGCTGCTATCAACCTAGCGTACCCAGTCAGAAGGTTTTCTATGCTGGAGGAGCCAGGATTGCCAGAGGTGTTGACTCAGTGAATACCTGAGCAGTGACACCTGTACAGGGGAGAGAGTGGGAACGAGTGGGAGCCCAGCGTTGGCTGAGGAGGGGGGTTGTGCAAGACTGTGCTGACAGCCCCACAATCAGAGCATCCATCAGAGCATCGGGGTCCAGGAGAAGCTCCAGGATTTGGCTCAGTCGCTGCGGGCGGGCAGCCAGCATCGGCCTCATCATGGGGGAGGGCTGCCAGAAATCTTGGCTCTGTTCAGTCACGGCAACAACACAGGAAGACTGCACATGTGGAAGCTTCTGGGGTGAAGGACAATAAGATCATATAATAGAACCCTCTCATTTTATAAATGAGCCAACTGAGGCCTAGAGAAGTGATGTGCCCAAGTCACACGGGTAAGAATTGGGCTACTAGGTGACACCATGGTACACAGAGTACCAGGCCTGGAGTCAGGAAGACTCATCTTCCTGAGTTCAAATATGCCCTTAGATACTTACTAGCTGTGTGACCCTGGGCAAGTCACTTCACCCTGTTTGCCTCAGTTTCCTCATCTGTAAAGTGAGCTGGAGAAGGAAATGGCAAACCTCTCCAGTATCTCTGCCAAGAAAACCCCACAGGGCATCACAAAGAGTCTGACATGACTGAACAACAAACAACAAAAACGAAAAACAAAATGGAGATAACGACGCCTGCAGCACACACCTCCCAGGTTTGTTGGGAAGCTCGAATGAGATGATGTATGCAACCATAATAACTAACACTCTTTAAAGTCTGCAGATGATTTACAAATGTTCCCTCATTTGATCCTCACGACAACCCAGGAAGGGGTTGTTGTCTCGTTGCTTCAGTTGTATCCAACTCTTCGTGATCCCATTTGGGGTTTTCTTGGCAAAGATACCGGAGCGATTTGCCATTTTTTTTCCTCCAGCTCATTTTACAGGTGAGGAAACTGAGGCAAACAGCTAAGCGACTTGCCCACGGTCACTCGGCTAGGAAGTGTCTGAGGTCAGATTTGAATTCAGGAAGATGAGCCTCCTTGACACCAAGCCCGGCGCTCTATCCGCTATGCCACCCAGCTGCCCCATGGGAAGGAGATGCTGGTATCATTCCCCTATTACAGACAAGGCAAGTGAAGCCCCAAGGAAACACAAGTACTAAGGAATAAAACAGGATTCGAAACAAGGTCTTCTGACTTGCAATCCAACACTTAACAATGCTGCTGCCTCTCTAACTCTAGACTCTAGAACCACGAAGGATGCTTCTACTAGCAAAAAAAAAAAAAAGGTGATAGAGAAGATATTAGCAACTATGAATCCGTGTGTGTGTCCTTATCTCCATTCACCTTTATGAGAATGCTCTATGCTGAAGTGGAGGGAATCCTGAATGAAAACATGAAAAATAGTATAGGCTGGCTTTCACAGATGGTTTTTTCTAACACACAGCATCTTGGCATGCTCGGCCCAGCTTGCTTCAACGTTTTTATCAGTGATTTGGATGGAGGGAAAGATGGAGTGCCTATTAAATTTTCAGATTTTAGGCAAACGGTCTAGTGGTTAGGAAGATTTTTTTCTTTTCTCAGCTAGCTGGTGGTACTATGGATTGGGACACTGGGCCTGGAATCATGAAGATTTGAGTTCAAATCTAGCCTCAGACGTAAAGCTACACATTTGATGATAGAATGAGAATTCAATAACTAATTAAAATTTCAAGGTATAGATATAAAGTATTACACATGGATCAAAAAACACTCACATAAGTATAGAGTGGGTGAGACATATTTAGGTAGAGATTCATGGGAAAAAATCCTGGGGGGTTTAATGAATTTCAACAGAACAGTATCGCCTGGCAGCTTAAAAGCTGTTATGTTCATTGTCCCCCAGAGTAAGAGATCCCCCTGTACTCAGGCCTCGGCAGCTAGGTCGCACCATAGTGCACAGAGCACTGGGCCTGGAATCAGGAAGACCTGAGTTTACATCCAGCCTCAGACACTTACTAGCTGTGTGACCCTGGGAAAGTCACTTAACTTCCATCTGCCTCAGTTTCCTCAACTGTAAAACAGGGACAAATAACAACACAAGTTATAAGGATCAAAATGATTTTGTAAATTTAAAAAAAAAAGTGCTTAGCACAGCACCTGGCACATAGTAGGAGCTATACAAACTCTTATTCCCTCTCTCTCTTTATTATATCAAGACTCAAACTTTCTCACTGCAATTTTTCCTGCTAGTCCCAGTTTTGCTTTCTGGGGGGCCAACCAGAATGATTTTAATCCCTCTTGTACGTGAGAGCCTATAAAATCCCTGAGGAGAGCTGTCTTTCCCCTCATGCTAAGCATCTCTCCCCCACCCCAATCAGTTCCTGTATGGCACAATCTTGTGGTCCTTCACCATCCTAAGTCATCCTCTTCTAGAGATTCTCCATCTTACTAGCTTCCTTCCTCCAATGCAGTTTCCACCTGAACACAAAACAGATGTGGCCTCACCAGGGCAGAGTACTGCAGGGCTATTAATATCTCCTAGCTTTTGGACCTTTATCCTCTCAACTCAGGTTACTATTACATTAGATATTTTTGGCTGTGATCTCTCTCTCATTGGTGACTCATAAAGTCAATGAAAACACCCAATTTTTTCCCACCTGAACTGCTCCTTTAACCAAGCCTCCCTCTTACTAGAGAAATTGATTTTGTGAACCCAAATATAGGACTTTGCATTTCTAATAAATTTCATCTTATAGATTTAGTCTTATGACATCTACTTGCCAATTTAATAAGTGTGCTATCTATACCCCATCCTAACCAATGAAGATCACAGGACAAAGGAGGGATCACTGGGTTTGTTCATTGAATACCTCCCTCCAAATTGACATCAAGTCATTCCAAATCCACTATCATATTCTAGCCACATCTTCCCATATTGCTCACAAGTATGGTGAGAGATTTTATAAAATGTTTTCCTTAAACCTAGGTGAATCATACCAACAGCATTCACCTTATCTGACAGTCAGAGGTTCCAAATCTATTTAGCCTACCACCTCCTTTTCAAAATTAAAATTACTCAGCACCACCTCCCCAAATCTACTTTCTTTAACCGTTTAATGGTTTTTTTAATGCACCATTTCAAACTACTACTGCCCCCCTTCCCCGATCATTCCATTATCCCCCAAGGGGTGGTATTGCCCACTTTGGGAACCTATGGTAGATACCCTGTCCAAAAAGAAAATTATGTCATCTGTTCTTCAATACACCATTCTTGTTTTTAATAATCATGATTCCTCTTATTAAATGTTTATCCATCATTCGTTAAATAATATCACCAAAAATTTTGTCAGAGATAGAGGTCAAGTTCACCAGCCCATCCATTCTTTCCATCAGGGATACATATGATACAATGGGACACAAAGCTCCATGAAGAAAGCCACACCGATACCGCAAGCTCCCCAGAACAGTACTGCTGTGCCATGACAAGTTCTCATCTGGATTATTCATTCTACTTCCTATCAATACATGTAACTGTCTCATTTAAATCCAGTGTATGCACGAGTCAAGACATCACCCTATGATGTCATTGGTTCTCTTTGAAAATGAAGAACAAACAGCAACATTTAACTCTGCTATCACAGTATGAGGTCCAGTGAAGGAACTCCAGCCCTGACACGCTGCCTTGGCTTTCAAAACTGTCCACAGGGAACCTCTGATGGGGAGAGAAGCTGTTCCCCTCATTAGAATATAGACAACTTGTATGAATTGATGCAAATGAAGTGAACAGAACCAGAGCAATTTATTACAATAAGAACATTGTAAAATCAGACTTGGAAAGACTTAAGAAGCCTGATCGATGCAATGCCCAACCATGAGTTGAGAGGACCAAAGCATGATGCACAATGATGCATGCTATGCTCTTCCTGAAGCAGAGAGGTGATGAGCTCAAGATGCAGAAATATATACTACATACACACATACACACACACACACACAAACGTATGTATATGGTTGTGACCAATGTAGGCATTTATTTCACTTGACTGTGTATTTGCTACAGAGATTTTGTTTTTTCTTTTCTGAGGAGTGAGAAAAGCAGGAGGGAGAGAAAATAGATTTTTGTTCATTAAAAAAATAATAAAGTTAAGTGAAAAACAAAAGACTATTAGCAGCCGCTACAGCCTTCCTGCTCCTACAGCTCAACTTCCCTGCTTCCCTAAACACGATAACATTAGGAAAGAAATTCTCAAATTTGGGGCAGAAACTGTTAAACCTATATTCTGTCCTCTAACTTTCCATCTCTTATATGCACAGATACACCATCCAGGGCAGTAACATTCTTGGGAAGTCCACTTGAGTCTGGCTGGGTCTCTTTTATTTTTCCTTATATGCTATATGTGTTCACTGAAGTTCTGAAGTAGGATTTCAATTGTTGTGTGTATGTGTGTGTGTGTGTGTGAGAGAGAGAGAGATAGAGAGAGAGAGAGAGAGATAGAGAGAGAGAGAGAGGGAGAGAGAGAGAGAGAGAGAGAGAGAGAGAGAGAGAGAGAGAGAGAGAGAGAGAGAGAGAGAAATAGAGACAGGGACAGAGAAAGAGAGAGACAGGGACAGAGAAACAGAGAGACAGAGAGACAGAGAGAGACAGAGATAGAGATAGAGACAGAGACAGGGACAGAGAAAGAGAGAGACAGGGACAGAGAAACAGAGAGAGAGAGAGACAGAGAGAGAGAGGTTTTTCTGGTGTCTTCTTCTTGTGTAATGCTCCTCTTTCAGTGTTAGGTACCACTGATGGTTATACTTCAGGCCATAGTAACATAACAAAGCTATCACTGTTCCCAGGAAAGAAATCTCTTATAAAGCAAATGGCAGTTAACCAAGCAGTGGTTCCCCTAGTAGGAAACAATGGGTGCTGGGAGCTATGGTGAACTATTGTGAAAGGAGTGAGAGTTTGCCTCAGGGAGGCAAGCTTGGATGCCACACACTCTCCTTGGTGATCTCATCCACTCCCCTGGGTTCAATGATCTACACAAATGACTCCCAAATCTATATAAGAAGGTTCCCTAGAGCTCATCATCCATCACCTTTTGGACCCTTGAACTCAACCAAGTCTCAAGCAGGAGCCATGTCCTTCCTTCTGACAATTCTACCTCCACAACTCTGGTTGCTCTCCCTCCCCTCTTCTACATGTCACCGCCACTTCCCTTCAGACCATCATCATTGCTCGCCTAGACAACTGGACCAGCTTCCAGACCCCTCTGCCTGCTTCCAGTCTCTCCCGTCTAGAATCCATCCTCCACACAGCCGCCAAAATCGTCTTCTGAAGGCTCAGATGGGATCATCGTGACTCAAAGGCTTTCAATGGCTCCCTCTTACAGGGAGGATAAAATGAAAATTCCTTAGCTTTGCACATAAGGAACTCCACTATCTGGATCCCATCTGCCTTTCCAGAATTATTTCACATTATTTTTTTTAAGGCGGGGGAGGGAGTGGAGTTCTAAGAGGTGAATCAGATAACTGGAGAAACAAGGATTTTTAACAAAGTTTTTGGTAAAGTATCTCCTGTAATTGTTGTGGGGAAAGATGGAGGAATGGGAGCTAGATGATAACACAATTAATGGATTTGAAATTGACTGAAAGATTGAACTCAAAGAGTCACTGTTAAAATGGCTAAGGTAACATTTAATGGGCAGTTAGGTGGATAGAGCACTGGGCCTGAAGTCAGGAAGACTCATCTTCCAGAGTTCAAATCTGGCCTTAGACACTTCTAGATATGTGACCCTGGCCGAGTCACTTAACCCTGTTTGCCTCAGTTTCCCCATCTGTCAAATGAGCTGGAGAAGGAAATGGTTAACTACTCTAGTATCTTTGTCAAGAAAACCCCAAATGGGATCATGAAGAGTTGAATACAAATAAAATGACTGAACAACAACATTCAATAGGGATAGATGCAAAGCTTCTATTTGACTTCAAAGAATTTATTTCAAATAGAAGATTAAGATGAAGTATAGTGAGACAGCAGTTTGCCAAAAAATATCCCTGGGTTTTAGTGGGCTGCAAGTTCAGCATAAGCCAGTAGTGTGATATGATAGCCAGAATAAAAGCTAATGTGACCTAGAGGGGCATTAAGAAACTCACCACCTCCAGAAGTAAAGGAGTTGGAAGTCCCAGTGTAATCTGCCCTGGTCAGACCACGTGGGATCATAGATCTACTGTCGAGAGGCACCTCGGAGGCCATTGAGTTCAAGCCCCACATCTTACAGGTGAGGAATCTAGGGCCTAGGGAGGTAGGTGGCATGGGAAGCATCAGAGGTGAGGGCGGTGTTCAGTTCTAGATGCTACAGCTTAAGAAAGATGTTGATGAACCGGTGAGAATACAGAGGTCAGCCAGGATGATAAAGAATCTTTATTCTATGTCTTATGAGGACTGGTTGAAGGGACTGCCAATTTTTAGCTTAGAGAAGAACTCTGGAAGGCGGTGAACAGGGAGGAAGAGAAGAAAGAGAGAAATTGGGCTTGTATCATTTGACCCCAGAGAGTAGAACTAGAGAAAATGGGTAAAAGTAACAAAGAAGTACATTTAACTTGATGTCAGAAATAAATTCCTATTGATTATAGGAATGGACTGCCTCTGGAGGTAGGAGTCACCCCTCCTTTGAGCTCTTCAGACAGAGGCTGGATGCTCGTTTTGTGGAGTATGTTATAGGGATTGTGTGTGTGTGTGTGTGTGTGTGTGTGTGTGTGTGTGTGTGTGTGTGAGAGAGAGAGAGAGAATGAGAGAAAATGAGAGAGAATTAGAGAGAAAAAGAATGAAAGAGAGAGTGAGAGAGGGAGAAAGAATGAGAGAGAGGATGAGAGAGGAAGAGAGAGAGGTGGGAGGGAAGGGTGTGGGGGGCACACACGTGCTTGAGGGTGGGTAGTGTCATGTAGTAGACAGAGCACTAGACTTGGGGTTGAGAAGACTTGAGTTCAAATCCTACTTCAGACACAGTAACTGTGTAAGCCTAGGTAAGTCACTTATCTCTGTGCTTCATTTCTCGTCTGTAAAAGGAGGGAGTATTAATCCATGAACTCTAAGGTTCCTTGCAGCTCTATGGGGCAGCTGGGTGGCACAACTGGATAGAGCTCTGGGCCTGAAGTCAGAAAGACCTGAGTTCAAATTTTACTATTTATTTACATTTACTATAGCCTCAGGCAAGTCATTGAACCCATCTACCTCAGTTTCCTCAACTGTAAAACAGGCATAATAATCGCAACTACCTCTCAGGGTTGTTGTGAGAATCGAATGAGATAAAATTGTAAAGTGCTTCCACAGTGCCTGACATACAATAGGTGCTTAATAAATGTGTTTTGATTGATTCTGAAGCAGAGAAGGTCAGGCTAGAAGCCAACACCTCATCTCTCCATACATATTGACTCAGGCCCTTGAGGCTAGGAAGCTTTAGCCACCCTTTAAACAATCACAAAGCCCTCATGAGTTAGGGTTCCTTTAAGAACGGGGTAGGCCCAAAAGAACTTTCACCAGGCTGTGCTTTTTAACTACCTACCTCATCTCTCCTTCTGGGGCTCCCTACTGTGGTTATTGACCTAAAAAGGGCACTGCCCTGCCACTCCCCACGTATCTCATCACAACCAGTTTACCTACTGGCCACACCTCTGTCTCACTTCTGTCAACTGTTGGACTCACCCAGCATGGGGAAATCCTCACTCTTGCTTCTTCCCATCCCAGCCCTGACTTGTTTCTCATCTTCTTCTTCCTCCTCCTCCTGTTTCTCTTCCTCCCCCTCCTCCTCCTCCTGTTTCTCTTCCTCCTCTTCCTCCTCCTCTTTGCCCTCCTCCTCCTCCTCCCTCCTCACAGGCTTGTTTGGACTCTGCTTTCACCCACCACTAGGTTCCAAATGCCAACCCATGCCCCTGCCAGGAACAGCCTCCCTACTGTCCGTCCCCCTACACTCTGGCCCCTGCCTTTCTCAGCTGCACTTTTTAACCAAAGTAACCAATGACCCCCCAAGTGCTCCTGCCCTCAATTCCAAATCAATATATGTGTGTGTGTATACATACTTATATGTATACATATATAGAATTCAACGTGAAGATACTAATTATGTGTGTGTATATATATGTGTATATTTATATATATATACAAAATAATCCTTTAAAGTGAGCAAAACAGTTTGTTCTTGATAGCCCTGAGGGAAAGGTAGCCCCTAATAATTCTCTGCCCTCAAAATTAGTAATAACCAATAATAAATTATTATAACATATATTTTATAAATTATTATGATATAATAAAATACAATTTTATTATATTTATTATAAATTGTGTTATATAATATATAATTATGTTTATTATAAATAATAAACAATAAGCTAATAATAAACATGGTGCTCTGAGGCTTACAAGGACCAGGTAAGGTAGGTCCTCCAAGTCTTATCTCCATTTTACAGATGATAGAATCATAGGATCCTAAACATGGACCTGGAAGGGACCTCATAACCCAACTACTCCAACTCCTTCATTTCATAGCATTTCATAGCAATTTGAGTATACTTTTCAGTTTTTGTAGCTTAAATGGAATATAAGTTTTCACAGCCTAAAACTGCTGGGGTGCCCTCCATAGGTTGGGAAAATGGGATTTCAGAAAAGTTCACTGACTTGTCTCACACGTCACACAGCACAAAATGCTAGAGCTGGGATTTGAATCCAAGTTCCTTGCTGCTACACTATCCTAACCTCCACTGACCACGCTTCTTCTCAATGAGGTCAATCCAACACAAGCATATGAATGGACTCAGTGTCTGGGTCTCTCCCATCCTCCACAGGCCAAATGCAAAGTCATTCAATGAGGAAGGCCTGGGTATAGAATGGATAGAGAGCCAGCCATGGAGTCAGGAAGACAGGGTGTTATAGTCCGGCCTCTGACACTCAACCTACCAGGGCTGAGTGACTGTGGACAGATGCCCCAGGGAACAGAGTGGGTGTAATCTGCCTTGGAAGAGGGAGTTTTCTTACTGGTTTAGTTGTTCCCTACTTCAATGAAATCCAAGTCTGCTCCAAATATTCCAATCCTGTTGCTTCTTGACCCAGCCCAGGATTAGTCATCAGAAGACCTAAATCCTGGTCTCAATTGTAACTGCTTCCTGGCTGCGTGACCTGAGACAAGTCCCTTCTTACCTCCAGGCCTCAGTTTCTTCACCTGTAAAATCAGAAAGTTGAACTAGACATAGGAAGGTAGGATCATAGATGGAGAGTCAGGAGGGACTTCAAGAGTTCACCCTCTGAATCATCTAACCCTCTTATTTTAAAAGGTGAGAAGATGAAGGCCCAGAGACATCAAACTCTATCAACCCAAGTCACTAAATCAGTTTCTTCCTCTATAAAACAGGAGTGATAATATGTGTGTTGCCTATCTCACAATACCCCTGTGCCTGTGAAGCTCGAAAGATGGAATGCAGGTAAAAAAATGCACCCTCCTGAAGCAAGCACTTTCTAAAAGTGAATTATTATTATTATTGTTATTACATTTGTATCAGGAGAGGCAGTGGAAACAACTCTGCCAACATCATCGCAGCAGGCATCCTTACAGATGATCATGTGAAACATCATAAGAAGCTATAAAATGTGTTTGCTTCGCTGGGGACAGGCCAAATTGCACCCTGGACTGTCAGAGCCATAATAAAGGCATAATTCCAACATGTTTAGCCCTGCTCAAGGGAGCTTGGAGGGGCGGGGGGAGATAGGAAAGGGAGGTAGAAAGGAAGCGGCGGATAGGTGGGGCCAGGGGATTTCTTGAGTTTGTGAGAAGAAAGAGGGAGGTTCAGAGTGAACAAATAAATCCTTCCACTGAAAGGAAGGGAAAGTTCCCTGACACAGCTTTTCTGGTTAGGGTTCAGTGATATATGCGGCTATTCATCTTCCTTGTGAGATTTAAGGCCTGCTGACTCACTAGGCTGGGAGATAGCTCCTGGGGTGCAGAAAGGTCAGGTTCTAACCCCAGGGGCCCTTCTGAGATCTAAATGTTGAATTCTAGGATAGGGGGAGCGAGGCAAGGAGGAAATCTTTCTCCTATCTGTTCCCCTTCTCTCCACCCACATAATCACCACCCCATTTTGGGCCTTCATCACTTCTGGCCTGGACTACTGCAATAACCTTCTAATTGGTCCCCTTACCTTCATTCTCTCCCCCTTTCCACACCACCCGCCACACAGTTGCCAAAATGGTTTTGCCTGAAGCACAGATAAAATCTTCTCACCCTACCATCATCAAAAGTTCCAGTGGCTCCCAATTGCCTGTAGAATACAATACAGTTCTTTTGTTTGGCATTTATAGCCCTTCATGATCTTGATCTGTCCTACATTCTCAACGTTTTTGTACATGATTCCCCTTCATGTATCCAGCTTCTTTAGAGCTTCATCTTCTGCAAAAAAAAAGAAAGAAAAAAAAAGCTTTTCCTAATCCTACAGATTGAGATACAATCCCAATTGTATATATCTTGTTTGTACATAATTGTTTACATATTATCTCCTCCATTGGACAGTGAGCTCCTTGAAAACAAGGACTGATTCTTTTTCTCCTTTTCTTGCCTTTCTTTGGATCCCCCAACACTTAACACAGTGCTTGGCACATAGTAGATACTCACTTAATAAATGCTAGTTCACTGATTGACCTTATGTGTGGACCAAATTGACCTACATGCTATTCACTGAACAGAATATTCCATCTCCAGCCTCTGAATCTTTGCATGGAGCTGTTCTCTGTGGAGACAGAGCATCCACCTGGAATTATCTTTCTGACCCAGCTACCTCCACCAGGAACCCCTGAAGGTATTGTTCTCCACCTGCTCCTGTCTCTCTCCGGTAAAATAGTAAATGGCATCATTTCTCAATACAACCGAGATGACCACATAGACCCCCTCCTGATTCTCAAGGCCAACCTGTCCAAACCTCTTCAGGGCAAGGAAAGGACAAGCAGACTTGTGACCGGATTCCTCTAATTGTAGGTGTGATTTCAAAGTCTTTCTTGGCCAGACTTATCTCCCCTGGTCAGAATTAAATGAATTTTAAAAAGAAAAACAACACTCTGCTTTCAACACTACAACACAGCAGAGCGATTCAGTTGTTTTTCTCACTGTCTATATAGAAAGTGACTTAGCCTGAGTATAACAAGGAATCAAAATTTAATTAATTAAGAGAACCAATCCAGATAATTCAATCCCCCCCCAAAAAAAACTGGACTTCACCCCTCCCTCTCCTCTCCCCCACACAACAGGATTTTCTGGCCCTGATCTATCTGGCTTATTTCCTTAACTCTCCAAGTCTCTACCAATATGAACACAGCCTGAAGCTACATGGAGAAAATGATTTCCTCAATCTAATAATAGCTCACATTTATATAACACTCTTAGGTTTACAAAGTTTTTTTCCTCTCAATAACCCTTGGAGGAAGGTAGTCATCCTTTGTCCTAAGATAATAATTTGAATTTCCATAGTGCTCTTCTAGGTGGTACAAATAGAATTAGCCTCGTTTTTAGATGAGAAAACGGTTTCAGGAAGGTTAACATGACTTGCTCAGGGCCACACAGATAGTTTAGGGTCAATCTGGGGCATGAACTCGGGTCTTTCTCATTCCCAAGCCAATCATTTTCTCCTCTAGATCTCATTCTCCAAGAATAAGAGGCAGACTTGATGTATTTAACTTTAAACTTACAGAATTAGTTTATTGGTAGAACTGAAATCTCAAGATTAAAGAATCAAGTTGGGGGTATAATATGGTAGGCCATGTGGTACAGTGGGAAGCGTACTGGATTTGAAGTAAGAGGACCTGGGTTCAAATACTGGACCTATGTAATGTGGGCTCCCTTGACCTTCCTGTGTCTCCATGTTTCATCATCTCTAAAATAAGGAAATCTAACTTCCAGCTCTTGGGTTAGTTCAGAATTTAATCAACAAAGCAAAATATTCGGAAACAGCCCTGTCATTTAAAATGGAAAGTGAGGGCCCCTAGAGACTTTAAAGTTTATCTTGTGGATGAGGACACTGGAGGCCCAGAGATCACTGCTGAGCTGGAAGACTTACTCAAATACACAAAGAAGCTGTGATTTCAACAGTTATGGAATTCCCTAGGTAGGCACGCCCTCCACCAATACAGATAGCAACTGTCTATGACTTCAGATAGAAGTCCTAGGGGAAGAAAAAGGAGGAAAGAGAACGATCATTTATTAAGCAAGTATCTACTGTGTGCCAGAAACTGTGCCAAGTACTTTCCAATCTATTCTCTCACTGGATCCTCACAATAATCCTGGGAGGTAGGTGGTATTATTATCCCATTTTATAGTTGAGGAATCTGAAGTAAGCAGAGGTTAAGTGACTAACCCAGGGTCACACATCTAAGTAATGTCTGAGACTAGATTTGAATTGGAGGTCTTGCTGACTTCAGACCCTTTATCCACTGTACCACTTAGGAGCTTAGGGAGTTGTTGGAGGTACCCAGAGGTTAAATGATTTATCTAGAACCAGACAGCCTGTGTCAGGGACAGGAGTTGAACCCAACTCTTTCTGACCCCAAACTCAGGACCCTCTCTCTGTTATGCCATCACTTAGTAGCCTAGATAAATGGAAATCTTTCCATTTAAAGCTTATAAGGGAAAAAAAATCAGACTGAATAAAATATTATTTCAGCTCTTAGTCTGGAAAAATTTGATGAGTATTCAGTAGTTTTAGAAAACATAGTATTTTTGGAGACAGGCAGGCTAAGGGTTGGCTTTTTTTTTGAGCCACTTCACTGGGTATTTGGATGAGAAAGTACTTGAATCAGTTCCTGGGACAGCAACACCTCACAGACCTGGTATCATGGTAGGTTTCATGACTCACACATAAAGGAATTCTTCTAATAACTGAAGATTTAAGAATGAACTTTTTTTTTATTCCAATGATTCTTGATAGAAAATGTTCTAAATATCTCCTGCCCTTCCCTCCCTTCCTAAATAGAGTGCACTGAGCCTACATAATTGGACCTTTTCTTAAGAACTACAGGTCATTATTATGAACATAAGTTACTGTTCCCTGCTCTAGTACAGTAACACTTTGGGGGCTTATGGAAATCTATAGGAATATTTGCCCTTAGACTCACTGGCCCCAAGCTGCTGTTCTTTTTGATCCTCTCTAGTTTTCCTATCTCCTCCTTCAATGTCAGGATCCATGATCCAATTCCCAAAGCCCATTGGTATGGAACTCCTCCTTGGTGAAGATCGATGCCCTGTAACCTTGTGAGGGGAAGGGGTGGAGTTGCCAGGAGTGAGAAAGAGGAGTCTTCAGTTTCTTCTTTTTTCTTCAGGTCTCCTGAGCTGTTTCATGTACTTCTGGCTTCCATCTTCCAGAGAGAAGATGAGTGATGCCCACCTTACTACAGGTTGCTGTAGAGACAATGAGACTCTGAGAAGCTGACAAGGGAGCAGTTGGAATCCTTCATCATGTTCCTAGCCCTCTGCTTGCTACATGAGAGACTTTCCCCCCAGATGAGGTCTGGAACTCTCTCTCTCTCTCCCTCCCTCCCTCCCTCTCTCTCTCTCTCTCTCTCTCTCTCTCTCTCTCTCTCTCTCTCTCTCTCTCAGTTTAACTGAGTTACCTCTTTATCCTATGTATACTTTCTCTGATTTCTATTTTACTACTGGCTTGGACAAATGGGTTTCTTTGCTACCTGCTATGTGTTTGTTCATTGTGGAACTGGTATTTGGTGGGAAAGAAGTCAAGCTTTAGATACAAAGCTTGAGGTCCTCCTTTCCCCATTAAGAAATAGTGATCAGAAGTTTAGCTTGAATCTTAAAAATCATATCCTCTAGCCTAGAGTAACAACATTTTAGGGAGTAGATAGATATTCTAGCCCAGCGTCCCCTCTCTCTGAGGAGACTGAGTGACACTCTGCCCCAATCTCCTGTATCTCATCCTGGCAGAAAATAAAGTCTCCCTTGGAAAAGGGGAACAGGGGAAAGAAGAGGCTAGAGATATCTATTCTGCCTCCTTTCGATTCATACAAGACACTCCCAAATAGGATTTAGAGCTGGAAGGACCTTCAGAGGTCATGTAATCCAACCTCATTTTCTCTACAACTTGACATTTTATCTGTATTGGAAATTCTCAGTATGGAAACTTAATGCAGATGGGAAACATGTCTTAGAGGTTCTTAACTTGAGGTCTATGAACTTCAAACATATATATATATATATATATATACATATATGTATGTGTGTATGTACATATATACATATATATATAAAACTGTTTTTCAATATAATTGCTTTCCTTTGCAAGCCTATGTATTTTGTTTTATGCATTTAGACCCATTATTCTGAGAAGGGGCTCAAAGATTCACTTGACTAACAAAGGGATGGGACCTTGACATTAAAAAAAAGTTACTCCATCTTAAAGAGTTGCTTGGGATGTTAAGCAATTAAATTACTTGGCCAAGGTCTCACATCTAGAACTAGTCAGAGGGAAGAACTGGAATATCCTGACTCTGAATCAGCCTGCTATCTACTATTCCACCTTGCCCTTCATTTTATAGGTAAGGAAACTGAGGCCTGGAATAGTCATAATTTCTCCCAAAGTTCTTGCAACAGTAAACAAAGGAGGTGGGATTTGAACGCTGATCCTCTGTTTCTAAATTCCTGCTTTTTCTGCTGTGGCTGTTGCTTCATCATTTCAGTCATGTCTGACTCTTTGTGACCCCATTTGAGGTCTTCTTGGCAATGATAGTAGAATGCTTTGCCTTTTCCTTCTCTGGCACTTTCTCCTCTACACCTTGGTATCTCTCTCCTTACACTTTCAGTAGTCACTTCTTAGAGCAGTCAGAATGCCAGTCTGGGTCAGTTTCTCCCCCTCTCTTTTCCAGCTTGCCTCCTCTTACCTCCCATGAACTTGAAAACCAGATCTCAATAGGCTTATTAGAATCATATTTAAAATAAGAGTATCATACCTCTAAAGTATGAAGGCTCAAGGGGCCTCACCTATGAGTAAAGAGCATGGGGTTTATCTGGAGGACTTTTGTGACATCTAGCCTGATGGCCCCCTTTATTCAAGATAAGAGAGGTAGACAGATGAGTGGTCCCGCATTTAGGCTGAGCTGAGTTCACGGAGAGCAACTTCGTGCAACTCTGGTTTCTGATTCTGCTCCAGGTTCTTCCAGGATAAGAGTGCACTGGTAGCAAAGGTCTCTTAATAGCGAGGCCCTGCCTTCTCTGAGAACTCCCTCTGCTCCCCAGGTCTGCGTGGGTGGGGCTTGGAACAACACAGAATCTAGGCCCTTCAGAGTTCATATCCTCCTTTGGCCCATGCTCCTATTACCATTCTCTTGGGGCCCCAGCTGGTTGTCATCAAAAATGCTACTTTTGGCTCAGCTGCCCTCATTTGAGCTTCCTAGGGGAATTCCATCGCCTGCCTGCGCTTAAGAGTTAAGCAGGGGAGGCAGGTTGTAATGTGGTACTAGACAAATTAGAGTATTTCGTATTTCCAAAATATTTGCTATCTATCTTTCCTCCCTACTTGATTCCTGGGATTCCTTTCTTTTTTAATCTCCAAATAGAGCGCTCCTGACCGTTGGGTCAGAGATTGTCATGGCATTAAGGCGCCCAACACTTGTGGGGAATTTCTCTCTTCTCTTATTCATAGGCTTTACCTAGAAAATTTGGCGAAATCATATCTGACACCACCCTATATACTGATGCCAACTCCCTCCAAAGCATACAGTTTATGATATAAAAAGAGGTCCAACATTAGGCCCAGAGAAAGGATGAACAAACGAACTTCCCTACCTCTTTTATAGAAGTGGTGGGAGATTACGTGTAAAACACTGCATACCCTGGTAGGCTTGTTGTTGTTGGTTAGTTTTTCTGAGCTGCTTTTTGGGGCGGGGTTGGGAGCAGCTACTTGAAATGCTTACCTGCAAGAAATGGCCCTGGGGGAGGGGAGGAGAGAGGGATGTGTTTGAAAATGAAGGCAGTGTCAAAAGGTATCAATAAAAGTATTTTTAAAGAGAGGTCTAGCTTTATTGAAAATATAGGAATTGAGACTAGACCTATGATTTCATTGGTTATGGGGAACTCCCCAGTGAAGAAACTCCTTCTATCAATGCGGGTTGGCAGCTTTTCTGACACCTGTAGACTTAAAGAATTGCCTAGGGCATTGAGAGGTTAAGTTCCTTGCCAAAAATCATACAGCCAATAAATAGGTACCAGGACTTGAACTGAGGTCTTCCTGGCTTCAAAATCATCACTCTCTCCACAATGCCCTTATGTTGAAAAAAATGAGGCAAGCAAAATAAAACTCTTGGAAAAGAAATAGAACCCTCCCATGAGTCACCCACCTTCTCAGAAAAGACTGATGTCAATGGCTAGTCATAGTCTGAAACATGAGGATGGTTGGGGGAGTTGTTCTTACAGTTATGGGACTTTCATTCTCTGATCCGGTTTGAGTGATCTGAGCTCTTCTGACATCCTCCACAACCCTCACCCCCTTGTTTCCCAGACGTTGTTGCTCTGTGTTCTTTGTAGGCTTTTTCTTCAGTTAGTTCAATGCTGGGCTCCAGGCAAATTTCCTTCCCAAGGTTCTGTAGTTCCCTATTGATCCTAGCTGAAAACTCTACCTGTGGCTTTCTTGCTCCTTCACATGAATGCTTTTTGGCCAGAAAAGGCCAACCAAAAAACCCCACCAAACCCCAAACCACTTGCTTTGTCATTGGGTTTCTTCTTTGTCACCATGGGAGAGGGACCTCAAGAGTTCTGGGCTTGCAGTATGTTAGAATGGAAGCTCCCTGAGAAAAGGGTTTGTTTCATTCACTGCATTTGTGTCCCTGGTGCTGAGGTAAGTAGTTAATAAATATTAGCTGATCATAATCAGAAGAATTCTCAAAGGCTAACTGGGATTTTATATTCCGTGATGTTGTTAATCCAGTTTAACAAACATTTGTTAAAGACCAGTTCTATACACAGCGTTGAGTGCTTGCCTCAGTGATGACACCATGCTTCAAAAGGTGGGCAAAATGATGGGAAATCCTACTCAGGACTGATTCTTATTAACAAAGAGGAACTGTTTGTTTCGTTGGAAATAAGAAAACCTTGGGGGACAGTGATCATTCTACTGTAGAATTTGTGAATGAAAAGGAGAGGAAAGCTTAGCATAGTTAGTACCATGTATGTAAAAGAGGGGATATATACCCCAACCACAATTGATGTAAACATGGAAGGCCCAGGCTTCTCAGCTGAATTGATCAAAGGTATAAACAAGTCCTTCATTAATTTGGGAGGAAGGAAATGCTTTGATCATTAGATGAAATCAGAAGACACCCTGTTGTTGTTGTTGTTCAGTCATGTCCTATTCTTTGTGATCCTGTGGATCATGGCACACCAGGCCCTTCTGTCCTCCACTACGTCTCAAAGCCTGTCCCAGTTCATGTTCATTGTTTCCACGACACACTCTATCCATCTCATCCTCTGCTGTCCTCTTTTCTTTTTGCCTTCAATCTTTCCCCACATCAGGGGTGACACCCCATAGGTAATATTTTAAACAGTTGGTTGAAGAGAATCAGCTGTGCCTTGTGAGGTCAGATATAACAAAGGAAGCCAGTTCAGAAGTACCCAACTGAGAAGCAAAACAGTTAAGCCTTTGGGGTTTCTAGGCTCAGGAGCACCCGGAAGAGGTAGTTCCTTGTGTCTAGACCAAAGTGGCAGCAAGGAGATTAGGGGATTGAAGACAGAAGTAGCATTGCACTCTCCTTCCCATTGACCAGGGGACAACCTTGTGAACTTAGAACGCTCAGAAGCTCTGGAGTTCCCCTTGGCCTACTTTCCTAGACAACACGATCCCAGAATCTACCCTTCTAGCAGACAGGGGAGATTTTTGGAGGCCTGGGTGTGTCTTTGGGGGTAACATCAAGTTCAAGAGATTGGAGATTTGACCTTCTAGGACAGAAAGGGAGTTCCTCAGGATCAAGTCCCTTGGAGAAAGAGTACCACCCGTATTGCTCAATGGCTAGAGATGGACAGCAGGGACTGATGATGGAGGATAGGAGGTGGACAGCCTTGGAAGGATGGGGTGGCGGGGATGGATCAAGAGACAGAAACCTTGCCACCACTCCTCTATTACAATATATTTGGTACAATATAGGTCTGATGAACAGTGACATCTGGCAGCCATAAAGTGTTTTTGTCTTTAGCAAGATAAAGTTTAAGATCCCAACGATGCTATGAAAATATGGGAGAGGGGCTGTGTAAAAGCCTGTTAAAAAAATTTCATAGGAGTGAAATTCCAAAGGAGAAAAAATTCCAATGAGGTGGTTGTCTAAGTCAGTGGTATCAAACTCAACTAGAAAAGGGGACCACTAAACTACATATAAGGATCCCTGCTAGCAGCATATTGACTAAGTAAACCACATTGTAACATTATCTTTTTTCTTTTGCTTTATCTGTTTTGTTAAATATTCCCCAATTCCTTTTTTTTTAAGGCACTCAGGGTTACTTGCCCAGGGTCACACAGCTAGTAAGTCTCTGAGCCCCAACTTGAACTCAGATCCTCCTGACTCCAGGGATGGTCCAGTGCACCACCCTAATTAAATTTTACTGAGGCCCACAGACTACAGGTTTGAACACCTCAAGTCTAAAGAGATTAATCCAGATGCATAAGGAGTTGATCGATCACACTAGATTTTTTTAAAGATGGGTACAGAAGATAGAGGCAAAGGCAGGTAACAGAGTAAGAGTACAAAATTCTGGCAGGATCTTTTAAGAATAGTGTAGAAGTCCTACAGGTCAGAAAGACCTGATGCTAAAGAGGAAAGCTAAGGACAAAATAAGTGGGGGAAGGAGGGAATTTTTAGCTCCATTAGGCATATGAGAAGGCTCAAAGGAATATCAGCATCACTTCTTAGGATGGATGGAGCAGTGGTAACTGACAGTGATAGAGAAAGGGTATAAATTGTTTTACTTCTGTCTCTGCCAAGTAGAATGATCTTTGGATTGCAAAGGACAGGACAAATATGGCTAATAGGGGTTGATATCCAAAATAAATGAGGAGAGTTCCTCTTTACCTCTCTTGGATTCATTTGGTGACTGCTTAGCTCATGGAGATACCACCCTGTACTCCTAGGACCTTCTCCCCTCTGAGACCACATAGCCCCGAAAACAGACCTCACTCCTTTGCATTTGTAATTTTCCACTCTAAGTAAAAGGAGTGGAGCCTCATGACCTAGTGCATTTGAAAGGTTGTCATAAGGGTGTTCCAGCATCCCAGCATTTATTCAGTGCTTTAAGGTTTACAGAACACTTTTCATGTTATCTGAGGTAAGAGCTATTATGAAACCCATTTGACAATTGAGGAAACTGAGGTTCAAGTGACTTGCCCAAGTCACACAACTAGTAAGTGTCTAAAGCTAGATTTGAACTCAGATTTTCCCGACTCTAAGGCCAGTACTCTGTCCACAGATGAGTCACAGATCTAGTCTCTCTCCTGAACTATAGTTCCAAATCACCAACTGTAAGCATCTCAAACTCAACAAGTCCAGACTCCCCTGTTAGTGTCAAGGGCCTGCCCATCCTCACAATCACCCAGGCTCACAGCCTCATTGTCATCCTCTTCCCCTCGGTCTCACTCATCCAACATACCCAATCTGTTGTCAAATTTGTTGTTTCTACCTTTATAGCATCTCTTATGTGACCCCTTCTCTCCTCTGACACAGAAACCACCCTAGTTCAGGAGTGACTGTTACTTCAGTAATTATAGATTATTGTATTATTTCAGTAGCCTTAAAAATGGACTGTCATCTTCTTCAAGTCTCTTCCTGTTTCATTTCAATCCATCCTCCACAGAGTCACCAAAGGGATTTTCCTAAAACACAGGTCTAACCACGATATCTTCTACTCAGTGAACCTCAGGGGCTTTGTATCACCCCTATGGTACACATAAAGGCCTCTGTTTGGCATTTAGAGCTCTTCACATCCTGGGCCCTTCCTACCTTTACAAGTCAAGAAGAAATTATTATGTACTTACTATGTGCTAGTCACTGTGCTAAATATTGGGAATACAAATACAAGAAAAAAGAAAGAGTTCCCTTCCCTCAAGGAGCTTATTTTCTAAAGGAAGATAACACAAAAAAAGAGCTGAAAAGAGGTAGGGGAAGAATAAACCTGCATAGAAGGCCTTGTGGAGGAAAAAAACAGAGAAAATAGGACTGAAGCCTGGAGAGGAATGAAAGGGTAAACATGCCTGGCCTGGGCATTTCCTTAAAATGGAGGTTTCAGGAGGAATTGACCAGGTGAAGGAAGAAGACACAGGGATAGAGGGATCTTCCAGGTTGAGAAGACTTCTGGGGCATGGTGGAGAAAGAAGTCTGGAGAGTCAGGAATGAAGCTAGGAAAAGGATAGAGGAGGAAAGACTCTCCAGTCTTCTTCTTCTTCATCTTCATCATCATCTCTACTATTTATATAGCACTATATGCCAGATACTATAATTCTTGTTTCATTTGATCCTCACAAAAATCCTGGGAGGACTTTTGGTTCACCGGTTCATTTGTAATGGCTTCTTGATATTCACACCTCTTTGGCTCATTGCTTCCATCTTGAGTTTCCCCTGGGAACAGCAAAACTTGGTTCTTGCATAAGTCTTTATAGGAAAGATAAAGGCCCCTCAGATCCCATACAAGCTCTTATGCTAACAAATCATTAATTATAGGACAGGCTTTGTTTTATGTAATAGAAAGTTCAAAATCCCAATACACAAATAACTCTGTTTTCCTCTTTACTGGGCTTCCACCTGTCCTGAATACCTATATAGTCCTTCAGACTTATAGTACTACCATGGAATGGAGTCACTCCCATAAAGGGCACTTTAAGGTTGCTAGAAAGTTGAGCAACCTATCCCTCTAAATAAGTTTCTTTCCTCAAGGTTCTATGTAGTCTTCCAGAATTATAGAGCACGCCTACATTTATTTCTCCTCAGGTGAGAGAAAGCACTTAGGGTGCTTTTAGCTCCATTGGGCATATGAGAAGGCTCAAAGGAATATTAGCATCACTTCTTAGGATGGATGGAGCAGTGGTAACTGACAGTGATAGAGAAAGGGTACAAATTGTTTTACTTCTGTCTCTGCCAAGGACAATGATCTTTGGATTGCAAAGGACAGGTATATATACATACATACACACACACACATATATATATATATATATATATATATATATATATATATATCCAATATGTACACACACAGTATTAGTGAAGAACAAGATCTACATTTTTTCTTCCCCATTGTGGTTTGTTCCCTTGCTTAGCTCTAGGTCCCATTTTGTATAAAAACTCCTCTGCTTGGTCTAGGAATTCTGTATTACACAGGAACTATTCAGCTGGATCTGGGAAGCCAGGTCTAGGAACTCTTCTGTCATTCTGCCACTTACACACTACTGCTACCAGTTTGCATCTTTTTCTACTGTCACCTTGGCCCACAAACTCAACGATTTGCCCACTGTACCTGTCCACTGCCATTGTTGGGGCCACATGCTTCTTCTTTTCCTGGGGTTACATATGGTGAGCTCAAGGTGCCTCATGGATACTCAGGCTTTCTGTCAAGGATCCCACCTTGCTCTCTTTGAATAATCCTTCTCTTCTCTGTATTATTCCAGTCTGTACCTCTCCAACTCTACTTTTAAGGAAGTCCAAGGACAAAGAACAAAGTCCTTTGGACAAAGGACAAAGTCTAAGGACAAAGAAATTTTAAAAAGAATGGTTGAGTTATCTTGGAAATCACCCAGCGACTAAGTCCTCTAATACCACAAATAGGAAACTGAGACCCAGAGAAATGAAATGATGTGCCCAAGGACACACAGTTAATTATTCACAGAATCAAGCTAGAACCCAGGACTCAACTGGATTTCTTACTTTCCTCCCTTCCAACACAATCAGATCTATAGCGATAGCTTAAGAACATGTTCCCAGGATCTCTTACTTTCCTTTTATAAGGGATATGTTTTATTTTTACTTCTCTTGTTATGCTAACACACAAGATATCTTTTCTTTAAACTAATTTTATCCTCTGACTGACTAGAAAAAAAAATAAACACATTAGCGGGGGCTCATGATCTATGGTTTTGAGTAAATGTAGTTCCATAAAATAGCTGGAACCAAGAGTAACTTTGTCTGGGAGGGATTGCTATGCAAGCTGGGATGACCACACATGCTGCTTATAATGCACAATAACACATGTAAGATGTGTATACTGTCCATTTAGGTTTATGTAAACGAATATTTGTTTTATCTAGATGCAGTTCTCAGGAATTTTGTGATAGATATTTCAAGAATATTTTCTACTCCTCTCCAAGGGAAGCAGTGATTTCTGCCTGAAGGGAACAGTAGGAGAAGGGGCCACAAGGCTGGCCACTCTGCTGTCTTCAGAGAGGGGCCAGACAAAAATTATATCTATCTATACATAAATACTGCTAGTCTAGGGGAAAGATATCTCCCCTTAGTTTCAAAGTTCTTTCCTGGTCACTATCCTTTAATGAGGAAAAGGTACCCCAAGGTTATATCTGAAGGTTAGACCTCTTCCCACCAAATGCCAGTTATACAAAAGACTATCACAAATAGTGAATGTGTAAATCCATTTATTCAAACACACAGAAAACAGAAATAAGAGAAGTCACATAGTTTAGGATATACCAGATAATACACAGAGTAAATGAGATCTCCCCCTGGAAGTAACATATCACAGCTCAACCAAGGGAGAAAGAAGCTTCAATCTTATCCAAGGGGAAATTGCTCAAAGTTTCTAGGGAGCAAATTGACAATCAAGAATATGTTACAGAGTTAGGTTTTCCCTACATGTCTTCCTTCCAAAGTCTCTCTCCCCCGAGGCAGTCCCAAATGAGATCTGGACACACGTGTATCTTCTTTTAAAACAGGAAAGAAGGTCTTTCCTCCCCAAACTTTAGAACCAACTTCTCCTCTCACATGGGCATACAGTATAGTCATTGTTCTTTCTACCAATGAAAAGAGTCTTACGCAAATGCTTCAGGAATGAGACCTGGGTTACATTCATAACAAATACATAAGAATGGTGCAAAGTGCTATCTGAAGTCCAAAGGAGGAAACATTTCCTTGTCTTGAGAACATCAGAGAGAAGTTTCCTTGAGGAGGTAGCATTTCAGCTGTATTTTAAAAGATAAAGAGGAACTCACCAGGAACAGAGGCAGAGGAGATCTTACCAGGCATAGAAAACAGGATGAGCAAAGGCAAAGAAACAGAACAATTCTGGGTGTGTAGAAAGGAAAGTGAATAATCAGTTTGGTTAGATCTAAGAGTACATGGAGGGTGATAGGGGGATATAAGGCTGGAAAGACAGGGTAGTGATAGATTATGGCCCCTTTGAACACCAAGCTAAGAAGCTGGAACTAGTAGGCAATGGGGAGCCATGTTTTGAACAAAAGGGTGATAAAGAGGTTGACCTCTGCATTGTCAGAGCTAGCTCAGTGTTTGGGAGGCTCCCAAGGAAAGTATGGGAGAGAAGAGGTATTAGACTGCCTACCAAACTGAAGGTCTACAGAGTTGTTGTTTTGAACTCATTGTGAAACCTGGACAGTTTACCAGCACTATGCCAGGAAACTGAATCATTTCCATTTGAATTGTTTTAGGAAGATTCTGAAGATCACCTGGCAAGACCAGACACTGAGAGCTTTTCTTGAGCTAAACTACCAAGCAATCAAACTCTACTGCAGAGAGTACAACTCTGACAGGCTGGCCATGTTGTTTGAATACCAAACGTGTTTGCTAAAAGACTATTTTACAGAGAACTCACACAAGACAAGCACTCACATGGAGGTGAGAAAAAGCCATACAAGGACACTTTCAAGGTCTCTTTGAAAAACTATGGCATTGATTGCATGACATGGGGGATTCTGGCAAAGGACTGCCTGCCATGGTGTGCCCACATCAAAGAAGGTACTGCACTCTATGAGCCAAGGAGTAGCTCAAAAGAAATGTGAGATGTACAAATTTAGAGACATCTCCACCCCCAAATGTTTGTATAGACTATTTGTACCTGACCTGTAGTAGAGCCTTCTGAGCTCGTATTGGTCTGATCAGCCACAGGTGAACACACTGTACTTTGACTCCAACATAGTGATGCAATTTTGATCCTCTTCAAGGACAAAGGACAACAACCAACCGACTTATTTAACCAAATCTATGTTCTGCATCTTGTGTTTTAGAAACTCTTTTTCCTTCACCCCACCTCCCACTTTGACCCCACCAGGTTGTGTAGCCTCTTTTCACTCACTTCTAAAAGGAACAGATAATGCAAGAAGAAATTGTTTGCCTGAGACTATTATGAAAAGGCATAAATACAAGATTCTTAAAGGAAAGGAAATTCAAAATAGACACAAGGAAGCAGCTTCTAACTTTGAGGAAAACCTAGCTCAGATTACTCCCTGCTTATTCAGAGAGCAGTTAGAGTGTGACCCAAAGAAAATTGTTTTGACTTAGGTTGTTGCTGTTACTTTTTGTTAATAGGTTGAGTTTTGATAAAGCTAGGAGTTTCTTCTCTGAAGATCTGTTTTATTTTAATGCAAGTTATATCTCTAGTGGTCCTTCACCTTGAATTCAACCAGCAGGAAACAGAAAGTGCTGTGTTTCTGCTCAGCAAGAGTCCCATCTTTGTCTTTTCCACAGATTTGGAATTTCTGAGGCAATCTTGCCAGATAGATAGATAGACAGACAGACCGACAGATGGATAGACAGACAGACAGACAGACAGATAGATAGATAGATAGATAGATAGATAGATAGATAGATAGATAGATAGATAGATTATTAATGAATGGAAATTCAATTGTGCTCTTTTTGCTAAAAATATCGTTGTCTATTTCAATTTAGCTTGGGTGGGGGGAAGGGACCCAAGTTTTCAGCTAAAAGCCACATCACATCATTAATACATGAAGGATTATTTTTAGGCCAGGAAAATTACTGATTTTTCTCATGGCATCTTCCATCCAGAGGGAACCTAAATCTGTTTACTAACTGCAGAGCAAACTTGAGGGTCAGCAGCCTGCCTGGTAAGCTTGTGGCTGTAAATGCTACTATTGAAGGTCCCTGGAGACTCCAAGAATTCTCTGCAGACTGGTGGGTGACCTAGTGCTGGTTCGAAACAGCAGCTGAGTAAACCAGACCCAGAAAATCTATCAGGTTTGTGACAGGAACTGTGCGGATATGAACTAAAAGCTTTGGAGGGCTAAGCTGACTGGCACCAAATAGCTAGTAAACTGGAGCAGAATCCAGGATGAAGAAACAGGAAAAGATTCAAAGATAGATTCCCCCTCATTTGCCCTGCCCCTAGATGCTGAGCTTTCAATATTTCTCATTTGGAGTGTCCCTATGGCCAACCTGTCCTGCTTCGCCACGAGAAAGTGTCCTTGTGCATTGCTTCTGCAGAATGCCAGCCTTTTAGGGCATCTTAGCATGCTTACGGAGTCTGGACGATAGCTGATTCAGAAAGCCAGACTCCCAACCTGCATGTGCTTCCTTCCTGGACCAGGGATGATCATTTGTATATTTCAAAGAGAAAGAGGCTTTCTGCTCTGGTTCACCCTTAGAGGCATATGCAAAGGAGGTCAGGTGAACCTCTTCCACTCCCTGGTACTGGAGAAGCTATTGAAAAGAAATATGATCTGGGAATTGGAAAAATTTCAGTTTCATTCAACTCAAATAATACTTATTTAAAAAGCATTTATTTAGCAGAACCTCAAAGCTGGAATGGAGCTGAGAAGCCATCCAGTTCAACCAATCCCACAAAAGACCTTTCCCTCTTTCAAACCTCCCTATTTCTATTCAAAGCATCACCATTGTTCCAGCATCCCAAAGTTGTAACCTTGCTGTTATCCTGGACTTCCTCTCTCTACCTATGTATCTAATCAACTGTCATATCCTGCCTTTTCTACCCCTACAATAGCTCTCTAATCTGACCTCTTTATCACACAGCTACCTCCATCTTAGTTCAGGCCCTCATCACATCTTTTTTCCCCTGATTTAAAAAATTGTTATTTTATTTTTATTTTTTCAATCGACAAATATTTTTAATTAATATATCACTCCCACTAGCCCTCTGCCCCCCAGCCTGTGACAAAAAAAATAAAAGCAAATCCCTCATAGTAAAAAAAAAGGAAAGCTTCATACTCTGTCAAAACAAATTTCTGCATTGGCCACGTCCAAATACATAGGTCTCTTTTGCCATTTAAGTTAATCATTTCTCTGTCAAGAGGTTAGTGGCAATAATAACACCTGTCTCACATGGTTGTTGTGAGAATCAAATGAGAAAATATTAGTAGAGTACTTTAAAGCATATAGTAGGTGCTACTAGAGTCAAGAAGATTTATTTTCTTGGGTTCAAATCTAGCTTCAGACATGTACTAGTTGTGTGACCCTGGACAAGTCACTCAATCCTGTTTGTCCTAGTTTCCTCATCTGTAAAATGAGCTGGAAATGGAAAACCACTCCAGTATCTTTGCCAAGAAAATCTCCAGATGGGGTCGCAGAGAATTGGGCACAACTGAAATGACTGAATGACACGAATGTAAGTGTTAGCTATAATAATTACTATTATCATTGTTGTGTTTTATCTTCATTCTTTCGGATTCCTGGTTTATCATTATGATGATCAGAGATTTAAAGCCTTTCAAAATTGTTTTTCTCTATAATGTTATCATGGCACAAATTGTCCTGCTAGGTATACACCTTCTTTTTGCATCAGTTCATAGAGGTCTTCCCAGTTTCCTATGAAACTGTCCATTTCAATATGTCAGTCAACAAGCATTTATTAAGAACTTACTATGTGCCAGGCACTGTGCTAAATACTGGGAATACAAATACCAGTAAAAAATAAAGACAGTTCCTGCCCTCAAGAAGTTTATATTCTAATGGGGGAAGGTAATACATGAAAAGAAGTTGAAAGAAAAGGGAGGCATGGGACATGATAGAGAAGTCTAAGGGAATGCAGGCTGGTGGAAAATGAAGAGATGGATGGCCTTGGTGAATTACTTAAATGGAAGTTCTGGGAAGAACTGTCCAATCAGAAGTAGGGATCCCAGGGGCAGAAGTTTCGCCATTTATTATGGTACAATACTATTCCATTATATTCTTATGCCACAATTTATTTAGCCATTCCCCAAGAGAAGGCTACCCCACTTAGCTTCCAATTTTTGACTACCATGAAAAGAGCTGATATAAATATTTTTTCCAGTTTCTTTGATTTATTTGGGGTCTAGGCCTAATAGTGGTGTAGCTATGTCAAATGGTATACAAAATTTATTAACCTTGTGAACATAGTTCCAAATTGCTTTTTAGAATGGCTGGACCACTTCATAGCTCCAACAGCGCCGTATTGTATTTGTTTTCTTGCAATACCTTCAACATTTATAATTTTCCTCTTTTGTCATCTTTGCCATGACTGTCAAAGGTATACAACAAAACCTCAAAATTGCTTTAATTTGCATTTCTCTAATTATTGGTGATTTAGGACATTTTTTCTTATGATTGTTAACAACTTAGAGTTCTTCTTTTGAAAACTTCCTGTCCATATCCTTTGACCATTTATCTGTAGAGGAGTGACTGTCTTAAAAGTTCAACCAGCTCCTCATATATCGTCAAAATAAGACCTTTATAAGAGAAACTTGCTGTAAACATTTTCCCAGTTACCTGTTTTCCTCTTAATTACATTAGATTACATTAATCTACATTAGATTTTTTGTGCAAAAACTTCTAATTTTCTAAAAATCAAAATTGTCCATTTGATCTTATGTGATTCTCTCATTTGTTCAGTCTTAGGTTCTTCCCCAACCATAGATCTGAAAGTTAATTTCTTCTTTGTTCCTGTAATTTGTTTATGATGTGACCTTTCATATCTAGGTCATACATCCATTTGGAGCTCATCTTGATATATGTTGTGACGTGTTGATCTAAATGTGATTTCTGCCAGACTTCTGTCTAGTTTTCTCAGCAGTTTTTTGTCAAATAATCCTTCCCCCAGTAACTAGGGTCTTTGTGTTTGAGCAACACTCTACTAATGTGTTTGCTTCTTTGTATTTTGTGCCTAATCTATTCCGTGGATTTGTCTATTTTTTAACCAGTGCCAAAATGTGTGAAAGATTACTGCTTTGTAGTATAGTTAATACAGTTAGATATCTGGTACTGTAATGTACTGTGCACATACACTAATTACTGGACGAAAATGCTGATTAGACATACATTTTTCAATGCGTGCCATCAAATGTTATTAATCAAAGCATACAAACAATACTCTTCTCTAAGAACAAACCACCAACATGAGTCTTAGAGGTTCCAATGAGATTCTTTCATACCATATTCATGGCAAGGTTCCCTCTCTGCCCAGCTGGAGGCTGTGTATCTCTTTCCAACATGGTCATCTGGCAAGTCTCTGTCAATAAATCAGCACTTCTCTCGAGCTTGCTCAAATCTCAGGTGTGGAGAACACGGGACCCAGGCTTAGGAGTGCTCTAGGAACAGGCTGATGGCTGAGGCCTCAGGTAGGATCTTTATACCTTTAGCTATGGAGATTCCTAAGTTGTTTACCACATAATTTGATTGGTACTTTACTTCAAATTTACTGATAAAGTTGTGTATAATGTTTATTCATTGGTGGTCTAATTTATCAGAGGGTCCACATATGTTTATTAGTTGTTTAAGAAAATACATATGTTGTTTTCTATATCATACCACACAGGTGCTCATCTAATTATTGTAAAACAACTTAGGGAAAAACAATTTATTCAAAATAGCTTAATCACAAAATGGAGACTTAAAATAGAATCAGTTATGCTAAGCTGACAAACTGTCTTATTAAGGCAATAAAACTTATTCTCCCTACAGGTACCAATAGGCTCCCTTCCAACTTTTCTTCATTACCTTCATATTTATTGCCCTTTTGCCTCTGTGTGAGTTTCATTATCACTTTTCTAGGTCAATAAAATATTGTTTGGGGAGTTTGGTACATCAATGAATAAATAAATTTAGGTAGTACTGTCATTTTTATTATATTGATCTGGCCTACCCATGAGCAATTAACATTTCTCCAATTAATCAGGCCTATTTTTATTCCTGCAAAGAATGTTTTCTATGTATCTATAGAATCATTAGGTGAATCTTGGTACGTACATTCCCAAATATTTTATTGCTTCTCTATTTATTTTCCTCATCACCTTAGGCTTACATTATTGGGATAGCTTCCTAATTGGTCCCTCTGCCTCAAAGCTCTCCCCACTCCAATCTATTTTCCACATAGTTGCCAATATGATTTCCCTAATCATAAATCTGACCATATCACCCCCCTTCTCATTAAATTCCAGTGGCTCTATACAACCTTTAGGGTAAAATATGTGTAAAGGAGGGGCAGTTAGGTGGCACAGTGAGTAGGGCATCAGCCTTGGAGTCAGGAGGGCCTGAGTTCAAATTCATCCTCAGACATTTGACACACTTACTAGCTGTGTGACCTTGGGCAAGTCACTTAACCTCAATTGCCGTGGCTTCCCCCCTCCAAAAAAAATACATGTAAAGGAGGACTTTCATAAACCTCATTATATAAAAGAGGTCCAATAATAGGATGTTAAACTGTGGAAATGTTGCCCTTCCAGATGAACCCTTTTTGACTCACTGAAGAGACTAATTGTCCCAACATAAACTCTACTATTTAGCTTTTAAAAGTCCTTCAAAGATTTGCCTTCCATCTAACTTTCCAACCTCCTTGTATTATAGCCCCTAGTGGTACCCCTTTTTAGGTATGGTCAGGTGGCATTGCAGTCAAACCCATGGATTTTTGCCCCTTCAGAGCCTATGTAGAAATCTGACTGCTTCCTGTTGGTCAAGATGACTCGGAGTTTGTACTATGGTGTGATGATGAAAACTCTTTCAATTGAATGCTAAAATAGATCTCCTTGATTATGCTAAAGAGGCAACCTACCCCTCAGTGTTCTTCCTTCCTGTCACTGAAGTATAGTGACTATTCAGAGCTGTGTCTAGGAGAGCCAGGTGGCAAAATGTGCTATACAGTATCAGGTAGAAGAGAGCAGTTGGCCTACCTAGTTGAGCTTGTTACTGGTATAGGGCCACCTCTCTTTTCTTGTGTTTCTTTCCCCAAGAAGATAACTGAACAGCAATTGAGTCTAGGTGACCTTGTGAGTTTCAGAAGATCATGAGGTCCTAGGAGGCTAGCAAGGCAGCCATTGCAGTGTCCATGGGAGCAGTCACTACCAGTAGAAGTAGACCAAGGAAAAAGTCAGCATTGAGTTGAGAAGGGCCACTGGAAACCTATTGTTTTTCATAGAGCTCTGAGTACATTTAGCTCAGCAATAATCCTTAAAGAGACAATACTTTATATCTATCCTTGCTTTCTATGTGAAAATAAAATGACATGTCCTAACTCCAAAGGACTCACAATGGAGAATGCTATCTACATCCAGAGAAAGAACTATGAAGTTTGAATGCAAATTGAGGCACATTCGTGCTCGCCTTTTTTTCTTCTCTTTTGTTTTTGTTTTTGGGGTTTTTTTTTTGGTTCTGTTTCTTCTTTCTCATGATTCATTCCATTGGTCATAATTCTTCTCCATAACTTGACCAGTGTATAAATTAATTCAATGTGAAGTTATACGTGGCAGTTATATGAGATTCCATGCCATCTTGGGGAGGGAGGGGGGAGGGAGGGGAGAAAATCTGGAACTCAAAATTATGTAGAATTGTGTGTTGTAAACTAAAAATAAAAATAAAAAAGTACCATAAAAAATAAATAAAATGACATGTCCTATACTTGTTTCAAATGATGCATTGGGTACCTCTTTTACATTCTTTGCTTTTTTGAGGAAACCGTTCAATTGTTCAGTCATATCCAAATCTTCATGATCCTGCATGGGATTTTCTTGGCAAAGATACTAGAGTGGTTTGCCATTTCCTTCTCCAGTGAATTAGAGCAAAACATAGATTAAGTGACTTACCCAGGGTCATACAGCTAGTGAATATCTGAGGGTAGATTTGAATTCAGGTCTTCCTAACTCCAGGCGCAACACTCTATCCCCTGAACCACCTGGCTGCCTCCTAGGAAACCCTAGTTTAAAGCAAAATTAGAATTGTCCCCTGAGTAGCCAATGTTGGAGTAATGAGTCACTGAATATGAGAATTGGTGAGACTGCTGCCTGGACTGAGATGTCAGGCAGCCCCAGAGCAATGAACCGGGTACACAACTATATAACTAGATACAAAACAGGGAGAAGGGAGTGGATATTACTACTAGTGCATAGTACTACCCCTTCTGAACTCTGCGAACCACCCAAACTGGCCTTCTTTCCTAAATTTTGGCATTCCATCTCCCATCTCTCTTTGTTTTTACACTAACTGTCCCCCCTCCCCCATTCTTAAAATGTACTCTCATGTCATCGACACTTCATGGAATCCCTTTTTTCTTCAAGATTCAACTCAAGCACCGTCTTCTATGGTATAGTATAACTGCTCTCAAATTGTGGTCTGAGGACTATCCCTAAAACCCTTTCAGGAGGCCTACAACATCAAAACTATTTTCTTAATAATACTATTCATATATTAATTTCTAACGGTTTGCTAGGTAGCCCAGTAGATAGAGTACTAGGCCTGGAGTTAAAAAGACTCTTTCTTCTCCCTGAGTTCAAACCCAGTCTCAGATATCTCCTAGCTGTATGACCCTGGGCAAGCTATTTAACCCTGTTTGCCTCAGTTCCTCATCTGTCAAATGAACTGGAGAAGGAAATGGCAAGTGACTCCAATATCTTTGCCCAAAAAAACCCAAACAAACCCAAATGAGGTCACAAAGAGTCAGACTTGACTGAAACAACTGAACAACAATTAGTGTCTAATATGGTTAAATAACAATAAATATAACCCACTTCAACAAAAACTCTATGGGGAGTCCTCAATAATTTTTAAGAGTGTAAAAAGGTTCTGAGATCAAAATGTTTGAGAACCATTGGTGTAGTAGACAACCAGTCTTGGATTAAGAAATACCTGGATTCAGATAGCCTTTGATGATACGTAGGGTGACCCTGGGCAAGTCACTTAATCTATTAGTGACCCCCAATGATTCTTTAAAACTATAATTTGCAAAATAGTTGCGAATCTGCATTGGCAGAGGGAATCTCCTCCCTGGGAGTTTCCTAGACCATTGTAATCACAAGACCAGACCTGTCACCCCAAACAGAGAAACAATCGAACAAAAAGTCTACAGACCTTCTAGGGTTGTAAACCTAAAAATTCTATGGAAAGTGTTCTGTCGCTGTTGCATCGGGCCATTTCCTGGTTTCATTACCAATGAATAATTACATAGGAGAAGTATAGTCAAGTATAGCATCAGAGAGTACAACCAGAAAAAAGCAGGCCACTCATGTAGTGAGATCAAGGAGAAAAAAATGGATAATGTACCCACTGCTATCCATCCAAGGTCAAGAGATCCAGGAGAAGAACACCAGCATTTTGGCAGGGCCCCCAGATTGAAGCCTCCCAAACAAGGATGAGAAGGCACAGCTGTAACCTTTGAAAGACAGACACATCAATGAGATCATGTGGCTTTTGAAATATTAAAATATGAGGATTGAGTTATTTAATGAAAAATGATGATATTGCCTAAAGGGTAATTAGCACTAATATATCACTTTAACATTTGCAAAGCACTTTAGAAATATAATCTCAGTTGATCCTCACAACCACCTTGGGAAGTAGGCAGTATTGTTATTCTCAGGTGAAACTGAGGCAGACAGAGATTAAAAGATTTGTCCAAGATCGCACAATTAGTAAGCGTCTGAGTCTGTATTCGAACTGATGTCTTCCTGATTCCAGATGTAGTGCTCTATCCACCGCACCACCCAGCTGCCTCTAGGTACAGATTAATTTACACATTTACTGCTATGACAAATGACAAAGGGGATTCATTGTAGGAATAAACCAAATCAGAACAAAATTCATTTGGAAAAAGAAAACGTCAAGAATCTCAATGTAAATAACGGGGGGAAAGTTAGGAAAAACGTTGTTGCTCAGTCATTTCCAACTCTTCATGACCCCTTTTGGGGTTTTCTTGGCAAAGATACTAGAGTGATTTGACACTTCCTTCTCTGGCACATTTGACAGATGAGGAAACTGAGGCAAATAGGGTTAAATGACTTGCCCAGGTGGAGCCAAGATGGCGGCTGGTGAGCAGGGACTAGAGTGAGCTCCGTACCTGAGTCCCTCCAAAAACCTATAAAAAATGGCTCTGAACCAATTCTAGAATGGCAGAACCCACAGAACAGCAGAGGGAAGCAGGGCTCCAGCCCAGGACAGCCTGGATGGTCTCTGGGTAAGGTCCCACACGGAGCTGGGAGCTGGGAACGGAGTGGAGCAGAGCCCAGCCTGAGCGGCGTGGACCATCCAGACCAGAAGCCAGGCGGAGGGAGCCCTAGCACCCTGAATATGTGAGCTGCGGCAGTTACCAGACCCCTCGACCCACAAACACCAAAGACTGCGGAGAAGGTTAGTGGGAAAAGCTGCCGGAGTGGAAGGAGTTCGCGGTTCGGCTTCCAGCCCCGGGGGCAGCGGAGGTGGGGCAGCTACAGCTGTTGTTACTTCCCGCTCCAGGCCCACCTGGTGGGAGGAATTAAGTGGCGGATCAGAGCAGGGGTGCACAGCCTGCCGAAGATCTAAGCCCAGTTCGGGTTGGGGGTTCTTGGGGAAGGAGTAGTGCGGGTCTGACAGAGCTGGCACCTCCTCCCCAAACGTGCAACATAGAACTCGTTAGTCTACAAGCAGTCATACCCCACTGAAAAACTCAAGGGTCAAGTTAGTTGGCTGGGAATATGGCCAGGCAGCGAAAACACGCCCAGATTCAGTCTCAGACTTTGGATTCTTTCTTTGGTGACAAAGAAGACCAAAACATACAGCCTAAAGAAGACAAGAAAGTCATAGAGCCTACAACAAAAGCCTCCAAGAAAAACATGAACTGGTCCCAGGCTATAGAAGAACTCAAAAAGGATTTGGAAAAGCAAGTTAGAGAAGTAGAGGAAAAATTGGAAAGAGAAATGAGAAGGATGCGAGAAAACCATGAAAAACAAGTCAATGGCTTGCTAAAGGAGACCCCAAAAAATACTGAAAAATACACTGAAGAAAACAACACCTTAAAAAACAGACTAACTCAAATGGCAAAAGAGCTCCAAAAAGCCAATGAGGAGAAGAATGCCTTGAAAGGCAGAATTAGCCAAATGGAAAAGGAGGTCCAAAAGACCACTGAAGAAAATACTACTTTAAAAATTAGATTGGAGCAAGTGGAAGCTAGTGACTTTATGAGAAATCAGGATATTATAAAACAGAACCAAAGGAATGAAAAAATGGAAGACAATGTGAAATATCTCCTTGGGAAAACCACTGACCTGGAAAATAGATCCAGGAGAGATAATTTAAAAATTATTGGACTACCTGAAAGCCATGATCAAAAAAAGAGCCTAGATACCATCTTTCAAGAAATTATCAAGGAGAACTGCCCCAATATTCTAGAGCCACAGGGCAAAATAGAAATTGAAAGAATCCATCGATCGCCTCCTCAAATAGATCCCAAAAAGAAATCTCCTAGGAATATTGTTGCCAAATTCCAGAGCTCCCAGATCAAGGAGAAAATACTGCAAGCAGCCAGAAAGAAACAATTTGAGTATTGTGGAAACCCAATCAGAATAATCCAAGATCTGGCAGCTTCTACATTAAGAGATCGAAGGGCTTGGAATGCAATATTCCGGAGGTCAATGGAGCTAGGATTAAAACCTAGAATCACCTACCCAGCAAAACTGAGTATCATGTTCCAAGGCAAAATATGGATTTTCAATAAAAGAGAGGACTTTCAAGCTTTCTCAGTGAAAAGACCAGAACTGAATAGAAAATTTGACTTTCAAACACAAGAATCAAGAGAAGCATGAAAAGGTAATCAAGAAACGGAAATTGCAAGGGACTTACTAAAGTTGAACTGTTTTGTTTACATTCCTACATGGAAAGATGATGTGTATGATTCATGAGACCTCAGTATTAGGGTAGTTGAAGGGAATATGCATATATATATATATATGTGAATGTGTATGTATGTATATATCTATGTGTATAAGTATGTATGTGTATGTATGTGTATATATATATATATGTTTATATATATATATATATAGATATATATATGTAAAAGAGAGAGAGCAGACACAGGGTGAGTTGAAGATGAAGGGAAGATATCTAAAAGAAATAAAATGAAATTAAGGGATGAGAGAGCAACATACTGAGAGAGGGAGATAGGGAGAGACAGAATGGGGTGGATTATCTTGCATAAAGGTGGCAAGAGGAAGCAGTTCTGTGGGAGGAGGGGAGAGGGCAGGTGAGGGGGGAATGAGTGAACCTTGCTCTCATCAGATTTGTCCTGAGGGGGAATACCATACATACTCAGTTGGGTATCTTACCCCACAGGAAAGAAGAGGCAGAAAGATAAAAAAAAAATAAAAGGGGGGAGGATGATGGAGGGGAGGGCAGATGGGGGTGGAGGTAATCAAAACAAACACTTTGGAAAGGGGACAGGGTCAAGGGAGAAAATTCAATAAAGCGGGATGGGTTGGGAAGGAGCAAAATGTAGTTAGCCTTTCACAACATGAGTATTGTGGAAGGGTTATACATAATGATACATGTGTGGCCTAGGTTGAATAGCTCGACTTCTTAGGGAGGGTGGGTGGGAAGGGAAGAGGGGAGAGAATTTGGAACTCAAAGTTTTAAAATCAGATGTTCAAAAACAAAAAAAGTTTTTGCATGCACCTAAAAAATAAGATACACAGGCAATGGGGTGTAGAAATTTATCTTGCCCTACAAGAAAGGAAGGGAAAAGGGGATGAGAGGGGAGGGGGGTGATAGAGGGGAGGGCTGACTGGGGAACAGGGCAACCAGAATATAAGCCATCTTGGAGTGGGGGGGAGGGTAGAAATGGGGAGAAAATTTGTAATTCAAACTGTTGTGAAAATCAATGCTGAAAACCAAATATGTTAAATAAATAAATTTAAATTAAAAAAAAAATAAATGACTTGCCCAGGGTCACCCAGCTAGTAAGTGTCAGAGGTCAGATTTGAACTCAGGGAGACGAGTTTTCTTAACTCCAAGCCCAGTACTCTATCCACTGTGCCACCTTATATTCTAAAGCAATACTATTCATAACTATCTGTAAATGATTTTAAAAACTAGAAGAGGAGATCAGTGAACCAGACTAGGATAGGCACTGAGAATACACAGATAAAGAAGAATCTGAAAAAACTGGACTCAATAATCCCAGTATTTGATAAACCTAAGAACATAACTTACTAT
The DNA here is from genome assembly GCF_011100635.1 of Trichosurus vulpecula. NCBI lineage: Eukaryota > Metazoa > Chordata > Mammalia > Diprotodontia > Phalangeridae > Trichosurus > Trichosurus vulpecula. The sequence goes on along the minus strand of NC_050573.1, from coordinate 113,915,616 downwards.
GTGCCTAGCACATAATAAGCACATAATAAATGCTTGCTTCTTTTTTCTTTGGGAAACAACTCTCTATTGGACAAGAAATGCTGGGAAAGCTGGAAAGGAGTTTGGGGCTTATTAGGTCTAGACTAATATCTTGCACAATATACCACAATAAATTCAAATAGATACCTAACTCAAATGTAAGAGGTCACCATAAAACAATTAGAAGAGACTGAGATCAAGTACCTTTGAGGCTGGGTGGGGGACATCGTTAACCAAATGAGGGAAAGTAGAGATCACCAAAGAGAAAATGGACTCTTTCAATTACCTGAAATTAAAATGCTTTCAACAGGAACAAGGTTATTGCAGTTATAATAAGAAAAGATAAGAAGGCAAAGCATGGGGTGGGGAGGGGAGTTAGGAGGGAGAAGGGTAATTATTTGCATCAAGTTTCTCTGATAAGGGTCTGATATCCAATTAACACAAATCTATCTGACGAAGTGATAAAAAGATATGAATAAACATTTCTCAAAAAGAAGTAGAAACTCTCAGTATCTACAAAGAAGATTACTCCAAAGTACTAATAATGACAGAAATGTAAATCACTACAGCCCTGAGGTTTTACCTCTCGCTCACAACCTATGGAAATGGGATAGTTCATATCTGACAAGATTGATGTGTTGGCTATTTTTGCAGAATGACTTTTTTCTCTTTCCTTTTTAATCTTTGTTATTCGGGATGGCTTGTTGGGGGAAGAGGATATATTTGGAAATGGGAGAGATATAAAAGCAAAAGATATCAATAACATTGAGATTTTTAAAAGTCAAAACTCATTTATTAAGCCTGGCCTACGGTGCCAGGCACTGTCCTAAACGCTGGTGATATAACGAAAGGCAAAAAACAGTCTGTACCTTCAAGGAGCTCAGTACAATGGGGAGAAGAGGGTGCAAATAATTATATATAAACAAGATATAGCCGGGATAAATTGGAGATAATCTCAGAAGGAAGGTACTAGCATTAAGAGTGATTGGAAAAGGCTTCTTACAGAAGATGGAATTTTACTTGAGACTTGAAGGAGGCCAGAGAAGTCCAGACAGAGATGAGGAGGAAGAGGAGGAGAGCTCTGGGCATGGGGGACAGCCAGTGAAAATGCCCAGTCAGGAGATGGAGGTGTTGTGTGTAAAGAATAGCAAAGAGGCCAATGTCACTGGATGGTAGAGTACGTGGTAAAAAGTACGGTGGAAAAAGCCCTTTGCTCCAACTGGTAGATAACATCTGTTTTGGCAATTTCAAGTCTTTTTCTTCGGAAATTTGGAAAAATTCTAGGCACAGAGATTCATCCAGAACTGCTATTTATATAGTTTACTATTATTTAACTTTTTATTTCTTTTTTAGGGGCGGAGATGGGATGGTCTAAACCTATAATTTTGTTGGCGTAGGGAAATTCCAATAAAGAAACCCCCTTTACTGACGCAGAGCAGCAAATGCCAGGCAATTTCTGGTCTTAGAAAGTCGCTTTGAGGGGGGACAAAGATGACTAGCCCAGAGTCACCCAACCAGCGAGTGGCAGAATTAGGGCTTAAGCTCAGGTCTTCTGGATCCCAGAGCAGTCTCTACCCAGTCTGCCACACAACCTCTCTAATTTCTCATTCTGTTGTGTGTTGCCCTCTCAGCCACATTATATACTCTTTAGGGTCCAGGTCTAACATTCCATAGGCCTGTGAATCTCTCTCCCAGCCCCAACAAGGGTCTAGCATAGCCTTATACATAAGAGATGCTCGATAAATATATTCTAGTTCTTTCTGAGTTTCTTCATCACTCCCTATTCAATTATAGGATCTCAGAACTGGAATGGTTATCTGATTCAATCAATTCTGTCTCCTGCATAGCTCAGTAAAAGCAAGTATGATGCCAGAATAAAATGGTCTGGTAAGGAGGTTGGGTAGACCATTTATTCCAGCACTTAGCACAGTGCCAAGCACATAGTAGGCACTTAAGTAAACCAACTGACTGCAAAGGCCCAAAAGCCAGGTTCGGGATGAGTTGACCAAGTCCTGAAAGCTGATGAGGCTGGAAATAATATGTAACTATTAAGTAGAGAAAGACATTTCTCATATTCAGCCCCTACTCTGACATAACCACCACCCTAGTGTAAACCCTTGTTACCTCAAACATGGACTGTTGGAATAGCTAGCTGGTTGACCTAGTCTCTCCCCATTCCTGTCTATCCTTGACTTATTTGCCAAAAGTTATCTTCTTTAAAGTTCAGGCCTGCCCATCTTATTCCCCTCTTCAACAAACTCCAGTGACTCCCTATTATATCTAGGATCAAATATAAAATCTCTTTTTTGGCCTTTAACCAGGCCCCTTTCTCCCTTTCCAATCTTCTCACAACGTAACCCTCCCCATGTACTTAAGGTCCAGTGCCGTTGGCCTCCTTGCTGATCCTCACACATGTCACTCCAGGTCCTGATTCTGAACATTTTCCCTGGCTGTCCCCCATGCCTAGGATTTTGTCCCTCCTCATCTCCACCTCCTAACTTCCCTGGCTTCCTTCAAGTCTCAGCTAAACCTTCGCAGAAAACCTTTTCCAATCCCCTTTCATGCTAGTGCGTCCCTCTGAGACGGCCTCCAAGTTATCCCTTACATATTGTCTCTAACATTAGATTGTGAGCTCCTTGAAGGCACAGACTTTTGGCCTTTCTTTGAATCCCCTGTGCTTGGCACAGTGCCTGGAACGTGGTAGGCACTTAATAAGGCTTAACTGCAGAGCCTGGAAGAAGGAAACCTTGGAAGAAGCAGCACCCTGGATTTAGAGCCAGAGGATGTGAGTTCCTTGCTACCCACACAACCTCGAGCCAGTTACATAGCCAGTCTTGGTGTTGGTTTCCTCCTCCCAAAATGGGGATGGCCACACTTACACAGCCTACCTCACAAGGTCGTTGGGAGGAAAGGGCATAAGGTGCCGTAGAAATGTGAGTTATTCTTGTCCTGGGGCATTGGCTCATGGTAGGGGCTCATTAAGAGCTGGGAATTGGCTCTAACACATGGACAGCCTTGGTGGGAGCAGAGATGGGGGGCGGGGAGGAGGGAGAGGAAAGAGGGGAGAGCACTTGGGCTGAAATGGAAACATCCAGCTGAACAGGATGCCAACATGAAGGGCCGACAGGCAGGATGCACAGATCCAGCAGCAGCTGGAGCGGTCATTAGACAAGGGACAAATCAGGGAGGATGAGCGGGCATCTGTCTGTCTTTTTTTTGTGGTTCTGCTACCACCTCTGTAGCCAGTAATTGGCTTCCTGATCATTATTAGCAGCAAAAAATTAGCAGCAATATATATGCTAACCAAACCCTCCTCCATCTTGGGAAGCTCCACTGAAGCCCTTCCTCCCCCATGCAGCCCTCCCAGGCCTAATCCAGCTTCTCTCTTCCCTCTTATTCCAGCCACTTATTCCCTGGACTTCTTGAGCATTTAGTCGTGCCCTGCCCCTGGACGTTTCTCAATTGCTTGTCCTGTCTTGTTAATTAACTTTTCATGTATGTATTTTGCCTCTTCTTCCCAACTAAATTGTAAGCCCTTTGAGAGCTGAGACCATGACCCTTACTACATGTAGCCCTCCAATCCTTGCAGATGTCTGAGACGGATGGATTTGGATTTGTTGACTGATTGGTTGATAATTAGATTGGCAGGAACTTGTAGGGAAGTAAGCTCCTTTAGAGCATGGACTTGCTTTTGCATTTCTTTGTGTCCCCATCCCTTAGCACAGTGCTTGGCACATAGTAGGCACTTAATAAATGACTAACGATATCAGTCAATAATAATATAATATGATAATAATTTAATATAATATAACACAATAATATAATAATCTGTCAATAATAAATGAATAACAATGGCGGTGGTAATATCAGTCCTCTAGAAGAGCTGGTCAACTTGTGCCTAAAACTGAGAACATCGAACTCCTGAACGTTCACCGAGCTCTGGGAATAAAATTGATCTTCCTTTGGGAGCCTAGGGTTGGAGCGACTGAGTCAAAGACTCACAGAATGTCAGAGGTGGGAGGGACCTCAGAGGATCTATTGATTGAGATCTGGAAGGGATCACAGAGGACCCATTTATTGAGATTGGAAGGGACCTCAGAGGACCCATTTATTGAGATTGGAAGGGACCTCAGAGGACCCATTTATTGAGATTGGAAGGGACCTCAGAGGACCCATTTATTGAGATTGGAAGGGACCTCAGAGGACCCATTTATTGAGATTGGAAGTGACCTCAGAGGATCTATTGATTGAGATCTGGAAGGGATCACGGAGGACCCATTTATTGAGATTGGAAGGGACCTCAGAGGACCCATTTATTGAGATTGGAAGGGACCTCAGAGGACCCATTTATTGAGATTGGAAGGGACCTCAGAGAATCTATTGATTGAGATCTGGAAGGGATCGCAGAGGATCCATTTATTGAGATTGGAAGGGACCCCAGAGGATCCATTTATTGGGATTGGAAGGGACCTCAGAGGACCCATTTATTGAGATTGGAAGGGACCCCAGAGGATCCATTTATTGAGATTGGAAGGGACCTCAGAGGATCCATTTATTGAGATTGGAAGGGACCTCAGAGGATCTATTTATTGAGACTGGAAGGGACCTCAGAGAATCTATTGATTGAGATCTGGAAGGGACCTCAGAGAATCTATTGATTGAGATCTGGAAGGGACCTCAGAGAATCTATTGATTGAGATCTGGAAGGGACCTCAGAGACCACCTAGTCCAAACCCCTCAGAAACAGAGAACCCAGGGAGGTTCAGTGATTTCCTCAAGGTCACTGGGGCAATAAATAAGTACCTGAGACAGGATTTGAAGCCACATCCTCTGACTTCAGAACGTCATTCCACACCCATACCCCTCTCCAAAATATTCGATTTCTTTACACCTTATGAGTGGCCATCCAGCCTATACTTAAAGACCTTCAGTGGGGGAAGCCCCTACCTCCCTCCCTCAGCAGTCCTTTGCTCTTATCCATAGCTCTCATTGTTGTGAAGTTTTTTTTTCTTTATTTTAGCCTGTTTCCTGTTTCCATCTTCCACTCATTGCTTCTGAAGTTCTGTGCAGGACAGCAAAGCATTTATTCTTCAAAGGCAGGACACCCTCTGCTGGAAAAGGGAGGAAGGAGAAAGAAGGGAAAAGAGTGATTCCTAGCCTCACCGTTGTGTTGTTTCTGTAGGTCTGGGAGGAAGGGAGAAGGGGATGGGTTCAAATTCTCACAGCAACTTGAGGAGGCCTGAGCCACAGGGCTGCACTGGACACCAGGGTCAGGAGGCAACCGGAGCAATATCGTGGCCCATCACAAAGTCTCCTTCCTCCTGTGTCTGACTGTGTCCTTGAGGTGACCCGGAGTTCTAAAAGGCTCTAGAAGCAGAGCACAAGCTCTAGAGGTTTCTGCTAAGTTGATACAGTTTCAAGGACAGGCCCCATAGCAGACAAACAATATTGGGGCTTAGACTGAACCTGTGATTTCATTGGTCTAGAGAACTCCCGGGTAAGGCTGTTCTCTCTACCAATTCAAGTTATCACCTAATCTGCAATTTAGAGCCCTAGAGGATTACCTAGAGCTCTGAGAGATTAAGTGACTTGCCCAGGGTCACACTGCCAGTGTATGTGGGACTGAGTTGAACCCAGGTCTTCCTGGTTCTGAGGCCAGGTCTCTATCCACTATGTCATAATGTCTATAGTAATAATAATAATAATGATAGTGATAGTAATTAATAATAATTGCATTTACATAACACTTTAAGGTTTGTAAATCTCACTACATATATTGTCTAATGTAAGCCTCACAATCCTGTGAGTAAAGTGTTACATATATTATTATCCCCATTTTAGAGATAAGGAAACTGAGATTGAGAAGTGGAGTCGCTTGCCCAAGGTCACGTAGTAGCAAATGTCCAAAGCTGCCTCTCTATCTGAAGACCAACTGAGCTAAGTTAATATGGACCTCAGAAAAAAAGACTGGTTTCCAAACCCCTCTGGTGCTTCTTACTGTGTGTGTGACCCTGGGCAAGTCACTTCACCCTGTTTGTCTCAGTTTCCTCATCGGTAAAAGAGGGCTAGTAAACAGCACCTACCTCACATTCTAATGATGGAAACACGTAAACAACTTTGTACACAGAAGACATATGTCTGTAAGTATGTCATTACATGGCTATAGGGCATATAATACATACATGTATATTTACACATATATATGTATAGAGATCTATGCGGCGTACATAATATATAAATGCATTTATACACATGTATATGTATATACACGTGCATGTATATGTGTATTAATACATATAAATATGCACAGGGATATGTGACATGTATATATATAATATATTGTGTTTATATGTGTGTACATTTATAAACATACATTGTGTATTCATACATAGGCACACACGTAGCTATGTGTATATATAATATATCCACGTGTATTTATACGTACGGGTAGCTAGGTGGCGCAGTGGGTAGAACACTGGTCCTGGAGCTAGGGGGACCTGAGTTCAAATGCAGACCCAGACACTTCCTGGGCAAATCCCTTCCCTTGTTTGCCTCAGTTGCCTCGTCTGTACAGTGGGGATTACCGTAGCGCCCATGTCCCAGCAGTGTCGTAATGAATCTGCGTGAAGCACTTTGCAGACCCTGAAGAGCCTTCTAAATGCTGTCTTTATTTTTATCTGTTGACTTTGTGTCAAGAGGTGGCGGCCCCGACGGCCTTTGAGGTGCCTTCCAGGGTCCACATGTGCCGGCATCCTTTGGATACAGTCGGAGCTGGAGGCAAGGGGGCGGGGCTAGTGCAAAGCGGCCAATCAGAGGCGGTAATGCGAGGGCGCTGCCTCCCCCTAGCGGTCCGGGCTGGGAGCGGACGCACGAGGCTGCTCATTCTCAGGAAGACACCGGGAGGGGAGGCATGGAGGAAGGCGGCTCTCCGGAAGACCCGTGAGTCCCGGGTACCCCAGGAGGGGGTGGGGGGCGGGGGCCACGCGAAGGCTTCCCCCCAGGAGGGGCTCCTAAATGCCAGCATCCCCCGGCTTTCCTCAGGCGGCTACGCCTGGGTGGAGAGAGACGTGGCACACCTAGGTCCTTACGGGGTCCCCAGACTTAGCGTGGGAAAGGGACTTCCGAGAGCTGGGAGAATGCAGAGGAGCCCAGAGACGGCGCGTGGTTTACCGAGGTCACACAGCCAGCTGGCGTCAGCTAGCTGAGCGGGCATTGTGGGACTGAGAGCCGGAAAGCGTCGCGGGCGACACCTCCGCCACCTTCCCTGGACTAGATGAGGAAACCGAGGCTCAGAGGGGTTGGGGGTCTCGTAAAAGGGCGCATCTGTAGTAAGTAGCCAGGTCAGGATTCAAACCCAGGTCCTCCGAATCCCGAGGCTGGGGTTCTTTTAAAGCAGAAGCTTATTTGACCTACCACCCCCTTTAAAAAATTACTCAGCGCCCCCTAAAAGTCTATTTTCTTTAACCTTTTAACGGTTTTTTTAAAAATTGCATCATTTCAAAAATTATAAATTTTTTTTAAATGATGTATCTTAAATTTAATAATTTACTGTAAATGTGTGGGTTTTACCCGGCATTGAAATTTCGGTGACACAATATTGCACCGTATAACTGTATAGTGTCGCGTTGTAAACAAGGCATCCCAGGCCTGCCGGAGGCCTGGTGGACTTCCTGACAGTGCTCCACGCTGGCCTGCCAACACTTGCTTGTTAAGGCTTGTCGGTGGACTTGGCCGCTGATCCCTTATGGTTATTTGGAAAATAAAGCGATCTCTCTGATTTTAACTCTGTTACACGATGGACGAAACACGTGTGATTGGTTTTTAAGGTTTTTCTTAAATTTTTTCTTTATGCCTCCGTCGCCTCCATATTTTCATTCAAACCCCACCCCCATCGTTCCAGCGCCCCTCTCCTAGGGGGCGCTGTTGCCCACTTTGGGACCTCCGAAAAAGCAAGGGAGAGAGGAGAGAGATCATTTGACTTTGGAATGATCTCAAAGGGCCCATTCCTCTCTAGGAATGTTTTTGATTCTCTAGAGACCAAAAGCTAAGATGAACCCCATGAATTAACAGGAAAAGTCAGAGTGACCTGGTAGTTTTAATTCCACCTGAAGCACCTGGACCAGTCACTTAATGCCTCTGAGCCTCAGTCTGTTCTGATATAAAATGGGAATGATAAAAGCATCTCGCCCAGAGGGTGGTTGTGAGGTGTTAGATGAAAAGCACCCTTGTCGATCTTAGAGCGCCATAAAGATGTGGACTTATACCACAGTTCCTATCACCCCCTCTACCCCCCCACCCAGTGAATAGCCCTCCTTCCATTCTGCCCCCACTATACACACACACACACACACACAGCCTGATTATTTTTATTGGTAATCATAGATGCTTCCCGAATTCCAAGTCACAGGTTAAGTGAGGGTCTTATTCAAGGTCTGAGGCCAAGTTGCCAAACCACATGGAATTTTTAGTGGCATATGAAGGAGTATTTCCCAGCCAGGAGGATGAGGGGGTGGGGGGGTCAAATTTCTTTGTGACCCCGTTGGTAAAGATACTGGAATGGTTTGCTGTTTCCTTCTCTAGCTCATTTTACAGATGAGGAAACTGAGGCAAACAGGATTAAATGGCTTGCCCAGGGTCACACAGCTAGTCAGTGTCTGAGGCTGGATTTGAACTCAGGTCTTCCTGACTCCAGGCCAAGCACTCTATCCACTGCACCACCTAGAGGCCCTTTTTTCTTTTTAAATTTTTATAGGCACTTAATAAATGCCACTCCTGAGTGCCTTTTATTCAATATTTTTATAAATCACCATAGTGTATATTTTGGATATGCAGTGAATCCTCAACATTTGCAATTTTAACTCTTGTGACTGTAGGCATTTGGGTGATTTTATTAGTAACCTCATTTTCACTTTCTAGTTGAAAAAAATGAGAGGCATTCTGTGCACCAATTTGTGGAGTGCCTGGTATTCTATTAGGTGCTTCATTGGTCTTGTTCACCCTACCAATGTAAAGAGCTCTCTGTGCGTTCATGGCATATTTTCATCGTTTGCCTTTAAAACTCAAATTTTGTGTTGCAGTTATGCCTCAAATTATGCAAGTCCTTCGTGCCCAGGGGCTTGCAAAGTCTGTGATGTGGCTTAGTGAGAAAATAAAGGTATCAGAGAAACTTCGTGCTGGAATGTCTGCAGCCGCTGTTGTCCCCGAGTTTGGTGTTAAGGAATCCACGATTCATGATGTCTGCAAAAAGGAGGAAAGCATTTATGGTGCTGTAGATTTCATGAGTTATGAAAAGGGAATATTGTGAGATGTTAGCACGAAAGGTTACAGAATTTTAAGGAATTATTAGCAAGAAAAAATGTTTTGCATATTGCCGGTTTCATTCTGCGTACTGAATTTTATCAGTTTATTCTATGGTTACTGTGTTAGGAAAAGTGAATATTATCAGAATTAATATTTTGTTATAAAGAATTGTGTGCAGAAAAGTGTATTTTTCAGCAATCCCTAGCAAAAGATGACTGGTTTTGGTGGTCGAGGGAACCTAAACCCTTGTTTCCTATAGGTTTAATATATCAACATTCATGTGACTTTTGCTCCATTTCCTAGGAACATTGCCCTCATGAAAATTGATTGTATTTTATATTAGCTTTTGCTTTTATGTAAGAGAGTGTAAGTTTCTTGAAAGCAGGGACAGTTTCTTGTATTTGTAGCCATAAGAACCTAGCACAGTGAGTGGAAGAATGAACACATGAATGAATGAGTGAATGAATGAATGAATTGGACCATAGATTATCTAGAGAGGCTAGACAGAGCTGGGTTTCCTATCCAGGCCCTGAGTCCACATCCAGCATTTTCTAGTGAACCCCACTGCCCTTTCCCCAACCCCCAAGTGGGCCTTGTTCTATTTGGGAATTTGGAATCAAACGCCTTCCCTGGCATCCCCGAAATTTCCCAGTGAGTTCTTTCTGATTGGCCTCCACAACGTTCCTTCTTCCTCAGTACATAACTTCTCTTCCCCTCTGACTCAAAAACTCAGCCAGCCCCATGTAGCTTCCCAGGCACATTTCCCTCGAATTCCATCCCTATGGAGCCTAACACTTATATGTTGCCTTTACAACACACACCATTAATTTCGCACCCAATCATTATCATCAACACTATTTTAGACAGCAAGAAACTGCAATTCTCTTGGCGGGAGTTACTCCCATACAATCCATCGCCTAATTAGAAGGCCTTAAAACTTCAGCCTTTAAAAAAAGAAAAAAGAAGTCTGTAATCAATGGAAAAGCCGATCTAAAATAGATTTTTGCAAATCAAGTTATATTCAAAATAGACTAGGAGAGCTTGCCACTGAAAGGATCCATAAGTGACTATAATAATAGTACATTCAATTTAGGGGTCAGGGTTCTGGTCCTAGATATGTCGCTAATTAGCCATGCGGCCTTAGAAAAAACAGATAAATCATAGTAGAGACCTTAGAGATTATAAAGGATTGGAGTTCTTAAACTAGGGGCTCACAGATAAATTTCAGGGAGTCTGTAAACTCGAATGGAAAAAATTTACATCTTTGATTAACTTCTAATTATTAAAGTTTAGCATTTCCTTCCTTTATCAGCAAAGGCAACAAATATTCTGAGAAGGGATCCACAGATTGCCAAAATGGTCTGAGACACTAACAAGGTCAAGAACCACTGATCTAGGCCATCTCCCTCCCAGATGCAGAAGATGGAAAGAGGTGACATGATTTGTAAAGTCAGTAAATATTCCTATTTACTATATTTGAACCAGAACCTCTGACTCAAGAGCTCTTTTGTCTTAAGGTTGTGAATTTAGAACTGGAAGGGGTCTTACATTCATTTAGCCAACTTCCTCGTTTTACATGGATAGAGTGGTGGGCCTGGAGTCGGGAAGACTCCTCATACCAAGTTCAAATCTGGCCTCAGACGCTTCCTAGCTGGGTGAACCTGGGCAAGTCATTTAGCCCTGTTTGCCTCAGTGATCTCATCTAGCATTCATATAGCACTTTAAGGTTTGCAAAGCTCATTATAAATATCTCATTTGACCCTCACTATAACCCTGGGAAGTAGGTGCTAGTATTATATCCCCATTTTACAGACGAGTAAACTGAGACAGGCAGAGGTTAAGTGACACTCGGGGTCCTACAGCTAGCAAGTTTCTCAAGAGAAGGAAATGGCAAAACCACTCCAGTATCATTGCCAAGAAAATCCCAAATGGAGTCACACAGTAAGTGTCAGAAGCTGAATTTGAACTCAGGTCCTCCTGACTCCAGGCCCGGCCCTCTGTCCACTGGACCACCTAGTAAGTGTCAGAGCCAACACTTGAACGCAGGACTTCGGACTCCACCTCACTTCACCAACATGAGTTTCCTGATCTGGCATTTGGGGATGGGGAGCTAGATTGAATTCTCTGTAATTCCTTAAGCTGCTATTCTGTGAAGCTCACATCCTAACTCAGTATTGTTCCCCCTTAATTTAATCTGTTTGCTGAATCCTTTTCACGTGTCTTGAAATGAATATTGGGTGTTACAAGCAGAAGACAACTTTACATTTGAATTTCTTTCTGGTTGCTTTATGTGTACGGACTGGCTCCGTGGTATCAATAAATGCAGACTCCAACTTCCTCCTCCCCTCAGACGGATGTATTAGCCCAACGTTGCCGTGTAAACGTAGACCACTTTGCTATGGGCTCTACCAGGTGGTGCTAATAGTATGAAAACTTTTATTTTTAATTACTTTTGGGGGGGGCGGCGAAAGAAGCTTCTATTTCTCTTTACCTTCCCCTCCCCAAATAGTTTGGTTTGGTGGAGGAGAGTGTTCTGAGCAGTACAGATAGGAAAGGACGACTCTTGAATTTTTCTGGTAATAGGTATTTCTGGTGAAATCCTAAGAAAATCCCCAAACCTTATTTTCATTAACAACACCGTTCTCTGTTCCAGTCAGATATTTCTTCAGTGGATGCTAATAATAGGAACTCTAGTTCAAGTCAGTTTAATTTAATTTCAATTCAGCAGACAGTTATAAATCACCACTCCCTTCTCCCTCCCACCCCAAACTCTCTCCTCTTCTGAATTTCCCTATTACTTGGCATTGGCAGTACCATCGTCCCTGCCCTCCAAGCTCATAACCTGTGTCATCCACCGCTCTTCACTCCCTCAGTGCTAGGGGGTGCCATGGTACACAAAGCACTGGGCCAGGAGTCCGGAAGACCCAAGTTCAAATTCAGCCTCGGACACTTCCTAGCTTGTGACCCTGGGTAAGTTACTTACCCTCGCAGTGCCCCGACTTCTGATACATTCTGTCCATATAATCCTACCTAAGTCATTTAATCTCTCAGCCTCCCCGGCAGCTCTCTAAGAGTATATATTTCAGTCTAATATTTGTCTTTCTTAGCTCACCCTCTGAGTGAAAATGCTGGTAAGTCACCAATTACTTTAAAAAATAGCTAAAGCTGGCACTCATACAACACTTTAAGGTTTGCAAAGCTCATTACAAATATCTCATATGACCCTCACCATAACACTGGGAGATAGGTGCTAGTGTTATCTCCCCCATTTTATAGACGAGGAAACTAAGGCAGAGGTTAAGTGACACTCAGGGTCATACAGCTAGCAAGTGTCTCAGGTTAGATTTGAACTCAGGTCTTCCTGAAGCCAGGTCTAGCACTCTCCGCTGAGCTGCTTAGTGGCCTGATTACCTAGGGACCCAGGGATCTGGGAAGAGCAGAGGGTCTGCCTGCCTTCCTCCACTGGCACTGTTCCAGTGCCTGGCACCAGCCTATCTACTCTACAAGTTGGGTCTAGCGGGTGATGAAAGCTCAGGAAGCTCCAATGGCTCTCTCTTGCCTCCAGGATCAAATACAAAGGCCCCTGTTTGGGTTTTAAAGCCTGGTCCACAGCCAGGTCCCCATTCCTGCCTTTGCAGCAGGTAGGGCTGCACCTGGCCCATGACACTGGTCGTCTTGCTGTTCCTTGAAAGCAACATTCCATCTTCTGACTCCTCTCGTTTTCACTGGCTGCCCCCAGTCCCTGAGATGATCTCTGTCCTTACTACTATGCCGGCTTTACTTCCTCTTAGAGTGCCTTCCATTTATCCTCATTCTCTCTCTCTTTCTATCTCTGTGTCTCTCTGTCTCTGTCTCTCTCTCTCTCTGTACATGTGTATGTATATATTGCCTGATTGCTGGGAGACAATAAGTAGAAAGCTTTGGGGGCCGAAGTCAATTGTTTCTGGGTGGTACCGTGAAAAGAATGTTGAATTGGGGTCAGGACCGGGGTTCAGATAGGAGATCCACCACTTACCACTTGTTTGAGCTTGGGCAGGTCACTTAGTGTGAAGTTGAGACCTCAGGGTCTCAATGTCTTTATCTATAAGATGAGGTGGATGGACTCATGAGGTCCCATTCAGCTTTGTCAACATCCTCTCTCCCCAGCTGCAAAGCTGTTTGTCCAACAGATATCATGCTCAAAAGACCTTAAACCTTGTAAAGCAAGGATTCCCAGCCTTTTAAATCCCTAAATTTCTCTTCAGACAAGCGAAGTCTCCAAGCATTTTTAAAAATTTTATTAATTTATTTTAAACTTAAATACACAATAAGAAAAAGAAACATGTTATGAACTTAAATACAAAATAACGGGGAAAAAGGATTGCCACGTGCACAGCAGAACGTGAGAGGATTCAAAATATACAGAAATAAATTTCCATTTCAAGAAAGCCTATATAAATAGTACACAGTGTTCAGAGCTGTCCATCTTTTCTTTGCATCCCTTTGAGTTTTCTTTTGTTCTCTGCTGTGTACTTTTTACTTCCCCAAGCATTTATTAAGCGCTCGCTGTGTGCCAAGGCACCGTGTGAACATAAGGAAATGAATTCTAGAGCTTGCCCGACTATGTCCGTGAGAAACAAAATCGTTCCATCAGCTTTGACAGGGTAACACGGTTGTTTTTAAATATTCCCGGTCTGTGTTTCGCGTGACTTCACCCGTATAATTGGTATCACGTCACTCGCCTTCTCCGTGGGTCGGAGGGTCTGGAGAGGAGGAGAGACTTTTGGAAAAGAATCGCCCACTCCCTCCTGCCGGGCTCCTCGCGCCCCCGGGCCGCAGCCCCCTCCCTAACGCTCCCCCTCGTGTCTCCGCAGCAGGACCCGGAGCGCGCTGAAGAAGCCGTACAAGGGCTCGTGGAGGGCCAGCTGGGGCCGCCACGAGATCGACCTGCTGCTGGAGGCCATCTGCAAGACGGGCAAGGTGCACCGCATCATCTCGGGCTCCAGCCAGCGCAAGAGCAAGCTGTGGCGGGAGATCGCCGACATCCTGGCCGAGTGGCGCGTCAACTACACGGCGGAGCAGTGCCGCACCAAGTGGAAGCACCTCAAGACGCAGTTCCGCGGCGAGCAGGCGCGCTGCCTCCGCGCCGGGGCCCCCTCGGACCCCCTGCCGCACTTCTACGAGAAGATGACGGCGCTCTGGAAGATGGCAGCGCGGGGCTCGCCCAAGGCCGGGGCCCGCAAGCGTGAGTCCGGGAGCCGGCGTGGGGGTGACGTCATCCGCACCGTGGCCTCGGGGGCGGCCCCGCCCCTCCCGCCGGTCAGAGAGCTTTGGTGTCACTGACGTGATGGGAGTTTCTAGATAATAATAATAATGATGTAATGATGGCCGGCGCTTACTGTGTGCCGGCGCTGCGCTGAGCGCTTTACGGTGACGTCATTTGATCCTTTCCACTGGGGGGGGGGGTGGCGGGGCTATTATTATCCCCATTTTACAGATGAGCAAACTGAGGCAAACATTATTGTTTAGAAGCGATTTGCCCGGGTCATGGCTAGGAACCGTCCGAGGCCAGATTTGAACCCAGCTCTTCTTGATGCCGGGCCTAGCGCTCTATTTGCGGCATCACCCGGCTGCTCCTAAAAATAGTAATAATGATGATTAACGTGCACAGCCGAAAGAGCCAGGCAGGCCCATCTTCCAGAGTCAGATCTGCTTCAGACACTGACCAGCTGCGTGACCCTGGGCGCAACATTAACTGTGTTTGCCTCAGTTTCCTCATCTGTAAGATGAGCTGGCAAACCGCTCCAGAATCTTTGCCAAGGAAACCTCCCATGGGGCCTGGAAGGGTTAGACGCGAACAACGTGCGGCATTCACGTAGCACTTCCTGTGTGCCAGGCCTGCGCTGGGTGCCTCACCGCTATTATCTCATTAGGTCCTTATTACCAGAGGGGGTAAGTGACGTTATTATCCCCTGATATTACAGATGAGGAAACTGAGGCAAGCGGAGCTTAACTGACTTCCCCAAGGCCACGTAGCTAGGGCATTTGAATTCGGGCATTTCTGACTCAAGGACTGGTGCTCTAGCCACTGTGCCGCTAAAACAATAGAGAAGAAAAAAATAAAGAAGTGTTTATCAAGCACCTACTATGTGCCTGACATTGTATTAAGTTCTTTACTATTTCATTTGACCCTCACAACAACCCTGTGAAGTGGGTGCCATTATTATCCCCATTTTATATGGATGGGAGGGATTATATTTCATTATCTGGATCCCCAGTTCCTTGCACATGGTCTGGCATACAGCAGGCACTTAATAAGTGCTTGTTCAGTCAGTATTCATTAAGTGCCTACTATGTGTCAGGCACTGTGCTAGGTGCTGGGGATGCAAATTCAATCCCAGCTCTTAAGGAGGCTTGCATCAGTTTTCCTATTCACTGTCTCACAGTAGACACCCCTAGGAAGTAGGAGAAGGGGTCTCATCCCTGGTTGAGGGATCCATTCAGACCCATAGAGTTAAGTCCCTCATGGCGGAAGCCGTACACAGCTCGAGGCCGGTGCTTTTTCAGGACTATCTCCTACAACTTAGTAAGCGCTGGGGAAGCACCAACTCTGAGCAAAACAGATACCGTTACCTTTCCCTTCTCATCTGTTGTTTCATATTAGCTGTTATGGATGAAGCAGACTATTTCTCTGTTCCCCAACAGGGCCAAAAAGACCTGCCAGAGAAAAGATAGCCCTGGAACTCCAGGAGCAGAGCGAGGAAGAAGGTAAGAAGGCGGGGGGGGGGGGCAGGGGCCAGGGTAGGAAGCTCCTTAAGGACAAGGAATAGAACTTCTTTGGTTTTGTATCCCGAGGCCCTGGCACATAGTAGGTGCTTAATGACTGCTCATTTAATTTAATCTAATTGAACTAGGCTTTGGAAAAAAACACCCCTTTATTTAATGTTTATAATTAATTTTAGGAGGGTTGGATTGAGGGCCAGAGAATTACCAGAAATCAGTCAACAAGTATTTATTAAGCACCTACTATGTGCCAAGCACCATAGAAGGAACTAGGGATACAAAAAAACCCCAGTCCTTGTTGTCTGTTAGGGAAGACTATGTAAGCTCACAGTCTCACAGGGGAGACATATATAAGTTCACTGGCTAATAGGGGAGATACATATATACATATACATATACATATATATATATGCGTATATATACATATACGCATATATATATACATATATATGTACACATATATAATAAAGTTAATATAAATATATTAAACATATATAAAAGTAAATATAAAGTTAATAAATATAAATCTATACGAAGTAATTGAGTACAATGTAGTTTGGCAGGGAAGACAGCAGCAGTTCGGGGGCCTTTAGCAAAGGTTTCATGCGGAAAGTGAGTGGTGCCTGCACTGCCTAGAGTGCCTGTGTGGTGGATGTAAGGTAGGAGTGTGTTTCAGGCATGAGAGAAAGCCATTACAGAGGTTTGGAGGTAGAAAATGAAATGTCTTGAGTGAGGAACCTAGAGAAGGCCAGTTGGGTTGGATCAGACTACGGAGGGTGGGGGGTGGAGATGGGGATAACGTCCGGTGAATCTGCAGTGATAGGTCGGGGCCGGGTTGTGTAGAACTTTAAAAGCTAAACAAAGGAGTGTATGTTTTACTCTGGAGGAATAAGCAGCTCTTTGATCTTCCGCTCATTTAAAATTTCAGTGTCTCTGTGTGCATGTGTTTAGCCAACAGACAAATCTCAGGCAGTGAGCTCTGCATAATATGCTGCCTGTGCGGTTTGCCCAAGTCCTATTTGCACAGGTTCTAGTGGCTTAACACCTTAACACCCTGGCTCAATACCTATGGGCACTGCCTAAATGATGCTGTCACCTCCCCTCCTAACTTTCAGAAATGCCTGCTCCGCTCCCTATGAAGCATCCTTATGATCCTGGCCCCGACAAGCCAGGTAACATTCTCGACAGGAATCTCTGTCTGAACTGAGTCAGCCCTCTCAGCCACCCACTCCCTCACCCAAGACACAGAAACTTAGGGAGGTCTGACCAATAAACTTACACTTGGTGTCGAAGGCTGTGATAAGGGGAAGGGTGCATCACAGCTCCGTGGGAAAGTTGTTTGGTAGACTTTGGTACTTTGGTGGCTGAGAATTTTTCTGACTAGAGCAGTGTCTACAGAGGTGAAGTGGAAAGTTGAGTCATTAACTGTCCAGACAGTGCTCTCTCTTCCTTGTATGTTTATCCACTCACTTCTCCTCCCCAAAAGGATGTAAATTCCTGGAGGGCTGTGATTGTTTCATTTTTGTCATGGTGTTCCTAGTGCCTAACACAGTGCCTGGCACATGGTAAGCATTTAACACATTTGTTGAATTGAGTTCAGAAAAGGAACTGAGACAAAATTTCTTACTTTTGGCTCTTTAGTAGGTTTTTTGGGGCCTGAGTAATTCAGTTAATTGCCTTAATTGTCCACATCAACTTGCTTGTGCACATATGGCTAGAGTTTTTTATTAAAAAAAGCCTCATTCCTTATTCCCTGAAAGAAACTTGGAGGGGCTTTGAGTCCAAAAAGGAGAAAGGTAGGAAAACCACCCTCCTCACTTTCTTTTCATAAAGAAGTAGGCTTTTTTTTTGCACATTGAGGTTTTCTGTCGCCTTTTACTGTAATTGGTGATAGATGATTGAAATAATCCATTCTTTCCTCCAAGCCCAAGAAGTATTACCTGAAACGTGGTCGCAGCCTCCACAGGCAGTGATTTCCATTGGAGAGCATGAATCTGAAGACAGTGAAACGAGCAGTGGTAAGTCCAGCATCCAAGAGGGATGAAATCACACGGGGGCATGGCACCATGGCTGTCTAAGATTGGTGGCTCAGCACAGCCCATGCCATGCTGGGTCTTCTCACTTGTGAGTTTCTCTTACTTTCTGGGGGTTTGGTAGATACCCAAGGGCCATAGCCCAATTAATAATTGATAATAACAGCATTTATATGGTGCTTTAAGGTTTGCAAATACATACATCTACATATATGTGTGTGTATATGCATATACATAACACATACATATATATTCTCATTTGATCATCACAATAACCCTGGGAGATAGGTGCTGTTATTATCCCCATTTCACAGTTGAGGAAACTGAGACAAACAGAGGCTATGTTGACTTGCCCAGGGTCACAGAGCTAAGTGTCTAGGCAGGATTTGAACTCAGATCTTCCTGACACCAGGTCCAACAGTGCCGCCTGGCTGGCCAATTCTGGGTTCTCTTAGATGATGGGGGGGGGGTGGGGGACGACTTTAGAACGGTGCTGTCAAACTAAAATAGAAATGGAGGTAATTAAACTATACATAAGGATCCCTAGGGGTTGCATATTAACTTAGAAAACTGCATTGTATATATTTCCTTTTTTTATTGGTATGGTAACACATTAAAACCAGATAGGAACTACATCTGATTAGCATTGTACTTGGGGGTGTTGTAGGCCCCATGTGGCCTAACATGGAGTGTTCTAGACTACTTTGGGCTTCACCTTCCCCATCAGTAACTTGGGGAATGAACCTGTGTTGGAAAATAAGGTTCCCCCAACCCCCACCCCAAAGCACATTTAGCCCTGGTTATCTCTGCTCTGGGCTTTGCGAGCATCGGAGCAGAGGCTGAGGCAGAATCTCAGAGACAGAAGAGACCTTAGCGGTGATCACCCAGCCTTTGCTTGAAGACCTCCAATTGGGGGGAATGGACGATTTTCCAAAGGCTTATTGTCTCAGAAAACAGCATAGTCAAGAGTTCCATTTGTCTCTATGGGGCAGAAACAGAAGCAAAGGGTGGTGGTTTCTGAAAGAACAGAGCTGACAGAAAGTGTGGTGGGTTCCCTCAGGAAGGAGTGGCTTCCCCCTTGTTGGAGTCATTCAGGGGGAGGCTGGAAGACCACTTGTCCAGAAAGGGTCCCTGCTCAGGTTGAAGTTGGATGCAGGAAACTTATGAAGTCCCTTCCCACTCTGAAATTCTGTGCCTATTTCTGAATTTCCCACCCCACTTTTAGGCATATGCCTGAAGTCGATTGATTTCCTTCCCCAACGCACTAACTTTAATCGAGAAACCTAACGTCTTCTAAGATCGTACAATCAGTTAATGTCAGAGCCAGGCCCAGAACCCAGGTCTCCTGATGCCCAAGCCAGGGCATTCTCACTACACAATGCTACGAGCTTGCTAATGACCCCATCTCCCAGAGTCGGAGAGGAGATTCTACCCACCAGGAATGACTATTTTTCTCTTCCAGGAGTCAAATGACCAAGTAGACCATGGTGGGCATCTAAGAATAGACATAAAAGAGCTTTGTGACCCCACCTACACTGAGGATGAGTGTTGACTTGTCAAGGGAGTAGTTGAAAGTCTCATTTAAGAACATACTGTGTTATTTTCTGCTTTCTAACTCACGAGTGTGATATTTTTCAAAATAAGTGACCAATGAAGTGGATGGATGTGCAGAAAATCCAACAGCTTTAGAACAACAGGCGCTAGAGGAAACAGGTAAGCAGAGGGATGAGGAAATAATGGGATGGGCGAATTTTATAATTAACGGCCATATGTTTCCATGGAGCCAATGTATTATATCAAGTTCTTAAGTATATTGAAATAATGTGGCATTTAAAAAAATAATGTCTGTTATGTGTCCTTTGGAGAGCTGATTAACTTGAGTGTGGTGAAAAAGAGAAGTTGGAAATGTGGGAGAGGTTTGAGGAAGTTGGTGGGTCTGTAGGGGTGATTTCAGCACTCTTTACCAGCTGAACTTCCTATAAGCTTTTTTCAGATTAGCCATTGTCCCGGTACTTTTCCTCCCTCTTACGAAACTGTTTTCCATCCCTTTAATTATTAGTTATTCTTCTTTGGACTATTATGCCATCAATTCAAAATCCATTCAAGCTCCTGCAAGATAAATATTTTTTTCTTTTTCTTTTTTTTAATCCGAGGATCATTCTGATCATATCCGTTCCCCTCTTACCAGATGAAGGAACATTGTCTCCTCCCTCAGGAACCACTCAGACCCCCAGCCCTCCTCTCATTCCTTTGTCAGGGCACATCTGCTCCTGGGTAAACACTGACTGTCAGCACCTCATGGGGTTTGATTGACGTGGCTGCCGGTCACACTCAGGCTCAGTGAGAGTGAACACAGCCTCTATCACACAGATAATTACCAGTTTCTAAGCGTCACAAGCAGCTGCTGTCAACAGATTTCATTCTGTGTGCACCAGTCTCGTGAAGTAATGAGAAACAAAACCCAGCCTTGTGACATTTTATGATGAAAAACGTTGGACTCTTTGATCAGAAGTGGCCCAGAGTCAAGGAGCTGATCTGCTTGTCGACGTGTCCTGCTGGCTCCCTGTGTGACATTGGGCAAGTTACTTCACCCTCCTGGGCCTTAGTGTATTCATCTGCAAAATGAACAGATTTCACTCAGTGACCCCTTACTTCCTTATGTTCCCAGCAGTCTGTTGGCCTGTTGCTATCTGCCCATGCTCTGTTTCCCATTCTTTGCTTTGCTGTACAAAGTGCAGGTGATTACTTAACCTCCCTGGCCCTCAGCTCTGCGACTGGAAAAACAACACCAACTTTCTGCATCTTCTTGGTGGTGGAGAATAGTGACCCCAAGGACCCCAGCTCTGTCACTTCTTACCTATAGGCGTGGGCAGGGCACGTCACCTCTCCAAATTTCTGATTCCTCATCTGTGAAATGAAGGGGTTGGACTAGAAAACCAGTCCCTTCAAGCTAGGAATCTTGTATGCCTGTGATTACTGAATTCTTTCTGCAACTATTGAAATAATAAATAGTAACAATCCCACTACCTCCCTCCTCCACCTTCCCCAGTGCTTCAGCGGCACAAGGGTCCATATCCTCTAAGGGCGAAGCAGAGAATAGTGTGGATTGAATTCAGAGGAAGCTAGGAGAATGGAATCTCAAAGCTCCTTCCAGGATCTCCCTCCCCATTTGGGGTCATCCCAGAAGTTATCAGTCATCAGAGCAGTGTCTGGCAGTGTCTAATGGTGGAAGAACAGCTGAGAGGGATGAGATCGTAGGGGAAGGTGCATAATTAATCTTCTCCTGCTGGCTGCCCTGATGCTCTTCTACCGCCTGCTCTTGGCCCTCCTCTGCCCAAGGCCAACAGACCAACAGGGCAATAGCATGGGCTGGAGGTGGAGACACAAACCTCCTGGCTGCAGCAGATGTGAATTCCTTATCTGCCCCCACCCATGCTCACTCAGCTATCCCTCTAAACTCCTGGTTTCATCCTCAGTGCAACTGCTTGCTCACCTAATTACATCTGACACCTCTTCCTTAGCAGCCTCCTCCTCCCCATCTGTTCCCTGGCTCCCACATCACACACACCTGAACACCAACAAAACATTTTGTCTGTACCTTGCTGTTTGTGGCCTCGATGAGTTGCATGTCTGGGTTGCTAGCAAAATTCTCCTTCGATATTCCTCCTAACTAGAGCCTGACACAAAGACATATGTCAAAACAGGGAAG
Source organism: Trichosurus vulpecula (assembly GCF_011100635.1). Lineage (NCBI taxonomy): Eukaryota > Metazoa > Chordata > Mammalia > Diprotodontia > Phalangeridae > Trichosurus > Trichosurus vulpecula. Next base: position 113,893,794 of record NC_050573.1, on the reverse strand, counting down.
AAAAACGTGTAAAACTCAACAGGAAATAGCTATCAGGGAGACAGTTGAAGGTACGAGTCCATCCATGTACTTAACCAGCCAAACCTCATCCATGCACTCCCTATTAGAGTACAGCTAAGAAGCCAGAGAATTCAGATCAGCTGCTGACCTGGCAGTTTTTCTTCTCGCAAGGATCATTTAATCCCAGGGTTGGAAGGGCGCTATAGAGCTATCTAATTTGCCCTAAGGGCAGCTAGGTGGCACCATAGTGCACAGAGCACCGGACCTAGAGTCAGGAAGGCTCATCTTCCTGAGTTCAAATGTGGCCTCAGACATTTACTAGCTGTGTGACCCTGGACAAGCCACTTCCTCACCTGTAAAATGAGCTGGAGAAGGAAATGGCAAACTGTGCTCCAGCATCTTTGCCAAGAAAACCCCAAAATGGGGTCACAAAGAGACAGGACTGAAGTGACAACGGCAATGACTGAACAACGTCCAACCTACCTCTGGAAAAGTGTCCCGCTACAACATGCCCAGTGGTCATCCAGCCTCTCTCTAAAGACTTCCGGTGTGAATGATCAAACGTTCCCACCACCTCCCTTCCCATCTTCTCACACTTATCTGCTATATACTCTGAGGTCAGTGATACTTTTCCTGCTGGGTCTTGAACACAGCACTCTTCATCTCCCAACTCTGGGCATCTTCCCTAGCTGCCCCCCATTTCTGGGATGCTCTCCCTCTTTGTCTCTGTGTCCTGACTATTCAAGTCCCAGCTAAAATCCCATCTTTGGGAGGACGCCTTTCCTGGTCTCCCTTATTGCTAGTGCCTTCCCTCTGCTTATTATCCCCAGTTTATCCTGCACACAGCTTGTTTGTACATAGCTGCTTGCACGTTGTCACCTTCATTAGATTGGCAACTCTCTGAGGGCAGGGCCCATTTGGCCTTTCTTTGAATCTGCAGTGATTAGCACAAACAAACAAATGTTTGTTGGGTTGACTTGCCCCCCAGAGGTAGCCCAATCCACTTCGGGGCCCCTCTGATTGTTAGTTCTTCCTTCAAGCCTGAATCTGCCTCTTTTTAGTTCTGCCCTCTGGGGCCATGCAGAACAGATTTAGTCCTCTTTTCATGTGACAGCTTTTCTAATACCTTAAGACAGCTCTCATGCTCCTCCCCTCACCACCACCCCCACAAGTCTTCCTTTCTCCAGGCTAAACTTCCTAGTTGCTTCATCCACCCCTCACATGGCATCCTTGGTCAGTGCAGTACTGCAGCATAGTCCTTGGGTGGGAAGGAGTGTTCTTGCTACTGCAACAGCATTTTTAGGCCCTCTTTTAGTTCCTGTTTGCTGAGGTCTGAATTATCTGATCTCAGTTTGGGTTTGTGGCATTGAAAGGCAATATGAGGCTTCTTAACTGTGTTCTTCAGCCTTTGAAAAAACTAACAGTGAGTGAAAGTATCTCCCTCATCTACGCATATGCCTACCTGTGCTCACCTTAAAAAATGGACAGAAAAAGTCATCGCTGGATGTCTTTTGTTAAGCCACCTCAGACTTAGCTAGGCTAGTTTTCAGACAGCCATCACTCGGTCAATAAACATTTATTCAGCGCCTTCTATGCACCTGGCACTGTGCTAAGTGCTGGGGATACAAAAATTTGTAACTGGGACCGTATTATGAGATGCGCCAGCCTAGTGAGGCTCCTCAGGGCTTAAATTCAACTGGTGCAGCGTTTGAGAACCCAGAATCACTGTCATAGCCTGACAAGTCGCCTGAAGAAGATTTTATACTGGCCTGGTTGATAAGCTTAGGAGGCAGCATCACTTGAACAGAGTTCAAAGGACTTAGGTTCAAATCTCAGCTCTATTACTTACTACCTGTGTGATAACAGGCAAGTGAGCCTCTCTTATCTGGAAAATGAACGGGATGTGGCTTGTTGCCACTTGTTAAGTACTCATTCACAAGTCATTTTTGCTTGTCTTGATTTGATACTTTGGAAGGGGATGGGCAAAATTCAACTTTGAAATGTCTAAAAAAAGAGTCAAAATTAAAAATCTCCCAACTTTTGAAAAATAATTGTAGCCGCTAACAATCAACCATTTTTCATGCTTGAAAGAATTCTGTTTTATATAAAAGCATAGCATCTCCTGTACTAAGAAACCATCGTACTAAGAAAGCAGACTTCCTCTACTAAGAAAGTACATGATGTACAAAACTGCATGACGGTTTTTAGCATTTGCTGGAACTATCTGATATCACTCATGTGAGTTCTGTGGATTAGAGGAGCAGGAGGCTGTTGTTTTAATCTTCGCCGGCTCTCAATCTCCGATCTGAAGGCCTAGATTCTCAAGTCACACTGTGGCCTTGGCTGTGGCTTATTTCCTCATCAGGAGACAATTGAGAAATGGAGCCTGATCCCTGGCTCCCATTAGGAATTGCATGATACGGGTAGAAGGTTTCAAAGAAAGATGCTTTATACTTTCAAGGGTCCTCTGTAGAGTCATAGAGCCAGAAAGGACCAAAGTCTAGAGTAGAAGAGTCGTAAGGGATGTAAGAAATGGCCCGATACTCTGCCTTTGGGCCGGTGAAGGTCTTCGTCTTTCAGTCAGTCAACAACTGATTTCTTCTTTTCCAAACGGTATTCAGCGATGGAGATTCCACTGGTTTTGACTGGCCTACTACGTGCTGAAATAAACAGAAGAGGCTAAAATCAGTCCCTGCTTCCAAGGAGCTCATAGTCTAGTGAGTGGAAATGATAATGATGCTAGCTGACCTTTTTACGGCATGTCAAGGTTTGCAAAGCACTTTACTTAGCTTTTCTCACTTGGTCCTCAAGACAACCTTCTGAGGCCAATGCCACCGTTATTATCCCCATTTTACAGATGAGAAAATTGAGACAAAGACATTAAGTGATGTGCCCAGAGTCACACAGCTAGTGAGCATCTGAGGCAGGATCTCAGGTCTCTTTGACTTCTCTAGAGAGCCAGTCTTTGACGTAGTTCTCCACTTGCCAAATGGGTAAATTATTTATAATAATAGTACCAGGGATATGCTGGCACCAGCTTTGTGAGAGCTACTCGTTAAATTTTCAGCGTGAGTGCATTTACACCACAGAATCAGCAAATGCTACAAGTCAGGGCTATGTTTATTGTTCAGTTGATTATCTAGACAAGAAATTAATGTGGAAAATGTTAATAATACAGATTAAACATAAGCTTCCCCTTCTCCCCCAGAGCTGATTATTAAACATTCACCAGCATGCCCCTTCACGGTAACTCATAACAGAGTGCTTTCCTCCTAGCTACCACACCAGGGAGGTCATTCTGGGTGGGATTATTATCCCACTTAACAGCAGAGGAAACAGGCTCAGAGAATGACTTGCCCAGGGGAAGAGTGACAAGAACTGGCCCTGGAGCCCAGACCTCCTGAGTCTTTCCCCTCTCTGTCATAGCAGTTGCCCAACTGATTGCCTGGTTAAATCCACAAACACCGAGTTTGTGGTTATTGGATTTAATGACTCCCACAGGGAATGAGCCACCAGTGAGATCACTTGGCCTCACCAGGGCCTGTCTGTGTGGGACCCAGTGCGGCTCTCACATTCTATGGGAAATGATACGATTATGATACGATTTGATGATCTTTTCTTCCATTAACTGGCTCCGCTACTCAGTCCCTGGGTAACCTTGAAAATCATGTCCCCTCTGTGGGTCACAGTGTCTTCATCTGTGGAATGAGAGGGTTAGACTAAATATACCCCTAGGTTCCCTCCAGCTCTAATTATAAACAGCTAGCATTTGTGTAGTAGCACTTTAAAATGTGCAGAGTACTTTATATAGATAATCTCATTGGAATTCTCACAACCCCAAGGTGTTTTATTATCCCCATTTTATAGAACAGTATACTGAGTTTGAGAGAGGTCAGGTACCTTGCCTAGAGGCCTTTCTGTCATTCTATCTACTTTACTACCCAGTCTCTATAGCTAAGACTTATCTATCTCTTTAAGGTTTGCAAAGTGATTATTAAAATTTTTTTAAATTTTATTTTAGACTCAAACATCAGAACACAAATACAGCATAGAGAAAAGAAAAACAAAAACATACCATAAACTTAAATATTGGAACTTAAATTCAGAATAAGAAAGGGAGAAAAAAGCATGTCATATATATAGCAGAACATAAAAGGGGATTCAAAATACGTAACAATAAATTTTCATTTCAAGAAAGCCTGCATGATAGTTGTTTTGAGAGCCGGCCATCTTTTCTTTGCTTCCTTGTAAGTTTTCTTTTGTTCTCTGCTGGGCACTTTTTACTTTGTTCTTTTTTTTTTCTTCTCTCCTCCTCCTAGAAGGCTACAATTAAGTGTGGATATATTTCTCTATAGCTATAGATATATACATACATATATGCATACATATATAGACATATACTTTCCCAAACAAATTCTACTCCTGATCTTAGTTTTATGTTTGTGCATATCTCTTGTTTCCTATCCCTCCTGCCTTTTCTACTTTATTTCCACCTGCTACCTTGCCCTCCTGTTACTTGCCTACCCCCCCCCCAAGGATTCCTCCCCTATTCTTCTATTCCCATAAATCTAAACACCCTTGTACAATTCCCATAACCTACTCCCTCACCCTCTCCTCTAGAGATCCCCGCCTTGTTCTCCCATTTCCATTGATCTAAACACCATTCTATACTCGCCCTTTTTACCTATCCCTCACCCTCCCTTCTAAAGATCCCTCCCTTGTCCTCTCCCCCTCCCTATACCCTACTGTTTCATTTCTTCTGAATTTAGAAGACTTTTGTACTCTTCTAAATATATATGTATTGTTCCCTCTTAAACCCATTCCTGACAAAAGTAGGTTACGAGAACTATGAGCCCTCCTTCCCTGTCTAATTCCTCTGTATCCATTCTTCCTCTTGTACCTCATTTCTATAAAATAATTACTCATTTTAGCTGTTCCTAAACAGTTTTATTTTTAAATTCATATCATACTCAGGTTCATCCCAGTCTTTCTTATGAGCTCACCAATCATTAGTAAGAATCTTAGACATATGCTTTACATTTTACATATATAAAAAGTAAACAGTCTGTTCTTATTGAATCCCTTGTAATCAGTCTTTGGTATGTACCTTTTGTTTCTTTTGGCTCTTGTATGTCAAATCTTCTCTTAAGTTAAGGTTGTTTTTTTTTTTTTTAACAAAGTCTTGCAAGACTGACAGTTGATCAAATGCCCATTTTCTCATTCAAGATTATGCTTAACTTTGCTGGGTGTGGCATTTTTTGGCCACAGCCCCAGTTCCTTTGCTTTTCAGTGTATTATACTGTTCCAAGACCTGCAGTTCTTTAATGTCTTGGCTGGTAGGTCTTGTATGATTCTACTTGTGCCTCCATCATATTTAAATTGTTTTACCCTTGTGCAAAGTGATTTCTCATCTAATTTGATCTCACAGCAATCCTGTCAGGTGGGTGACATTATCATCCTTATTTTACGAATGGGAAATGGATTGAGAGAGGTTAAGTGCTTTGCCCAGGGCCACCCAGCTAATAACTGTCCGATTTGAACTGAGGTCTTTCTGACTCAGAAGTCCAGTGCTCTGCCCAGATGCCCCAAATCCTATGATCTATGTTGAAATTGTTATCCTGATCCTTAGGTGAATGCAGTACCTTTCCTATTAAGCACTCATTGATTTTTCCATGTGCATTACCTTTATTTCATCCCTTTTAAATAGGCAGGGAGGAGGGATTATCTCCATTTAAGTGATAGAATTTAAACTCAGGAAAGTGACTTAATAGTCCAAGGACACATGCACTATTCTGGCAAAAAGAAAAGATTCATTCTCTAAAACTCATACCCCCACCTACCCCCACCTCTATCTCTCTCTCTCTCTCTTTCTCTCTCTGTCTCTCTCATGCGTGCGTGCACGTACGTGCGCACACACGCGCGCGCGCTCGCACACACACACACACACACACACACACACACACACACACACTTTGTTTCATGGTTAACAAAACACCCTGTAGTCAATGGAAAGGCATATGCTAGGTGTTAGTGAGCAGGCTTCCATGTCTAATGAATGAAGAACTCCATTGAGGAACAAGAGTTAAGAATGTCATCAGAGAAATAGATGATGGAAAAAGGATGGTGGGCTGGTCATGGGGTGAGATGGAAGGATGACAAGGGGATAGGCCAAGTGCTCCAGTGGAATCCTTACAAAGTCAGGAGAAAGCAAGGGGAGCCCCCAGCATATTGTGGCTAACTCATAGGAGGACTTGAATAAGAATCACCCAGGAAGGAGTAGACGTAGCTGGTTGTGATCTCTGTCCTTGTGGAGGGCACTTACCGATTGATGAGCTTGCAGCTTCAGTTGAGTGGCTGAGCTCATGCAGGCTTCAGGTAAAAAGACAGCACCCCAGTCCATGAAATGAAAGAGAACGCTGAAAAGGAAGATGCTCTGGCTTGTTTCTTTTTATCCACTATGTCCTAGAAAGCCCAGGATGCTCACTCTCTTCCCTTTTGTCCCTTTCCTTCACCCTAGACACCCTGGTCAAGGCCAGAGATGGGAGGACTAGGTCCTTGGTCAGGGGTTGGTGGGGAGTGGGGTGGTTGGCTAGCACAGCAAGAACTCCTCTCTCTTCATGCTTATGATCTCAGTGTCTGTGTTTTGTCTTAGCTCTTCAGCAAGAGACTCCTGAGGTCCCCTGTGATCCCAGATACCAGCAGATTGGGGAGGCCATGCTGGAGGAATGTAAGCAATGGCAGTGGTGGTTTTCTTTTCTTTTTTTCCTTCTTTTTTGGAGACTCCCCCTGTCTAGACCACTGATGATGGATGTATTCCTTCTCGTCCCACAGTGAAAAACCTGTCCCGAACCCAGCAGGAGATGTCTGTGGTCAGCATGTACATTGCCAAAGCCCTCCAGTACCAGCAGGAGCAGCTGATCCCGGGCATCCGTCTCCTAAATCACAACATGTATCAGCTCTGCCTGCTGCTGACCAACCAGGCGGAGGCGGCCCTCCATTCTGGGCCCTTTCTCCCCCAAATGGTCAATCCCAGCATTCCCTTCTCAGGATCTCCAGTTGCACAGCCTTATTCCTCGGCCTTTGAGCCTCCTGATAGTCCCTACCGCAAGTAGGCTTCCGCTCTCCTCTGAGATACAGCTCGCATTGCGTTGGTTTCTTGGAAGGCATTCTGTCTAGGCAAATTTCACCTGTTCCCCATGTTTGGAAGGGTTGAGATAAAGGTTTGGATTCTATCCCTCAGACTCTGCCTCTTTCATATAATAATAAAAGTTGACATCTCATTTGGCAGTAACGTAGCATAATGGAGAAAACACCGGACCTGGAATCAGCTACTTCCTAGCTGTGTGATCCTGGGCAAGTCAGTTAACCTCTGCCTCAGTTTCCTCAACTGTAAAATGGGAATAGTATAGAACCTTTCTCCTAAGATTGTTGTGAGGCTTATACAAACCCTAAGTTGTTGTTCACTCGTTTCAGTTGTATCTGACTCTTCATGACCCATTTGGGATTTTCTTGACAGGGATACTGGAGTGGTTTGCCATTTCCTTCTCCAGCTCATTTTACAGTTTTTTTTTTTATTTTTTTAAATGCTCAATAAATATTTATTGAATTGAATCATGTGTATAATTAGAAAAAAAATGTCATCTTCCTCAATGGGTATGACAGTGCAAGTGGCAAAATGTAGCAATTCTATTTCATAAACATTCTGCGACATCAGCTAAAGTGATCGACAAGAAATAGCAGTGGACTTGAAAGGCCTGAGGTGTGGGTGACCAAGTGTATAGAGAAAAGCAGCCCCTTCAAAACTGGAACGTGTGCATTGCTAGAACAACTGAGTGTTTCTTCATGTAGTTATACTGGCCAAAGAGAATCCATTTACTCATAGGATGAGATTAGCTAATGACCTGACAGGGAGCTTGTCCACAGTCACACAGCTATGAAGTGTCTGAGGCCGGATTTGAACTCAGAAAGATGAGCCTTCCTGACCCCAGAGCTCCTGAGCTACCTCCCTCCCTAGGCAAAGCATAAAGCCCTATCTAAATGCTAGACATCATTACTACCAAGTAATACCACATGATACCTCTGTTAAGCCTCAAAACACAGGTGTCGTCATGCCCTTTTACAGATCAATCAACAAGCACTTTTGTACCAGGCACCAGGGTCAAAGCCACATGTACCAGGTGCCATGGTCAATGCCACATGTACCAGGCACCATGGTCAATGACACAGATACAGAGGCCAAAATGTGGGCTTGAGGAGCCCCTCAAGGAGCTGCCATGCTAATGGCAGAACACAGGACATAAGCCATGGAAGTGGGGGAAGGTGCTAGCAGGTGGAGGCATGTCCAGAAAGGCCTCTTGAAGAATGTGGAATCTTATCTGAGACTTGAAGGAAACCAGGAGCTGGAGACAAGGAGGGAGAGCTTTCCTGGCATGGGAGATGGTCAACAAAAATGAATGGACTGTGGAGATAGCATGTCCTGTGTGAGGAATCACAAGAAGGCCAGTGTTTCTGGACAATGGCGTGTATGGTAGAGAGCAAATGTGAGAAGACCAGAAAGAGTGGAAGGAGCCAGATTATGCCACAGTTCCTTCCTCTATAAAATGGGGTAATAGCACCCACCTCCCTGAATGAGATAATCATTGTAAAGCGTTTAACACATAATAGGCACTATGCAAATGTTAGCTGTTATCACTATTATTATGGTCATGGGTATAGGAAAGGGGTTGACCTTAATGAGGAGACTGCAGTGAAGGAGGAGAGGACAAACGATGATGTCCGAGGCATTGGAGATGTAAAGGTGGGGAAAGAGGGAGCTTAACGCTGACCAGTCTATATTGTCTGGGTTGAGTTTGAGGCAAAGTCCTCTTCTCAGAGGGTGGGCAAAGGGAGTGTTGTGTGAGTCCTAAAGAAAGAAGAGTGGGGAGAGGTATGGAAAGCCATTTGGGAAGGAGTAAAAGGACTGTAGGAGGACCTAGTGGAGATCAGGCAACAAATTTATAGTAGACCCAGTCAGTATGATTGTATGACTTCCTCCAGTTCTGTTCAGCTGTGCAAGCGAAGGAGGCCAAAGGCAGGAGTGCCCAGGGTCAGGCTCTAGCAAGATGTGAGCATAGCCACAGTGATGGAGCTGGATGATGAACAGGAGTCAGGAGGGAACTCAGTGCTAAGAAGGGCAGGAACAGAAGTAGGAGACTGTTGCTATCGCAGTAGGCTTAATTAAGGTCACAGAGGTCTGGACTGGGGCAGTGAATGTGCAGAAAAGATAGGAAGGGGTGGATCTGAGAGACATCATGGAAAAGTATTCAGCTGGATTAATCCATTATTGGTGATGCTTGAGGACAAAGGATGGTTGTGATGGGCGGGTGAAGAATAAAGTCAGAACTAGCAAGAATTTAATCCTAGGAGACAGAGAAAAGTACCATTTGTGCTGATGGGGATATTTATCCTCTCACAGGATCATAGAGGTGGGAGGGACCTTAGAGGTCACTATTGTGACCCCCTCATTTTACAGATGAGAAATCAGGCACTAAGAGGTTAAAAGTCCTGCCCAGAGTCATACAGACAGTATGTAAAAGAGTCAAGCCCAGGTCCTCTGGCTCCATGACCAATACCACACACCATGTCCTGCCACCTCCTACAGGATCTACCATCTCAGGAGGTAGCAAGTTCCTCACTATGGGAGATTAAGCAGAGGTGGTAGGACCACTTAGGGGTTTTTAGAGGGGGTTCATGTTTCAGGGAAGAACTGGATCAAGTGACCGCAAAGGTTTCTAAAGTTCTAGGATTCGTCCATTCCTTAGTCTTGTTCTGTCCTCTGGTCACATGAACCATCTACCAGGATATCACAAATCAACTACACCACAGCCTGGTTTCCTACGAACACTAACCTGGAGCTCAGGCAGTAGGGATATGCTCAACAAACTGAATGATGATAACCAAGATTCATAGCTTCCTGCAGCTGAGAAACAATCTCTTCAGGGTTCTTTTGGATTTCTCTAACAATGAAGGTTGACATGAGGGTACAGCTCTTGAACAAAAAATACATTTCTGTCCAAAGCACAGGGATAGGAGAAGAGTAAGAAGCCTCCATAGTTTCCCATGAATCATTTGGAGACATTTATGTATTATGTGTGTGTGTGTGTGTGAGTGTGTGTGAGTATATGTGTGTGTGTATCAAACACACTAGTTGTTAGTGATTATCGGTGACTTTGAGAAAGGCCTGCTCAGCAAGTTTCAGACGACACAAAGCTAGTGGACGGCTAATATAATGGATGAGGATTCATGATCCACAAAGATCTCAAATACAGCTATCCCTTCCACATTGCTGGAGTTAGGGGCACAGGCCCCTGCAGTCTGAAACATCTGTGTAAAACTTTTTTGGCCCTCCCTTTGTACCAAAGAAGTCTGAATTTTTTCTTCTTCTTTTATGAGGTGTTTACAGTACCTTACTGTAAAATTTGGGTTAAGTTTTGGTCATAGCCTCTGTCATCTGCTGGCCTTTGCATGTCATCAGCAGCTTCTGCAAAGCTCCCCAAAAATTCCCATTTAATTTCTTATGCTGACCTGCACTATATTGAAACCTCGATGGGGGAAGTTGTGATGTGGAAGAGATAAGTGTATATCGATAGCTATGTATTATACACACATACACACACACATATATAAATGTATCAAACACATTAGCTATTATAAGCTCAGCAAATCTGTAGATGACGCAAACCTAGTAGACAGCTAACATACTGGATGAGAGATGGGAGATCCAAAAAGATCACAAATAATGTGCTGAATCTATTAGGAACCTAATAGATACCACTATAAAGTGCTACACTTGGACTGCTGGTGAAATAAAGGGCCTGGATTGCAATTGTGGGGGCCCTATGATGGTAAGAATCACAATGTGGTAGCAAAAGAACTTTAATTGAATGGGGCTAAGACCCTGTTTGCAGCAGTAGGTGGAAGCCCCATAGAGACCTTGTGAATTGGCAGTTGGGGAAATCTTCCAGCATGACTGGCTCAATTTGAGTAGGGTTTCAACTAACTTAATTAGGGTGCTGCTTTATACAGAGCACTCCAGGGCATGCAAACAGTGGTTTTACAATCATTTCTTGGGGGGGGGGTACATATGCATGACACACTTTTTAAATTTAACTTGTATTATTAACATTTTCTCCTTAACCTTCCTAAATCTGGACAACCAGCAAAACAATCAATTAAGCCCTGATTTGTAATGTTTGCCAATTTCTGAGATGTAAATGTTCACTGAAAATATAACAAGTGCCTGTCCTGAGCTGGTTCGAGCTGGTTTCAGTGGACCCCTGTATGCAAAAACAGTCATGCATGAATCTAGTTGTGCATTACCAGGCTGGGCAGGTGTCACATATAATTCCATTGTCCTGGGTCAGAGAGGGCTTACTGCTTAGGGAAACTGAGAGGTGTCCTTTGTTCCACCTTGTCTTTCCAAATAAATTATTTGACAAATTCCCCGTTCCTTATACAACCCAAGTAGAGGGTGAGGAAGACATAGATAGATGGGAAGATACATACATACATACATACATACATACATACATACAGGCAACATAGATACCTTTATTAAGCACTGACTGTGTGCCAGGCACATATGCAAGCACTGGGGATACAAATAAGAAAAAAGGATAGTCTCTGACCTCGGAGGAAGACAGCACAAAACAGAACTGGAAAGCAAGGGGGGAGGGGAGTGTGAGAGGTACCTAGTGATTAGATGAAGGTTGGTGGACACTTGTCTCTTCTCAAAATGGAGGCTCCAGGATGAACTCCCCAATTGGAAAAAGGGCCCATCATGGCTGAGGGATATTCCATTGTCAAAGGCCACAGGGAATGATGGATATTCTAGGGTAAGGAGGCTTCAGGTGCTGAGGGAGCTTCCAGGGGGAGATTGTAGCTGAAGCATGGTGTTGAAGGCACCACCAGCAGGGGAATGAAACTTGTTCAGCCTGAGTCCTCCCCAAGACAGAGCCCGCCAATGGAACTCACTAATAGAAGAAGAGAACTGGGATGTCAGAGGGATGTTCCAAGGTGAGAATGGCAACTGAGGCATGATGTTGAAGTCCAGAAAATCAGAAACGCAGCCAAGAGGGAAAAATAGAAAAAGATAGATAGGCAGACAGAGCATTCATTAAACATTTACTTTGTGCAAACACTGTTAAGCATGGGGGATTTAAGAATAAGACAGTTCTTTCTCTTGAAGTGACTACATTCTGATAGGGGAAAACAAAATATAATGGAGAGTTAGAAAGAATGGGGGAAGAGGAGCAAAGTATGGAGGCAGAACAGAAACAGACAATAGCCAGGTGAATGAACAGGAATCTGTGGTATAAAAGGACCCAGTGTAGGGCCTGGCAGTATTTAATCTGGAGAAGAGAAGACAGGAAAAACATGAGAACCATGTTTGTGGACTTGAAAGGCTGTCATGGGGGAGGATGGAGTTTATTTCCCTTGGCCCCAACAGGGAGAACTAAAAGCAGCAAATGGAGGTTTCAAGCAAGTGACTCTGGGATTAATGTTAAGGAAATGTCCTGAAATTGGATTTATCCAAAAAGAGGAGGTAGGTGATGGTTTCCACCTCATTGGAGATATTCAAGGGAATGCTGGATGACCACTTATCAGCAGTGGCGTAGGAGGGGCACTTGTTCAAATATGGATTGTATTAGATATCCTGGGAGGTTTCTTCCAATCCTAGTATTCTGTGATTTCCCAGAGCTGCTCAAAATTATTATCATCATCATCACTAATAATATTATCTTATGTTATCATATGACATGATATGCAAGATTAATAATAATGATGGCACCCCACATTTACAGTATATAAAACACTTCACTCCAAACATTCTTTTGGAATAGGTTAAGTATGATTATTTCTATTATACAAATGAGAATAATGAAGCTCAAATAGGTTGTTAGTTTCCCAACATCATGCAACCAGGGAAGAATGCTGGATTTGAGGTCATCGGACCTGGGTTTGAACCCCAACTCCGCCATTTACTCCCTGTTTGGCCTTAGAAAAGTCATTTAACATCTCAGGGCCTCAGTTTCCTCATCAGTAAAACAAAGGAATTGGACCAGATGGCTTCTATGGTTCCTTCCAGTTCTAGATGCTATGATCCACAGATCTGTAAAACGAGGGAGTTAAAATAAATGACCTTTAAGATCCCCATTTTATTGTTGTTGAGTCATTTCAATCGTGTCCAACTCTTCGTGACTCCATTTGGGATTTTCTTGGCAGAGATACTGGAGCGGTTTGCCATTTCCTTGTCCAGCTCATTTGACAGATGAGGAAACTGAGGCAAACAGCGTTAAGTGACTTGCCCAGGGTCCCACAGCCAGTAAGTGTTTGAGGCCAGATTTGAACTCAGAAAGAGGAGTCTTCCTGACTTCAGGCCTGGAATTCTATCCATTGTGCCACCTAGATGCCTGAGATATCTAGGAAGGAAAAAAAGAAGGAGGGAGGGAAGGAAGGAAGGAAGGAAGAAAGGAAGGAAGGAAGGAAGGAAAGAAGGAAAGAAGGAAGAAAGGAAGGGAGAGAGGGAGGAAGGGAGGGAGGGAGGAAGGAAGGAAGGAAGGAAGAGAGGGAGGGAGGGAAAGAGGGAGGAAAGGAGAAAGGAAAGAAAGAAAGAAAGAAAGAAAGAAAGAAAGAAAGAAAGAAAGAAAGAAAGAGAAAGAAAGAAAGAAAGAAAGAAAGAAAGAAAGAAAGAAAGAAAGAAAGAAAGAAAGAAAGAAAGAAAGAAGAAAGGAAGGAAGGAAGGAAGGAAGGAAGGAAGGAAGGAAGGAAGGAAGGAAGGAAGAAAAGAAAGAAAGGAAGAAAGAAAGAAAAAGAAAGAAAGAAGAAAAGAAAGAGAAAGGGAAGGGAGGGAGGAAGGAAGGAAGAAGGGAATAAAGGAAAGAAAGAAAGAGAAAGAAAGAAAAAGGAAGGAAGGAAGAAAGGAGAGAAAGAGGGAGGGGGGAAGGTAGATAGATTCTATAAACCCCACTTACTCAACTTGTGACTATTACTTGTTTGATGTTCTTGCTTAATGTTTATTCAGCTGTCTACATACATGTTCACCTGGAAGGTCCTTTCCAAATCTAAATCCCATAAATTTTCTCTAAGTGGCAACACCAGGACCTGGACCACAACATCCTGAGGTCAATCCCAATGTTTCTTGTACTTCATGCACCTCCATTTGTCTTTTCTAGTCCTCCCTTTCACAACATAAGGATGCAGTGTGAAGCCCTGTACGGGAAGAAGTTTCCTATAATGAAGCACAGATATGGTGTGATGTGAGAATGAATGTACTAGTGATTAAATATTAGCAGAGATTCTGACTCAAGTGCCTCCCAGCAAGCAAACAGCCCTTCTCTGGAATTAAGCAATACTAGGGGAGGATTAAAACAGTTGCTCCACTTTCTGGAATAGTCTCAAGGAAAAAAAATTATTCCTCCTATTGTTTTCCTAAATATGGCAAATGTCTGCTTTGAAGGATTGCAGGGTATCACAGGAAGGCAGACTGTTTACAGATGATGAGGTTTGGCTATAGATGTCTTCTTTCTTTGGATAAAAAGGGTTTGGACTATAGCACAGAGAATGCCCACTTAAAAGAAGCTGGGGGAGAAAACAAACAAGATTCCACTCAAAAAAGAACCAACAAGCATCACTGAGGCTACGCTATGTGACAGGCTGTTAGCATGCTGAGGCATCAAGGTCTCTGTGTAGTTGGAGTGATGGATACTGGGAGGCAATGTGGTACAATGGACTTAGCATCAGAAGGTCTGGCTCCCACTTACCTGTCATGTCACAGATGATCTCGATGACGGAATAGCGGCAAAGCATCTTGCAAAGCTCTATATAAATGTTACCTATTGTTATTATGCACTCATGGGCAAGTCCAGCCACCTTGGAAACCGTTCTCTCCTCTGTAATCTGAAGACAACCCTTCTATTTTGGTGTAGTGCACTGGCTAGGTGAAACCTACAAACCAGTCTCAGAATAATGGTTTTAAATGCACCAAATAAAATCCATAAAATTACAAAGGAAACCAATTATACTGAAATACAGTGATCAAAATCATTTTTCCCATCCAAAAACCCCTGATCTACTTTGAAGGGCTGCCTTGATGATCATAACTTTATAGCTGGAAGGAAACTTAGAAGAAAATACAGCTCAATCAGCCCATTTTAAAGATAAGGAAGCTGAGGCCCAGAGATGAGAAGTGCTTTGTAAGTTCCTTGAGGACAGAGACTGTTGTTTGCCACTTTTTGTATCCTCAGGGCTTAACACAATGCCTGGCACATAGTAGGTGCTTAATAAAGGTTTATTGATGGATTAATTAATTTCCTGAGGATTTAAACCGAGGCCCTCTGGCTCCAAATCCCAGACATTAATAAATATAATAGTAATAATAATAGCATTTATATGCCCCTTTAAAAGTTTGCAAAAAACTTATCCTTATGTTAACTCACTTGATAGTGTTTGTAAAGCACTTTATAAAGTGGGGAGCACTATAGAAACAGAGGCTAGGGGCAGCTAGGTGGTGCAGTGAGTAGAGCGCTGGCCCTGGAGTCAAGAGGACCTGAGTTCAAATCAGACACTTGACACACTTACTAGATGTGTGATGTTGGGCAAGTCACTTAACCCCAATTGCCCTGCCTTCCCCGCTCAAAAAAATTAAAAAAAAGAAACAGAGGCTGTTCTTACTACTCCTAAATCCAAGAGTCCCAATGCAGTATATTTGGAATAAAAACTTAAGTGAGCTTTCCATCAACCATTTGAGCTGCCTCTTCTTTTTAAAATTTTCTCTTTTTTATTGCTATGAACTTGACAAACACCAACACACATGATTATTTCAATATACAAAGAGAACAGAAAAAGAGGATTGTACATGAAACTACAAATCCCTTATTATCTGCGACTTGTTTTGTAAGCGTCTAATCAACTTCACACAATCATTCCAAAACTCTCCTGCTTCTCTGTGCCTCTTTCTGAACTTTCTTACACTGTCTTCTGTAAATGTTTTAAGCGTTTCGTTGATACTCTCTTATTCATTTTTTTGCATCAACATTACTCCCCTTACTCCCTCCCAGCCTTTCTCTCCGCCTCCTTCTCCCTCAAAATCTCTCTTATAACAAGTAAGTATATTCATGAAAAAAAAAACTTTATTTGTCCATGTCTGAAAATGTCTGTCTCATTCTGCACCTCTAGTTCATCATGCCTGTCAATTGGCAGGAAGCATGATTCACCATCAGTATTCTGCAGTCAAAGGTTCCAGATTCCATACTTCACCCACTATGTTTTTTGCATTTAAAAGTATCGTCTGGGGGGGAGATGGGAGGGATGACCCTAGAATTCTGGATTCAAAAAGGTGAGCTTTTGTCTTAACTTGTTGGGAACCAGTTCTTGGTAGCACTTCTCACCCATCTCTAAAGCACAGTACCACAAACAAGTATAGCCATCCCCTACCCCTGTAACTCCCCTTTATGGGTTGTCTCCCCCAACCTCAGTAGAATGAAAGCTCCTTGAGGGCAGGAATTGTCTTGCTTGCTTGTATTTATATCCCAGATGTTTAGCACAGTGCCTGGCATATAGTAAATGCTTAATAAATGTTTTTTCCATTAACTCATTTACGAAGTATGGGGAGGGAGTGTTACACAGAGCAATTAGAAGACAGTGCCTCTCATAATCGAGCTGGAGGACACAAAGCATACAGACAAAATGCCTTGAGAAGAACAATCAGAAAGGATCCACAAGCCCTTTCTTTCTATTTAAGCAGCTTCTGAAAGCCCACTTCCACTTAGAAGCTTTCCTTGACTAATAAGAGGAAGAAGCAGGACTCATATTATCCTAAAACAACAACAAAAATTAAAACACACCTATAAGCCCTACTTACTCAGTTGTAGACATTTCTTGTTTGGTATGCTCGTTTAATGTCTGTTCAGCTATCTACATATGTTTGCCTCAATTGGTCTTATCTTTTCTGTGGTGGAAACCTCTAGGGATAGGGACAGAGACAAAGACAGGGTTTGGAATAGGGATAGGGGCAGGGAAAGAGATAGGGATAGGGACAGGGACAAAGATAAGGTTAGGGACAGGGACAAGCATAGGGATAGGGATGTAAACAGGGACAAGGATAGAAACATGGATGGGGAGAAAGGGATAGGGATAGGGACAGAGATAAGGATAGGGACAGGGAGAAAGACAGGGACAGAGACAGGGGTAGGGATTGAAACTAATTTCATCGGTACAGGGAACTTAATGCAGAAATTTCCTCTATCAATGCAGGATGCTACCTTCTCTGTAATTTACATTCTCAGAAAGTTGCCTAAGGTATTAAGAGGTTAAGTGACCTGCCCAGGGTCACCCAATCAGCATGATTCCCAGGTAGGACTTGAATCTGGATCTTCCTGGCTTCAGGCTAGTTCCCTAGTCACTATGTCACAAATACGGTCACTTTATAGAGTGTCTCACACAGCACCACACCAAGCGCCTAATCTGTTGTTGTTATTATGGTTAATGAAGTATTCAACAGTAGCCCTTTAAGGATATAAATATTCCAGGAGTGCCTGTTTCATAGAGACAAGAATTTCAGGTAGGAAAGGCCAGCCCGGGTCATACTTATGTTTCTTTAACAGGATGACTGTCTCACCCCAGACTCTGTATCATCATGTGGTATTATTCTTCCAACAGAAAAACCAAGAGCAAGACAGCCAGGAAAAGAGACAGCTTTCAAGCTGCATCTGGTGCTTTCCAGCTCTATCCACCCTTCTGTCGCTGTGGCTCAGCCTCAAGGAGGATTCCCACTCGCTGTGGCCTGCTTTGAAACCCCCCGTCAGTCTGTTCACTGCCTCTGGCTTTGCAGATGCTGTGGTTGGCTCAGCTCTTACTCACTGATTCCATCAAAACAGGCTTTGGTCATGACGTGAAACATGTAAGAACAAGAAGAGACTTTCTTTAAAAGCTATTTCCTTCATCTCCACATTAAGTTGGTGAGGTATGGGTACAATTAACTTGTAGTGGGTCAGAATAAATCTAATTTCATCATTTTTTTAAACCATGTACTGGAGACTGTGTGCGATGTTATTCAGAATAGCTGGATCCAAGTGCTTCTTCCCTCACTAATTAGCTGGATGCCTCGGGTCAAGTTTCTCCGAGACTCAGTTTCCTTGTACGTAAAATGCATTTTTGTGAGAATCAAATAAAACGTATATAATGAACTTTGTAAACCTAAAAGTGCTGCAAACATTTCAGCTCGTAATCCACAAGTACGGCAAAAATTACCATTCGGTAATTAGCATGTAGCAACTTGGCTTCTAATAGGCTTCAGGGCTCTAGGGGTACCCCAACGGTCAGAATTTTTCCTAGGGGTACCCAACAGTCAGAATTTTTTCTAGTGGTACCCCGATGGTCAGAATTTTTCCTAGGGGTACCCCAGGGGTCAGAATTTTTTCTAGGGGTACCCCAGGGGTCAGAATTTTTTCCTCTAATGCTATCAGTGTATTCCCCACTCTCTCTGTTAGGGCCCAGTGATTAGCACTCCACTTCCATTTGACCAATTAACCTGAACCAGCTTTTACAAAGGGATATTTACTTTGAAAGTACAGCAAAAGCAGAACTACAAATACTTTCTTCCAATTTCTGAGGTGCGGTCTCTCTCCTAAATCTCTAGAGAGAGGGCTCAGACTTAACACAGTTCCTATAAAGCATCGGTCCTATCAAATTTACATCCCAATATGGCATCACCACGGGATAAGCCCTCATCTCAGCTACCCCACTCCCAACTGGTCTGGGTCCTGAAAATTGTCCCAGAGCCTTCAAAGCTGGACTGGCTGGCAGAAGATCTGGTCATCTACTCCACTTCCTGAACTGTGGATGGCTTACTCTCCTTAACCATTCGAAACTCACAAGGTTGCAGTCTCCAATCTCCTTCTCTTAGAACACTGAGGCAGAGTACTGAGGCCAGGGCCACATTTTGGTTTCCCTTACAGCTTTGGCTCTCTTGATTCTCTACCAAGCAGGAAGGAGTCCAACCAAAAGGGAACAGGCTCTGGTCAAATAATAACTTTTGAATGCCCCACCCCAGGTCTGTCCCAATGCCAATCAATAGTCTGTCTCTTCGTTACATGGTTAGCAGACCAGGATCAGTTACAGAATACCTGTGACTGCTCCGAAGTCCACATGGAGCTTACATCAGCTGACCACTCCACATACACTCCTAAAGACTGAACTTATTGGCCAGTCGCCTTTTAATAAGTATGTGAGAGTTCCCAAAAGATGGTCCCCACAATAACACTCAGTCCTCCTTGTATCAGTTCCCAAATGTCTTCTGATGCCTCTGTGCATTTTTCATATAAAGTATTTCTTACTATTCTTTCTTTTTAAAAAATTTTGTTTTCATATTACTGCCAATTCCCAGACACCTCTTCTCCAAAAGAACTCTCCTTTTTATAACACAGAAGTACAACTGAGCAAACTGATCAGTCATATTAGGAGCTAGGTGGCTCAGGTCTGGACTTGGAGTCAGAAAGACTTGAGTTCAATTCTAGATATAGCCACTTATTAGATTGTGACCCTGGGCAGGTCACTTAACCTCTGTTTGCCTCCCTTTCCTCATTTGTAAAATGGAGATCATAATAGCACCTACCTCCCAGGGTTGTTGTGAGGATCAAATGAGACAATAATTTTAAGTGCTTAGCACAGTGCCTGGTACACAGTAGGTGATTAATAAGTGTTAGCAATGATGGTGATGATGTCTCACAATGTATTCCTGACTTCATACCAATAGTATATCACTTCTCTGCTAAAATGTCAGAACCATGCTTCATTATCAGTTCTCTGAAATTACCTTTTATTACCGCATTGATCAGAATGCTGAAGTCTTTCGGTGTTGTTTTATTTTACATCATTGTGGTCAATGTTCTCTTAGTTCTGCTTACTCAACTCAGCGTCAATTCATGCAAATTATCTCAAGATCCTCTGAAGTCCAGAAACAGCTAGTTGACACAGTGGATTGAGTCAAGACCAGGAGTCAAGAAGATTTTGAACTCAGGAAGATGAGTCTTCCTGATTCCAGGCCCAGAGCTCTAACCACTTCGCAGCCCATCCAAATCTGGCCTCAGATACTTACTAGCTGTGTGACCTTTGGCAAGTCACTTAATCTCTGTCTTCCTTAGTTTTCTTATCTGCAAAATGGGATAACAACATCTGCCTACTAGGGTTGTTGTGAAGATCAGATAAGATAATATTTGTAGAAAACTTTGCAAACCTTAAAGTAATATGTAACTGTTAATTATCATAATTAACAACAATTCAACATGCATTAGTTAAGTACCTACTATGCAAAGGACCCACATTTTTAATGATGATCTTAACTTGTTGAATTTCAACAGTTAACTCACTTGACAAAAACTGCTGGGAAAACTGGAAAGCAGTCTGGCAGAAACTAGGCATAGACCAACATCTCACACAATATACCAAGATAAACTCAAAATGGGTACATGATTTAAACATAAAGAGTGAAATCATAAGCAAATTAGGGGAGCATGAAAAAAAATTCCTGTCAGATCTGTGGGTAAGGGAAGAGTTCATGACCAAACAAAAGACAGAGAGGGTCACAAAAAGTCATAGATAATTTTTATGACATTAAATTACAAAGTTCTTGTACAAACAAAACTAATACAGATAGAAGGAAAGCAGGAAACTGGAGAGAAATTTTATAGCAAGTTTCTTCAAGAAGGGCCTCATTTCTCAAATATATAAGGAACTGAGCCAAATTATAAAAATAAGAGCATTCCCCAATTGATAAAAGGTCAAAAGATATGAACAGACATTTTTCAGAAGAAATCAAAACTGTCAATGGTCATATTAAAATGCCCTAAATCATGAATAATTGGAGAAATGCAAATTAAAACAATTCTGAAGTACCATCTCACACCCATCAGTTTGGCTAACATGACAGAAAAGAAAAATGACAAATGTTGGCAGGGATGTGGAAAAATAGGTATACTAATGCACTGTTAGTGGAGTTGTGAATTGGTCCAACCATTCTAGAGAACGATTTGGAACAATGCCCAAAGGGCTATAAAACCATGCATATACCCTTTGACCCATCAATGCCACTGTTAGGTCTGTACCCTGCAGAGATGAAAAAAAGGGAAAAGCACCGCATTGTACAAAAATATTTATAGCAGCTCTTTTTGTGGGGGCAAAGAATTGGAAGCTAAGGGGATTCCCATTAACTGGGGAATGGCTAAACAAGTTATGATGTGATTGTGATGGGAATGCTATTGCTCTGTAAGTAATAATGAAGGATATGGTTTCCAAAAAATTTGGGAACATAGATGAACTCATGCAAAGTAAAGTGAGCAGAACCAAGAAAACATTGTACACAGTAATGGCAATATTGTAAGACTTAGCTACTCTGATCAATTCAATGATCCAAGACCAATTCCAAAGGACTCATAATGAAAAATGTTATCCCCCTCCAGAGAGAGAACTGATGAACTCTGAATGCAGACTGAAACATATTTTCTTCCACTTTCTTCATTTTTCTTGCTTTTTTTTTTTACAATATGGCTAATGTGGAAATAGTTTCGCATGACTTCATACGTATAATGGGTATCATATTTCTTGCCTTCTCAGTGGGTGGTGGAAGGGTTGGAGGGAGGGAGAGAATTCAGAACTGAAAATAATTTTTTTAAAAAAGATATAATTCAGGCCCCATCTTCTGCATAAGGCCTTTCCTTTTCCCCCAACTGCTAGTACCCTCCCTCCCAAACTATGCTGAACTACTTTGTATATATTTATATAATTGTATTCATTAATTTTTAAGGATGTTTACATATAATACTATGTAATATAACAAATATTTATATATGCTTGTTGTCTCCTGCACTAGAATGCAAGCTTATGAGTAGGGCTTTTTTTTCATTTGTATCCCTAGCACCTAAAACAGTACTCGGCACATAGTAGGTACTTATTATTTACTTGATTGATTGATGTAAAAAACATGTATAACAACCAAAAGCATTCCTGACCCCAGCTTCTGTGACCCTTCTTTTCCCTTCAGACTTGGCCATTTAGAATAAATTCAAGAAGACTAGACTTGTTCCATTATTCTGGTCCAGTCCATTGATGTCTGGAATGAGCCAGACATAACCATTTACTCTGACAGTCGACCAGTCCCTAGTGGAATGTTCATGATGTTCGTGAAGCCATTCTCCCAACCCAAATTTGCTAATGGCATTAGTCACTTTGGTGAGGCCAATAAATGCAGAATAGGGATATTGATACTATAACTGACATCTTTCTTATATCTCCCATGCAGAAAACACATATATCTCATATTCAAATGAGATACAAGGTATTTCATTTGACCTACTGCAAAACTGAGTAGCATCTATGATCCTACTGCAAAAACCCTCCAATATAATTTCCTTTTAGAACTTATCATAGTACTTTGAACAGGATGGTATAAAAGAAAGAGCACTGGACTTGAAATCAGATGACCTGGGTCCTAGTAACATCTCAGTCAGTTTTTCTAGGTGAGTTATAATTGTCTATAAGCCTATGTATTTTGTCTTCTAAAATACTACAGTGTTGGCTGCTAAATTGTGTGTCATTCTGATTGACTCCTCAGTATTTGAAGTCTTTCTTTCTAGCTGCTTTTCATTATTTTTGTTCTTTGACCTGGAAGCTATGGATTTTGGCTATAATGTTTCTGGAATTTTTTTATTTGGGGGTTTCTTTCAGGAGGTGATCAGTGTTTTCTTTGTATTTCCATTTTGCCCTCTGGTTCTAAGAGATCTGGGAAGTTTTCTTTTACAACTTCTTGAAATATTATGGCTAGGTGTTTTTTTAGGGGGGGGGGAATTGTCACAGATTTCAGGTAGTTCAGTTATTCTTAAACCACCTCTCTTTGATCATAGGACAGCTATTTTCATGAGACACTTTGCACATTCTTTTATTTTTCATTCTTTTCACTACAATATTTTTATTCTCATGGAATTTTCAATTTCTGTTTGATTCATTCTCATTTTCAGGGAATCTGTGACTTGGGCAAGGTTTTATATCTCTTGTTATAAGTAGTTAATTCTCTTTACAAGTCTTTCTCCTATAGCTTTCACTTCTTTTTCACTCTTCTCTCTAGTGCTCTCATTTTCCCGCAAATATTTCCTCTAGTGCTCTTATGTCATTTATAAATCATTTTTAGCTTTGAAAACCAAAAACCCTCTTGTTTCATGTATCCCAGGAATTCTAGGGGAACCTGTACCCAAGTTGTGATTTGTTTTGAGGCTTTGCTTGTAGCTTTTTTGGAGTCTTTCTCTTCTGGCTTTGAGCTTGAGCATCCTTATCTCCATAACAGTTCTTTATGGTAGGATTTTTTTGTTCGTTTCTCATTCTTCCAGCCTTACTTCCTGACTTCAGAATTTGTGTTAAGGCCAGGTTCTACACACTTCTGGAGGGAATAGCTGGGTCATGCTTGCTACTAGTTTGTTTCCTCTCAGGTCCAGCTGCTGCATTATTTTGGTATTGAATTTTATATTATGGCAGGAAGTCAAGAGCCACTCAGGCTGTGGGCCTGTAGCTTTCAGGGTATCCAAATCAATGTGATCCAAGAAGAAGTCTAAGCACCACCTCCCTGGTCTGAATTCTGCAAGTTACTGACATGAGTTTAGGTCTGAGCAATTCAACTGCAGGGTTGCCCAAGCTTGGAGGTACAGTAGAACTCAGCAACTGCCAGCCAGCTC
This sequence comes from Trichosurus vulpecula, assembly GCF_011100635.1. Classification (NCBI taxonomy): domain Eukaryota; kingdom Metazoa; phylum Chordata; class Mammalia; order Diprotodontia; family Phalangeridae; genus Trichosurus; species Trichosurus vulpecula. Next base: position 113,870,038 of record NC_050573.1, on the reverse strand, counting down.
GAAAACCCTGCAGATTCAGGGTGACAGAACTATGGGCTCCCCTTTAGCTTAGGCTTCCTGCCTTCATATTCCACTGCAGGCTTCAGAACGGGCTTGGAGTTGGAGCTGAGACCCTGCTCTGCTCCCAGGTGCTACTCACAAGGTCAGGCTCCTCTGTGATGGATCCAGGACTTCTTGGTGAACAGCCACAGGCAGGTCCTCATTCATTCCCCCAAGCTGTTTTTCACTAGACCCTGTCCCCAATATCCATATACCTCTCTGTCTCTGTATGCTGACCTGGGCATCTATTTTATTATAAAATATCATAAAATGATTCGCTGTGATTTTTCCTTGGATTTCCCCATCAAGACCCAGAATTAGTGAAATTTCTAGATCCTTGTGGACTAGTTGTCGGGGAGAGCTTAACTGTATTTCTTCTTGCTACTCCACCATCTTGGCTGGTCTGTGCAAGTTGTAAAAATTTAGCACCTACCAAATGCTTATCAAGACATGACCTAGTGGCTAGAATTATACATTAGAAGCGGATATCCTTCATGAACCAAAGACAACAAATCCCTTTACCATAATTATAGACCTCAAAATATCGTAGAGAACTCAACTAATAAACTATATTAGAACCAGGCCATTCCCATAGACTGACCTACAATTTCCCCAACATTAAATTGATCCATAAAAAAACTTAAGAACATTTTAATAGGTATTTCCCTACCAAATGCTTATAATCTTCAAGCTCCATAGAACAAAAAGCTTTTATCTAGCTGTTGAAATCAAGACCATGTGGGAATAGGATAAGGGGCATACCATCCCTTTTGTCCTATCTGTTACTGGTTGTACCAGGAATGCTTTCAGGGAGCCTACATGATCATAATAATCTTTCAAAATATAGAAACCCAGCAAAGGAAATCAGAATCATGTAGGAATAAAATGAGGTATGTATCGTCCCCATCAACCTATCTGCTGCGGGAGTTGAATCCAAGAAGATTTCACTGAACCTACACGCTATAGCTTACATCCTAATAATGTTTTTAAACTATAAAAAACAGTTATTTCATCCATCTGTGAGCTCCTCTGTAAAGCATTAAATATAAAATAATAATAGTAAGATTGTGATTTGTCCTTGTCCCTGGACCCTTTCTATCTGAACTCTATCAAAAAAGATGAGAACTTTCACTATGAAAAAAATTAAAAGCAGCTCACATTCATATAGCACTTTAAGGTTTTTACAGACCAGGATCAGCCGTGAGCAGAGCATAAACTCTAATAGGAGCTAGACCTTGGGCAGGGAGGTGGATTAAACAATATCAAAGGTCCCTTCCAGCTCTAAATCTATATGTTTCTGTCTCCTGTACAAAGATCAGCCTACCTGAGGGTGGAGAGGCTCATCACCAGAAGGTTATTCTCTAGCAGATGTGGTTTGAGGCTTTTACTTTTTTTTTTTTGGTCACATCCATTCATGAAAATTGTCTATGAAGGACAGTAGGGGATGGGTGGGGGCAGATGTACCCAATGGTTGAAATAATGGATCTTTGAAATGTGACAGTTTTATGCAAATTCTTCCTTTTTGAAGATTTTTTTTAAAAGTCCATTCCAAAGCGAAGATTGTCATGTATAACAAATGATTCTAGTTCAAACTCATCATGGCGCAAGTTGTAAACTCCAGCATCCTTCAGTTATGTACACATGCCCTTCCTTTGGCCCTGTATTGTCATCGAGCCTACAGGAGGCTGCCACTGATCTTTATTGGAGGCCTCATAAACAGCAAAGTCCTACACTTCATGTCCTCTGTGAAGAAGCATGTTCTTAATCACCTGGTCCTGGGGTTTCTCCCAAGGACCAGTATCCTTCTGGGGCAGAGTCAAGCCACAGTGTCGTTTGCCAGAACCTCAGGCATCTGAGTCCTCAGGATTTCCTGCCCCTGCTGTTTCCGGTTCAAAATTTTGTCTCTGCCTTTTCACCCTAATGTGCTTCCTGCAGAGATAAATGACAAGAGGGAACTATCACTTCCCTCGGGGACTTCCCATAGTCATTCCACTGAGGCCCAGTTCCTGAAGGTTCCTTTAATAAGAAACAGGGTTCCTACTATCATAAATCATCCCTGGGTCTGAGAAGAGACAGAAGAACACCTGGGTTACTGTCTCCATCTTCTCTATGGGTGCTTTTTTTGTACAATGACCGGCCCAATGCCATTAAGGAAGTTAGTTTATCTTTCAAGAGATTATATCAAGCATCTCTTATATAAGGAGAATATATAGAGCACTTCCGTGAAATACAAACAGAAGCGAAAGAACAAAGGCTCACTGATGAGCCTGTCCCTGAGATCTTTCTGGATGCCATTGGATGAGATCTTTATCTCTACACTATGTGGTCACCATCCTGGATTTCCTCTGCTAGGGGAAGAAATCCAGGTGGTGACTGCAGAAATTTTTAAGGCTAAATTAGATTTGGGTGGGGAGGAGAAGAAGAGTAGCAGGTTAGCTAATATGTAGCAGGCCCCAGTACAGTCATCAAAACAGGATATTTTTAGTGACTAAGATGTCTTTTTTATTCTGTTTTTCCTTAAAGAGACAAAATGCTGGACCCAGAGTCAAGAGGCTTGGGTTCAAATCCTTTCTTAGATATTTACTAGCTATATGACCATGACATGATACCAAAGTTATTTGTTTCTTGGGAGCCACAATTTTCTCATCTAAAAAATGGGAATAATAACATTTACACGACCTGCTTCAAAGCGCTGCTGTGAGTAGTATTTTCCAAACCTCAGATCACTCCGAGCCAATCTTCAATATTTTAAGTTACAGAGTTAAAGGGCCGATCTGCCCTGGCAAAGAGAGATTCCTCATCGAGAATTCCCTATGCCAATGAAATCACAGGTCTAATAAAGATTAAAAAAAAAAAACCACAACTCAGCGCTTTATAAAAGTAAACAATTATTAACTTGCACTCTTGAAATTATGTCTCTGTCTTTCCCATGGTCTGTACAGTAAATACTTCTGGCATTTAATAAATGTCAAGTAATTATCACTTCTCATTATGGTTCGCTTCACGAAGGCACCTGTCTGCTTCATCCAGGCTCCCTCCAGTTCCTTCACAGGACCTTACAGATAAAACACATATTTGTTGAATGAATGATATGACATGACACGACATGGCATAATAGCTGTCTTCAAGTATTTGAAAGGATAAGTATTCAGGAGGGATCACACTTATTCGGCTTTGCCCCAGAGGACGGAACTTGGACAAATGAATAGAAATTACAGAGATAGATCCAGGATCTAAAGAAAGAAAGAAAGTAATTCTCGATAATTCAAGCTGTTTGAAAGTGGCCTGCTCTGGTAGGTAGTGATTTCCCCCTCACCAGAAGTTTTCAAGCAGAGGGTCGATAGACATTTTTCCACCATATTGTAGAGGGAATCCCTAGTATAGTCCCCCATTGAATTAGATGACCTCTGATGTTTCTTTCAACTCTCAGATTCTGGACATCTTTATTTTGGTGTCTTTATGCTGCCTAGGAATGCTTGAGCTCACAGTCTCTTTCCATTGCATGCTCTTCATCTTGCTCCACTCCAGGATGGACGTCCTTTACTTTCCAGAGCATGAGAGTGAAATATAATAAATATCTCAAGGGCTGAATGATTTACTCAATCAAGTCATCCCACACCTCTTAAAGTTAATGATAAGAAATAAGAACAAATCTCAATCAACCAATCAGAGGCTTTAGACCAAGGCCCAAAAGCACTTGGATCTTAAGTGCTCTTGCATAAGAAGAGCATTTCAAACAGATTAAAGAAACTTTGTCAAATTCTTTGTTCAAGGAGTAGATTCTAAGACAATTAAGTGAGTTGAGAACGCAGGGTGCTCCAGAGATTGACGCAAATGTGGTATTTCAGCTAAAGCCCTGAGAAGGAAATACATGGATGGGAAAAAGAGGCTACAGCTCTGACTCTAGCCTGGGTCTCCTCCCCCTCCCCACCCTCACCTTCAGAGCTGTGGGTGACCCACCCCTTTTCCTCTTTCTGTCTGATTCCATGATCTGAACAGTGCTGTTTTGTCCTTAAGATATTAGATTTAACAAATGGAGAAAACTAAGTCTCATAGAGGTTAAATATCACAAACCTGGTTCTTCTGACCCCAAATCCACTATTTCCACTGAGCCACAGAAAAAAAAAATAAGATTTTTGCAGGCTAACTAATGACATTTTAAAATGTGAAAATAGTCCTTAACTAAACCATCCCTGCATTCCCATGATCATAATGTATAATCTTTGTAATATTTTATTATAATCTTTTAGCTAATATTTTATTTAGGATTTTTGCATCCATATTCATTAATGAAATTGGTCTATAATTCTCTTTCTCTATTTTTATTCTTCCTGGTCTAGGTAGCAGTATCATATTTTTTTCATAAAAAGAGTTTGGTAGGATCCCTTCTTTGCCTATTATTCCAAATAATTTATTTTACTAGCTGCATTTGAGGAAGTAGGGGGAAGAAGGAAGAAGTGGTGTTCAGTGCTGCGAACAAGCAAATTGTATTTCTTGGTCTCAGGCTACCAAATGAAAGTCCTGTCCAAACCACCAGTCCTTTTCCCCCTTTTATAACATTCATTTTTTTAAAATTTTGAGTTCCAAATTCTCTCCCTCTCTCCTGCCTATCCTCAGCTCCTTGAAAAGGCAAGCAATATGATATTAATTATTCATGTGACATCAAAACATGTTTCCATATTAGCCATGTTGCAAAACAAAAAAGAAAGCAACAAAAATAAAGAAAGTGAAAAAGGGTTGCTTTAATCTGTACTCAGGATTCATCACTTCTCCCTGGGGGCGAGCAACTTTTTTCATCATGAGTCCTATGGAATTGTCTTTCATCATTGCTTTGATCAGAGTGGCTAAGTTTTTCCCTGATCATCATTGCAATATTGCTGCTACTGCGTACAGTGTTCTCCTGGTTCTGTTCATTTTGCTTTGAATGAGTTCATATATGTCTTCCCAAGTTTTTTCTGAAACTATCCTGCTTGTCATTTTTTATATCACAGTAGTAGTCCATCACGATCATATACTACAACTTGTTCAGCCATTCCCCAATTGATGGACATTCCTTCAATTCCCAATTCTTTGCTACCATAAAAAGAGCTGCTATAAATATTTTTGTCCATAAAGGTGCTTTTTCCTTTCCACCAATCCTTTATAAAGCAATATAGTATAGTGAAAATGGAATCAGATTTGGAGTCAGAGAACCTGGGTTCAAATCTTAGCTCTGTCACATACTACACGTGTGACTTTGGGCAAGCCTCTTTACTTCTATGAGTCTCAGTTTCCTTATCCGTTCAGAGAGGTTGGACTAGATAATCTTTAAGGTCCTTTGTAACTCTAAAATTCTAGCCCACTCTGGTGTAATATGGTGTAATGAGAATTAGGGTGGGACTTTTTTGTTGTCTTCTCTTCTGGAATGCTAAGGCAGTCAAATGCCTTTAGTGAGTCTTGCCTTTGTTTCAATTGGGAATCTTTGATTGAATCAGAAGTCTTTGATGACCTGCTTATGTCATGGGAAGGCCTAGGTCACCTGGGTTTGAATTGCATGGTTGTGACACCCTTTTGACCCTGAAGAAGTGCATGTATACTCAGAGGTTAGCAGTTTGCCTTTGGGAGCGCACTCATTGGAAAAGTCCTGGTGATTTGGCTAGACGAGACTCTGGGTAGCCCCCTGGCTTTGAAAACCCAGATGTTGGTGCTTCTATCTCTAGTAACTGTACATATTGCTATGGATAGATAGAAGCCTGTCTACTGATTTGTGTTTGTTCTGTATGCTTGTAATTTCTGTTTGTATACTCTATGAAGTTCAGAGTGCTGGCTTTTTCCCCTAAACTAAGTGAATGATATATGTATGTTTAATTAAAGTGAGATTGTCAACCCCTTAAAGTTTCTTTCCTTAGAAAAGCAGATCAAAGAAGCTATGCTAGCAGCCCTCCTGTGTCCTCTTGTTGTTAGCCTCTTACCTCCACAGCAGCACTGTTGTTACATGTGGCTGGAAGCTTGGACTACCATGATCTTGAAAGTACAAAAAGAAAGTATGCCAAAGGGCTATGGTAAAAACATATGGTGAGCATAAGTAGATCAACTCTGACTTGTGTTCAAGAAGACCACTCGATCATGGACACCCAGGAAAGGAGGTGGGCCAGTCATGTATCAAGAACATGAGTTAAAAGATACATGGTCTCAGTACTACATTGGTATCCTCAAGATGTTAGTGGCATATATGTTACAATAGAAAGAACACTGGACTTGGAATCTAAAAATACAGGTTCAAATCCCAACACCAAAATTTATATTCTGTGTGACCACTGGCCAGTAACCTTCCCTCTCTTAAGCTCAATTTCCCCTCATGTATAAAGTAGGAAAGTTGCAACAATCTGCTAGCAGCTGTTGTAGGGGTGTAAGACCCACCAACAACCAGCACACAGAAAGCTGTTAGCACAGGCTCTTTTGATCTGCTTTACTAAGGAAAGCAACGTTAAGGGGTTAACAATCTTACTTTAATCCAGCATACAAATATCATTCACTTAGTTCAGGGGAAAAAGCCAGCACCCTGAACTTCAGAGCAAATACAAATTACAAACATCAACAGACAGACCTTGTCTGATTAAATCTCAATGCATAGTTACCAGAGTTTAACAAAGTCTGAACATCCAGGTTTATAAGCTGGAGGGCTCTGAACTATAGCTGCCCAGAGTCTCCACTTCAACAGGCCTCCAAGAGTGAGAGCCCCGCCACAAATAGTTCTGTTCTAGCTTTTTATATCCTCTTTAGTCATCATCAAATGTCATCTGAGGCACCAGAACTTAGGCTCCTACTATTGGCTCTGGTCTTAGAAAGTCCTCTTAGCACCCTGAGGGCTTCACACCCACATAGGCTTAGCACATAGTAGATAGGGGTTTGAGCCTGGGGCTTTGTACCTAGTAAGGCTCAATCAAAGACACTTAATTAATCATTTTAAAACAGTAAGAAAGTCCCACCTTAATTGATATTACAATGCACTGGAATTGTTAGAGGAAAACTCAGCAAACTTTTTGGGCTGGTAGGTGGTGTAGTGGATGGAATGCTAAGCCTGGAGTCAGAAGACTCACCTTCCTAAGTTCAAATCTGGCCTCAGACACTAACTAGCTGTGGGACCCTGGACAAGTCACTTTGCCCTGTTTACCTCAGTTTCCTCATCTGTAAAAATGAACTGGAGAAGGAAATGGCAAACCACTCTAGTGTCTTTGCCAAGAAAACCCCAAACGGGATTTTGAAGGGTTGGACATGACTGAAACAAATGAACAACAAAAAAAGCAAATTTTAATGTGTTATATAAATGTGAGTGTATGTTTTTATATTAAAAGAGCAAGAGAAAGACTCTAGTACTTTGGGCAGACCTCTATGAAGGCACAGTACTAACCTTTTTCACTTCTTAGCTCAAAATCTTTCAGTCTTCCCATTGCCTCTCAGATAAAAGAGAAACTCCTCATCCTGCCATTTAAGGCATTCTGCATTTGGCTCCCACCTACCTTCCCAGCTAATTCCATCATACTCTTCTTGATGGGCTTCAAGTTCTTCCCAAACTTAACTACTAGCTATTCTGTGAACTTGACATTCCATCTCCTTCCATGTGTTCCCACAAGCCATCCTCTTACCTGGAATACACTCCTTCCTCGACCCAATCATTGTCTTCTTTCAGGGACCACTCCAGGTACCACTTCCTCTGTCAAGCTTTCCTTTATCCTTCCACATGCTAGGACAAGTAAATGCTCTTACAATTTCCTTGGATTATATTTATTTGTTTATAGGTTGTATCTCCTCAGTAGGACAGAAGTTTCTTTGAGGATAGTAGATGTTGCCCTCATGTCTTTGTATTTCCAGAGACTAGCACATTTGTTTAGTCATTTCAATCATGTTTTACTCTTTGTGACCCTATGTGGGGTTTTCTTGGCAAAGATACTAGAGCGGTTTGCCATTTCCTTCTCCAGCTCATTTGATAGATGAGGAAACTGAAGCAAACAGGGTTAAGTGACTTGCCCAGGGTCACATAGCTAAGTAAGTATCAGAGGCCAGATTTGAACTCAGAAAGATGAGCCTTCCTGACTCCAGATCTGGTACTCTATGCACTGTGCCACCTAGCTGCCCCTACCTTGAACTTAATTGATAATAAATTTTTTCAAATTGAATTAATCTTTCAGGCATGGTGGTACATGCCTGTAATCCCTGCTGCTGGGAGGCTGATGAATTGCTTGAGTTTGGGAGTTTTGAATTGGGCTAAGCCTATGGAGTGTCCATACTAAGGCTGGCACCAATAGTACCTCTAGGATTCGAGAGGCCACCAAGCCCAGGTCAGAAACAGAGCAGGCTGAGGTTTTCATGCCGATCTAGATGAGATAGGGAGATAGTCTCAAAAACAAAAATGAATTGAATTTGTAGGAAAATATAGGTGCTTGAGAGTAACACAGATGAAAAGACATTCTATGTTGAAAACATCTGTATCATTTTATCACACCAGTCTAATCACAGATCTACCAGACTAGCAAATTGCCCAAATAACTCTCTATACCTCCTATTTATAATTTATAATTTTTTATATTTTATACTTTATTTTATATCATATTTTATATTTTACAATGTACAATTAATCAGTCATTGGATAGCTACTATTGGTTATCATTTCCCAATAGTAAGTGTGGTGGCTTCTCTGAAAGAACAATGTTCTTAAGTAACTGAGTCTAAATTTTCTTTGATTTTGCTTTTAGGCCAAAATACAATTGATTTTTTTTGATGACCACACATCTAAAAAGCTGTATCAGCTATAAGGGCTATTAGAACACAAACAATTTAAAAACTAATGACATATGCTGAAGGAACAATATATATCCCTTTATTATTGGCAACCTTTGTAAAGAAAGACAGCATTATGAATGCTGTATAAGGCTAGAATGCATTTTATTGACAAATTCCACATGCATTCTCACTCACATCAATACAAACAATGTATCTTTCAGAATGCTAAGATTTAGTTTATTTCTTTATGAAGTAAATTACAGTTTTAGAGACATACATCTCCTTTGAAGGAGAGAAGCTTCTACCTTCCTCTACCACCATGGCCCTTGCCTGCCACCTTCTCCTTCTCCATCAACCCTCAGCTACTTCCTGAGATGTGGAAGGTCATAAATATGGGGGTTTGGGCCAGATCTTTAAGGAATGGACTGTCTCCTGTTCCAGTATGACTGGACCCAGATGGCTCTGGAGGAGAAAGTGAGCCTGGTGACTTTGCACAGGCCTCCCTCACTCAAATCCAATTCAGTTGCAAGTCATGGCATCACCTTCCTGATGTCATGGTCCTCTTCAAGAACAAAGGACAAACCACACAACCTAACTGGAAAAGACTATGCTCCTCAACCCCACCTCCCTAACCAGATGAATTTATCCCAAGAGCCAGAATTTATAGTTACAGCTATGCACTGGTCATGTTCAAACCCAACTCAACACCTTTGCCTGTGTTATTTTCACTACATGGGAAAAGCCTTCTATGCCCCTCTGCTTATGAAAATCTGTCTCATACATAATGACCCAACTCAAGACCACTTTCTGCGTAAGGCCTTACCTTATCTCTTTAATGGATGTGGAGATGGTGTGCCTAGAGGAAAGAATAGTAGACTTAGAGTGGGAAGCCCTGGTTTTGAGTTCTCATCCTATGATTCATTAGCTGTGTGGCTGTGAGCAAGTCACTGAATTACTCTGAGTCTCCCTTCTCTCATCTGTAAGTGGAGGATAGTAATCCCTACGCTGCCCTTCTCACAGGTTTGTTCTGAGGAAAGGTCTTTGTTTAACGAAGAAGCAGTGAAAAAGTATTATTGCTACTGATTTACTGACAACTGCCATAACACTCTTTTGGGGCACTTAATTATATGATGCTTGGCACTCTTAACTGTCATGTAAACCAGAAGTGTCGAACTAGTGACCCGAGAATTCACAGGAGGGGCCTGAACCAGATTAAAATGTAATTGGGAAATGTTTAACAAAATAAATAAAAATACAATGAAATATAGGTAACATTAATTTGTGGTTTTCTGAGACAATATGCAGCCCACAGAGATCCACTTTTATTTGAGTTTGATACCACTAATGTAAACTATTCTTATCTCTTCCTTTAGATTATAAACTCCTTGAGGGTAGGAGCAATGTCTTATACTTCTTCTATATCCCCTATAATATCTGGCAATATGCAAAACACACTCAAAAAATGACTTGTAGGGATGCTCTCATAAAAACCTGGAAAGACTTGCATGGGTTGATGCAAAATGAAATGTACTGAGTACAAAGTACCAGCAATATTGTAAGATGATCAGTTGTGAATGACTTAGCTATTCTCAGCAAAACAATGAGCCAAGACAACTCTGAAAGACTTATGATGAAAAATGTTATCCATCCCCAGAGACAGAACTGATGGTGTCTGAATACAGATCGAAGCATGCTTTTTTTTAAACATAATTTTTCTTGTCTATGTTTTCTTTTACAATATGACTAATATGAATATATTTTCTATGACTACATGCATATAACCTATATTGAATTGCTTGTCTTCTAAATGGGGGGGGGAAGTGGGGGGAGGGAGGAAGAGAGAAAATTTGGAACTCAAAGTTTTAAAATCGAATGTCAAAAATTGTTTTTATATGCAACTGGGGAAAAATAAAATATTAAATAAAAGCTTAAAATTTTTTAAAATGACTTGCAGAATGATCTTATTAATTAATGAAAATAGATAATAGATACAGCCATAGACAGAGATAGTGATGACTGGAGAGGAAGTAGAAACTAATGTTGAGTAAAGAAGAAAAATTGCATTTTATAGCATGTAGTCATATCCCCTGGTTTTACAAATAAAGAAACGGAGGTCCAAAAAGGACAAAGGTCTTGGAAATCTTAATGATCTTATCTGCTCCCATATCTTCAGTTATCATTTCTCTGCAGATGACTCCTAAGTCTATACCTTTAGCTCCAACCTATTCCTTGAATTTCAATCTCTTATCTCCAACTGCCTGCTGGACATTTCCATCTTGATATTCCAGAAGCACCTCTAACTCAACTTGTTCAAAACTTCTCATCTTAATCTCAAAACCTGTCCCTCTCCCTAACTTCTGCTCATTGTATAGACGGCATAAAGCTGATAGAGATAGCTAATACATTAAATGTCGATGGATTTTGATCGGCTAGAACAGTGAGCTAAATTTGGTAAAATTTCATAGCAATACAATTATACACAGGGTCAAGAAATTGACTTCTGGGGTAAGTAGAATAGAGGGGCAGTATAGCAGTTTTCATGATAAAGATCTCAGGGTTTTAGTGGACCGCAACTTCAATGGCAGGTGAGTGTGATATGGCCATCAGGAAAGATAATGCCATCTTGGGCTGCCTTAAGAGGGACATGGCTTCTAAGAATCAGGTGACAGTCTTACTGAACTCTGCACTACTCAGACCACATCTGGGGGATTTGGGGTGCCACATTCCATGAAGGACATTAATAAGCTGGAAAGCATCCAGAACAGTAGAAGAGAAGATTCAGGGGAGATATTAGAGCCATCTTCAAGGACTTAAAGTCTGTCATGTGGAAAACGGATTAGACTTGTTCTTTCTGGCCCCAGAGGTCAGAACCAGGAGCAGTGAATGGGTAGAAGTTTCAGAGGCAAATTTAGGATTACAATTAGAACTCTGTAAAGGTGGAGGGGCGTTGCCTCAGAATTATGTGGATTCCCCCTCAAGAGAAACCTCCACAATTGTTACTTGAATTATAGAGTCAGTCAGTTAACAAGCAGTCAGTCAGAAAGTATTTATTTAGTGCTTATATACCCCTGTCCCAATGCCCATTGGATGAGACTCTCTCCTTATTAGTAGAGATGAATGCTGTGGGAAAACTTCATTGCATTGTTTGAACCTAGCCTTGCATTGGCTGAGAAACCAGACCTGTTGCTTAAAGACCATTCATTTAATGCTTACCTCCAGACCTGGGATGTGCTGACCAGTAATCCAGTCAAATCTGAAAATTGATGCAAGAATTTTGAGGGGTTTTCTCAGGCCATATATCTGAAGCAATCCACATGTTTTGTCTGGAAACTGCCTCCACGCAGGCCGTTCAGCTACTGTTTCCTTGTTGCTTTGTCTGCTTCCTATATAATGTGTAACTTACAGAAATTGGGAGGAGTGGGCCACCCCTTTTTGGACACTCCTCTCTGCTGGATGATTTAGAAAACTTCTTCCTAAACTATTTCAGTTCTGGATTTTGACCTCAACTAACCACGATCTGCTCTATATGGGGGGCAGAGGGTAGTTAGTAAGAGGCCAGAGAGCTCCAGCCTTTGCCCTTGAAGATCTCTTGAAGATTCTTGGATCAAGTCTCTTCCAGCAATGATTCACTTTAGGCTTCTGGCTTCCAGCTTCAAGAGGGAAGATGGAAGAGGCCAGCTCCACTTCAGGTTGCTGAAGGAAATGACTCTGAGAAGACATGAGAGGAGCTGGCAGCTTCCATTAGGTCTCCATTTCCAGCTACGTTAGAGACTTCGGAGAGTTCCCCCTCAGGTAGGATCCAAGACACTTTCTCTTGAAGAAGCTGAGTGGTCTTGTTCCCAGTGGGAGAGCTCTTTCACTCTACATTGTGTGGTGTATATTGTCCTATATACACCCTCTCTGATTTTGGTTTTACTATGATTTGGATAAATGGGTTTCTTTGCTATTTGCTATATGTTCATTGTAGAACCGGTATTTGATGGAAAAGAGTGAAGCCTTGGATGTGGAACTTGGGGTTCTCTTCCCCCCCAAAAAATGACCAAGTGATCAGAAGTTAACTTGAACACACTCATATCCCCTAAGTGAACACCATTTAAGAAAACAGGCAGATCTAATTCTAGCCTGGTATCTCCTCTCTCTGTGGAGAGTGGAGTGGCCTTGGTTACAACTTTTTGGTATCCCTCCTGGCAGGGATGAAAGTCTCGCTTGGAGAAGAGTAGGAGGAGAATAGAGTTGTCTATTCTGCCTCCCTTCCATCCACACAACAACAGCGTCCTCACTATGCAGGACTTTACCACACACGTGGGGCTCAATCCACTTCTGCTGCACATTAGAGGTCCGTAGGAATACAATGCCATGAACACTAGAACTGCAGCGATACCAGAAGAAGATATGAGAGCAATCTATGATACTCAGGGTACTGGGCTACAATGGGGTAGAAGTTTAGCTGAGAGTTTGAGACTCATGACAATCTTCCTTGCCACAGTTGTGTGCAGATGACTAGAAGCGAGAACAAATGTCTGATGAAGGACTAAGAGAAGTGATACAAGTCAAAAAGCAGGGTAATGATTTTGCTCATCTGAAGTTCCAAACAGCACAAAATACTTATTGCTGAGGCGATGGCCCAAGTTGGAGCTACGCAATGGAATTCTGTATCAGACTGTGACTGATTCCAGTTATAGGGCCAGGAAGGAGCTGGTGTTACCCAAAGCATACTGCTCAATGGCCATGGCTGCTTTGTCATCCATGACTCTTGATGATATCCATGACCAATGATGAGTTTGGCCAAATGGGTCAAGAAAAGACACTAGAGCTGGTAAGAAATCTATTTTACTGGTCTAAGATGGCTGCTGATATCATCAAAAAGTGTGAAACTTATGCCCGATGCGTACAAAGGAAAATGTTACCAACTCATTCTGCCTATTTGGAGCACATACGTACCAGCAAGCTTTTGGAACTTGTCTGTATTGACTTTCTATCCCTGAAAGAGGACAGTAAAAATATACTTTGTCATATCCTGATGGTGACTGACCATTTCATCAGGTATGCATAAGCATATCCAACCAGAAACCAAAAAGTATCTATGGTAGCTAAAGTGTCATTGGAAAAGAATTTTTTGGTAGATGGCTTCCCAGCTAGGCTCCATCCTGACCAAGATGGGGTCTTTGAGAGCAAACTGCTACCACGTATCAAAAAGTCTAGGATTACTCCTCATCCATCTCGAGGAGACCTACAGCTTAAACACTTCATATGCAGTTGAATATGTTGGGAACTTTGAGACCAGAGCACAAGGCTCAGTGGAATCAATATGTCTCATTACCGCCATATGCATACCATTCCACAAGGAATATTATCTTACAGGCTTTGTGCTATACTTGTTCATGTTGGGCCAGAACCAACCTGCCTACTGACTTGTGTTTTGGTACCTCAGATGAAGGGATTGGTATAACTACTCACATTCAGTATGTCTGTCAATTGAAGGAGAAACTGAGAGATGCCTACCAACTAGCTACAGCTACAGCTCAGATCTGTGACAGAAACAAAAAAACATTATAATGCTAGAGTAAGGTGCCAAGGCCTTTAACAAGGTAACAGAGTTCTGTTAAGTAACCTTGGAATTCAAGTTAACTGGTTGATGGAACCCTAAGAGAGGAAAAAATCTAACCTAGCTGGCCTTTAAATAGTGAGGACCACAGAAATCTGTTACATTAACAGGGGGTGATTTTTCAATAATTTACCATCCTGCCAAGACCTGCTTTGGATTTTTCTACCATTCCCCCAAGGAACCTCATCAGTAGGAACTTCATGATTAAGAACCTCATCATTCCGCAAGATGGAATCAGGCTTGGTGGTCATTTGTCATCAGTACCTTGTCTCACTGATTGAAGGATGCAGGGATGAACTCCCACCAGATCCTCCATTTAAGGAGGGCACTCAAGCCAGCAATCCCATCTCCTTCGGACTTCCTCATCATTACCCCACACAGAATACCTTCTCTCATACCCTACCTTTTTAACTTCCTTGTATGTGTTTTTCCCCATTAGATCATAAGCTCCTTGAGGGCGGGAACTGCTTTTCTTTTTTAAATTTTTATCCCTAGTATAATTTTATACTTATCTGCCATGGTTGTGATTCTAGTCAAGAGAGATTATGATGAATAAGCTAAGAAGCTGCCAGAATTAATGGAAAACTGGCACATAGTGCCTGGCATATAGTAGCTACTTAATAAATATTTAGTCAAAGGATAGTCAAAGGAATAAAATTCTAGTAATAGAGCTTCAGATATCAGTATAGACCAAGGTTAGGGAACCTGTGGCCTCAAGGCCACATGTGGCCTTCTAGGTCCTTGGGTGCGGCCTTTTGACTGAGTCCAAGTTTTACAGAACAAATCCTTTTACTAAGGGGATTTGTTCTATGAAGTTTGGATTCGGTCAAAGGGCTACACTTGAAGACCTAGAGGGTCACATGTGGCCCTGACCCTGCAGGTTCCCCATCCCTGGTATAGATTAATGGGGAAGATACCTGAAGGGCAGGGTAGGGAAAGGGAGTACCTTTGTCTTAGTTCTTAAATCACACCACCTAGGCAACCACCTGTTCTGCTTATAGGACCATAGTGATTTCATACATACGGTGCAGAAAGAATTACTGGCATTGTACTGGTCTTTTCAACCAAGAGAAAGGGGGACAATACCCACTACTTCCATGTCAGTCCCAGATGTGTGTGACAACAATAGCGGAATCAGAGAATCATGAATGCTTGAGCTGGAAGAGATCTATAGCAGTAATAACTGTGAATTTGGAATTAGAGAAAATTTGAATTTGGGCTCTGCCATTTACAAACTGTGCAGCTTGAGCAAGTCGCTCAGGCCTCGATTTCTTCATTTGTAAAAGAAGTGGGTTGGACTAGATGAGGTACCTCTAAGGTCCCTTTTAACTCTAAATGTACCTTAGAAATCAGTAATTATCTTCATTGCAATCTGTTTGCTTGTATGTAAACACGGAAGCATCGGAGGTACCCAAATGCCCCATGAAATCCATGAACTGAGTCATCTGGGTGTCATGGTAGATAGAGCACAGTTCAAATCTTGCCTCAGACGTTTCCCAGCTGTGCAACCCTGGACAAGCAAGCCATTTAATCTCTCTCAGCTTCATTTTCCTTACTGAAAAACGGGGTAAAGAATAACATTTACTTCATGGGGTCGTTGTGAAGATTAAATGAGATGACATATGGAAAGTGTTCTGCAAACCTTTAAAATGTCTTGTAAATATTAGTTCTTATTGCTGCTTTTGGGTGTGAAATGAGAGCATCTCTTCTACTCTCCTTACCACCGAACCATTTTGCCGTGTAGTTACCCCTTTGTCCTCTGGCTTTATTCATGGTGAGCCTGTCAAGATGGATGTGGTCATTTTCTCCAGTAGTGTGTGAGCTCATTGGCTATTGGACTAAGACTGTGTGTTCAAAGGATCATAGAACACAAGCTCTTTTAACCTCTGTTTCCCCATCTGTAAAAATGGGGATAATTGCACCTCTCTCACAGGGTCGTTAGGAGGATCAGATGAGTTAACCAATGTAAAGTGCTTGGCAAATCTCAGAATACAGAATAAATATTACCTATCACTATGTCACTAGAGCTGGAAAAAGCCTCTGAGGACAGCTAGTCCAACCCTCTGATTTTACAGAGGAGGAAACCTGGCCCAGGGAAGTCGATTGATTTGCTCAAGGTCACACAGGTAATCAGTGTCAAACCTGGGAGTTTGATCCCAGGGCCTCTGTCACCAGAGCCAGTGCCCTTCCCACCAATCCACATCACCTCCTTCAATGTTTGCTTACAGCAAAATGCCCAGGTTGCCCCAGAAGAATTGGGTAAGCCTCGCTTCATTCTATTATCTCCTGAACAAACTATATACTTTCCTGGACAAGGTGAACGCTGACAAGGTGTGAGCTCACACTGGCTTTTGTGGCCCTTTTGGGCAATAATAGTGATGTTACACACACACACACACACACACACACACACACACACACACACACACACACAAGCTGGCCCTGGGACTGTCACTTTAGAAGGGACATCCATCCATCCATCTCACCAGAAGAGATACAGGGGAAAACAGACATTTCTTCCAGAGAGAGAGAAAGACCAGCAGAAACAGACATCCTAAGAGCCCCCAGGAACAGCGGTAAAAGAGCCGGGATAGACTATGCCCCTGGAGAGAGGCCTATACTTCCATACAGCCCCTTAGGAAAGAAGATGCCCAGGCCTAGAGGAAGAATAACCCAAACCTCTTTCTTTGCTGGTGAATCATGTGGAATAATGGGTTCCTGGAGATTATAAGCTCCTTGAGGTTGGGGCTGTCTTTTGCCTTTCTCTTAAATCCTAGTGCTTAGTATAGTGCCTTATATGTAGTAAGTGGTTAACAAATGCTTATTGACTGAGTCAATTAATATATTGACTATTTATGGGTTTATTAGGAATCCTTTGTGTTTTATGTTGGAAACCTATCCTATATTCAGATATCTTGTTAGCTCAGGTCTTTGCTTGGGAAATGAAGGTCCTTTTATCTTTGGGAGAGAACTAATCGTGATCTCATATTCCCTAGATAAAGGTGTGAGCCACAAAGTCATTTATTAAGAATCCTCCAAGACTGAATATAGTTTCTGTAAGTCCAGAGCTGTGATTCTAGTCTATGGTTTATAAATCCATGGCCTACACACTGATTTGTAGTATCCTCTGCCCTAGTTTCTACTATTCCAATACGTCACTGTTTAGTAAATCAATGCTGCACAAGACTGAGAAGTATTTTGTATTAATGTTGTTTTATGGGTTGCTATGGCCAGAAAAATTCATCACCTGGTGGCCAACCTTCTGTTGATAAGCCCCTCTGAACTTGGCTTGGCTAGTCCTCAGATAGCTGACGCAGTCTGTCACTTGGCTTGTATTCAATGACCTCCAGCTTAGTAGAATCTATAAGAGCTTGTGCTCTTATGGCACAGTCTTTGAGGATATCAGGTCACCTTTACACCACAATGAAGCATCACAGTAGTACTTTTGTAACAGCTTAAATTAGCAAGAAATGTAGCATCTAGAACAAGGAAAGTTCCACTGTATTTTGAATTTATCAAACCCATATTTTGAGTACTATGCTCAAATCTAGGCAGCATATTTTGAGGGACATTAATAATGTAAATTGGCTATAATGTAGTATGAAGAATAGTTGAAGAAACTGAGAATTTTTAGCCTGGAGAAGAGAAGACTTAAAAGAGATGTGATATCTCCCTTTATCTATTTGGAGCAATCTGATGTTTCTTGGTAGCATGTAGGTGACACTGGATTCTCACAAGTGAACTTGTTCTCGAGAACAAATCCTGGCAGATTCAACCAGGCTGGAAAGGTTCCAAGCATATTTCCTTCAAAAGAGAAGCTGCTTTCCAAATGCTAGATTAACAAAGTAGAGCAGGTCATAACCAAGTAGCCGGGCCACTTAATGAAGCTACACAACAGAGGAAAATACAAAATGGTCCCATGGTTCTCCCCGAAATAAGAGCCCATCTTTTTAATGACAATGGTCTTCCTTTGATGTTGTACAGATCTGAGTAATGAGATACTACCATGTTCAACATCGCCTAAAGGGCAACGGCTAGGAATATGATAAGTGTAAGCAAAATACAACCTATTACAAATGTGGAATTTCATAGAAGTGGTATAAAAGACGTTATCAGAGAGGTATATGACTTTTAAAAAGATGGACCTATAATTTATAGAGACCAAGGCATAATCAGTAGACAGACCTCATGCTCCATCAGCATCCACAGAATGTCAAGTGAACGTGAAGAAGGTTTCCAGTAGACTCCCCGGGGTAAACATGTGTTGAGCAAGGACCAGAGTCACACAAGATGGACAGGCGAGGATGGGTTGCAATCTGCACTGTTGGTCAGAATAGCCTCACTTACCAGAGCATAGATCTAGCAGGCTTCTGTCTAATAAGAATCAATAGGTGAAAGCTATAGATTTTGTTTCACTCAATGTAAAATAGAAACTTTTAATAATTTGAGTCACTTATTAACAGAAAGCTCTCCTTCACAAAGGAGTGAGCTCTGTCACTTTCAGTTTACCACCAGAGGGTAGATGAATAAATGGCAGGGATGTGGTAGAAGGCCAGGTCTGATCTAGGCTGGCTTCGTTTGGAAGCAGAACGAAATGAGAAAACTGTAAACCTTCTAACAGCGAACAAAACGAGGTTTATTTAGCCACAGCATGGGAAGCATACACAGCAAGGACATAAAACTGATCCAGCCGAACAGTTTCTGTGAATGGACTGGTGATGGTGTCTGGTCTAAGGGAAAGCCACGGACTCTTACTTTTCTAGTATTTGCCCTTTGACCACCAGGAAACTACATTAAGTGATTCAAGCCTTAGTCCCTTGGGTCAATTAGGCCTCGGGGATAGTTCCAACACCTTTTAAGGAAATTCGACTGCCCTAGCCCATAAGGGAAAAAGTTAGCCCAAGCCTTCGGGGCAGGTCCTTAGGAAGTATTTTTCCTACTATAGATGTTGAAGAAAAAATTCCCACACAAGATGGGACTGGACTAGGTGACTTCTAAAGTTTTAAATTTCTATGGTTAATTTTTGACCTGATAGCTGAGAATGAGTGATATCTGGGATATTCATGTAAGACAAGAAGTCCATAAAAGAGAGGCCCTGAAGGGCTAATGTGAAGGTACCAATGCTTTATTAATTCTAACCACGGCTGCCCTGATTTTGAGTATGTATTTCAGAAATAAACAGAGCATTTTCAACCTTTGTTTCTGGACACAAATCCCAGAATCTTCCACCTCCATATGACCTGGTTCACTGCCCTCAGTTCCTTCAATCAGGTTACTGAGCCTCCATTATCCCAGTCCTCTGACAGAAATAAGACCAGGCTGGAGAAGAAATCTGACTCGATTCCGTAGTTTGCAGTTTGGGGTTTTTTGTTTTATTTTATTGCTTGTGGATCCAAAGAACCAGAAATATTTATGCCTTCATGAGACACAAGAAGGCTGAAATACTGGGAAATAGAACTCTGGAAGATACCTGTTCAACGGTGTTATTGATAATTTTGCTGGAGGGGGTGCTATGAGGCACGGGGAATTCAATAATGAACGAGTTTAAGAACAATGACTTTAAAGGCCAAAATGGAGATGGAATATCTTTCAGGTAGAAATGACTGGCCCCTATTTGTTTTTTACATAATTCAAAATGGTTTACATAATTTAGTTCATTATTCTTTCTCAAACTTATTATGTCCTAAGAATACGTTCACACTACAAAAAAACCTTAGGCTCACAGGAAACACCCTTTGGGGCATACAGTTTTGGTTCTGTTTGGGGGCCATTTTGGAGGCAGTGAAGCATACTGTTGTCTGTGGAGCCATCTGCTGGCACAGTTTAGCATTTGGGAGGGTCTGATATAACTAGAAATGATACCTAATAATAATAGAATTATATGGTTTTGAAGAAATGATCCAGTCCATCCTTCTGCCTTCAAGCAAGATCAAACTTAAATGATCCCAAATACATGAATCTAGTCCATTTTAATGGACCTGCCCTTCCCCAGAAGATATTTGGCAGTCACATATGCCTAACTGTAAAAGCATAAAAGACCTTCTATCAAGGTCCCAAGATCCCTGACTGCCAGGATTTCATGACTTTTGACAAAGACACACTTGAGAGAATAGGGAAAGGTTCAGAAGATGTCAGGGATGCAGCCATTGTTGGCCTTGTGAAAAAAAAACTCTTTGTTGCTTGTGTCCTGGGTCTGCTCTATTTTCTGAATTACTGTTTACTTCTAGGCCCTTGGATGACAATGATCCAGCAAGCAAAAGAAAGGTAGAATTGTTCCTGGTGATGCTTGTCATTCGGTAGTCAACAAGCATTTATCAAGTGTTTGCTATGTGCCAGACACATGCCAAGTGCCAGGAAGACAAATACAAGAAAAAGAAAAATAGGTCTCCGCCATCAAGGAGCTTCCATTTTACAGGAGGGAAACAACGCATAAGAAGAAGGGGCAGAAGGTACTCAGTGTGCCAAGCTCTGCACTAAACACTGGGGATACACATACAAGCAAAAAAATTTTCCTACCCTCAATGAGCCTATATTCTAATGGAGGAAAATAACATAGAAAGGGGAGTTGTAAAGCTGAGTGGGATGGGGAGGAAGCAGACCTAATTGGTGGCAAGGAAGAATCCAAAGAAAGATTCTAGGTATGAGTGAGAGGCAGCATGGCCGGTATCTTTCCTAAAATAGTGTTTTGTGGAGGGAGTCACTAATCAAGAAAGGGCCTCCAGAGGTTTTAACAGAGTGACAGGCAGCAGGCAAGGAGCAAGAGAAGAGTCTAGGCATGAATGAAAAGAAAGTGTTCCTTCCCCATTCAACAGGGGTCAAGAAAACATTCACTTATGACAGGTCAGAAGCCTCTGATATAGGTCAGGGGTGTGTGGGTAAAGCAACCAGGGTTGGCTTCATCTTGTTTACCTTCAACTGACCTTGGATTAGAACTTCTGAGTACCATAAGGGCAAGGGGAAGTGGGGGTGAGGAAGCAGCTGCTGCCAGTGGATTTGGACTACTAGGCTTCCATGACCTAGACAGAAGGGTCAAAGAGTCACTCTGCTACTGCTGTGCTAGTCATGTACTCTAGATAGCCAGAGACTCACACTGAGGAAGAGATTTTTTTGTGAGACTTCCAAATACTGGAAATCCCATTGGTCTGGGAATGAACTGGGAATGAAAGGCTTACTTCCAGTACCATTTCTACACTAATCCCTTTCCATTTTCCCAGATTTATTGTCTGTTATATGGAGATGTTATACAGTCATTCCCTTTCATTGCTCCTTTCCATGAGTTATTAGTGTGTATGGTTGGGAATCTTCCTACCATACCCAAAGGGAGGGCAAGCCAGAGGAAGTTTAGGAGATGGTTGGGGGCAGATGTATCCACATAGGAACACTTGATCTATTTTCCTTTCACTTTATGCTATGAATAATTATCTGATTATAGTGTGACAAATTACAGAATCATAGAGCTAGCGTTAGAAGGAAACTTAGAGGTCTATAGGTCCAACTTCCTCATTTTACAAATGAAAAAACTGAGGCCCAGAGAGGTAAAGTGATTTTCCCAAAGTTATCCAAGTAAAAAGTAAGAGAGTTGGTACTTGAACTCAAGTTCCTTTATCTCTAAATCCAGGGTTCTTTCTTTTACGATACAAAACACATACTATATAATACAACAGGGCTGTCCAACCTTAGGTTATCTGAGGGCCGCATTAAGAGAAAATAATTATTCAAGGGCTGCACCCAAAATAAAAAATACAGTACACTAATAGAAAGTGGGGGAATGTGCATCATCAAAACGACAGGCAAAGGCGCAAAGCAAACACAAAACAGCAAAGCGACAACACAACAGTACAAAGGTAGGTGCATATTGACTAGTCTGCATTGTATAGGCTGAACGCATCCTACAGATGGATTGAAAATTCCGTGCAATACGTTCCATCCATAACACTGCTTAAAAACACCAAAGAAAATTAACATCAACAAGATTATTTATTAGTGATGGAATTAAAAAATCTAATACGCATTCCTTGCAAATTATTATTTTATTTTTTCGCTCGTGAAAATTAAAACCCACAGGCGGGCCGCATAAAATCACCCTGCGGGTAGCATACGCAGTCATGGGCCGCATTTTGGACAGCCCTGTAATACAACGCAATACAATCACATTGCCAGATTGATCCTGCACATCACGAACTGAGAGACAATATAGAGATAGCAGATTTCATATGTTCCATTTTTAACAATATTCCATTGTCTTCTTGATCAAATCTGGACCCAGCCAGAACAGTCAGGTAGAACCAACTTCTCATTGCCACAGTTAGTGC
This sequence comes from Trichosurus vulpecula, assembly GCF_011100635.1. Lineage (NCBI taxonomy): Eukaryota > Metazoa > Chordata > Mammalia > Diprotodontia > Phalangeridae > Trichosurus > Trichosurus vulpecula. The sequence continues at coordinate 113,847,322 of NC_050573.1, read as the reverse complement.
AAGACACTGTTTAGGCAACTACTGGCTGAGCTCCCTCTGGTGGCCAACAAGGATACTACAGTCCTTTAGGAATAACGAAGAGAAACTGACAAAGCCACTGGGCTGGCATTCCCTCTCTGGATAATTTATTCAGTGACATGCTGTCTGTCTGCAGGCTTATAGAAGACATATTCAAGACACATGGATGAATTTGTAAAGCTTGTACTGCATAACTTTGACACATGTTGCCGCCAGCCTTTTGGTGTGTCTGTTGACTAAGACCTTGAATAGTTTTACTGTATAATCCCATACGTAAGACTTTTCCCAGAAACATGTATAACACAGGGGAACATAAATAAAAATAAACAGAGAAAACCGTTCAGGTAATTATTCTTCCCAGAACTGAAATGCTTAGCTAAAAGTTCTCATAGGTGTCTCTTACTTTTCTTCTTTCTAAAACACACAACTCTAATCTCATTATTACTAGAATATAAAGGGTCAACCTAGATACCTGCCCAAAAGCTTGGACTCTCCTTGATTCATCTACTATTTTATCTATTGTTTTATACTATTTATCTCCTTTTGGTAGCCTTAGTATAGGTGAGAGACTGGTGCAATCATTAGAGTTAATTAGCAATAGCTGCATTGTGGTGGCATGGAGAAAACACTGAACTTCTAGTTAAAGCCCTGTATTCAAATATCAACTCTGTCACTTGTTACCTGTATGACTTTTACCTCTCTGGGCCTCAGTTAGTCCATGATCTTTAAGGTCCCTTCCAGTTCTAAATCAATCAGCTATGATCTTAGTTCAACTCTCTCCACTGGCAAATTGTAGAAATACCCTCTGTTAGAGTTAGAACAAAGCATTTGTCTGCCCCGGGTATTTTTTTTTTCATTGTAGAACCACCATCCCTAAAACCCCACTAAAAAGTATGTCCCTTGGGTTTCTATCCTCTGGAAGTTTTGAATCTTCACAGAAACACATGCACCTTTATATATTATAAAATAGGTTTAATAAAGAGTATAATTATCTTACTTTAAAAATTTGTGCATTATAAAAAATAAAAAATATGTGTGTTTATAAAAAGTTTATTAGCAAATATCCCTCAGTGCACCTTAGGTGACTGCCCAATTTCCCCATCCCTAGTTCCAGCTCTGTTAATTTACATTTGTGGAGTCATGATTCTGTGGTTTCTAGGACTCTGGTAGGAAATGAACCAACCAACCCCTCTCGTCTCCTTAAGCATGACTTTTTGCTTTATTAAATCCTATGGGGTGCAGAACTCATTGTAAAGACGAGACGGACAGATGAATAGTGGATGAAATGGAACTGCAAAACTGAGGACATATATTTTGCCCCCTTGGCAGGCTAGTTAAGTTAGGTGGAAGAGGAGAAATAGCTTACAGAACACAAGGAACATCGCGAGGTAAGAAAAATCTTTTCCTAGTTGCACGCATCCTAGAAGCTGGTGAAATCTGAAATATTAGGACCTTTACTCAAAAATATACCTCCCTGCATTTCACCAATTAAAGATTCACTTTGGGTTGAGCCACTGTTCTTTTTAAATCTAAATATTTCATCAGGGATAAACCTATTCACACCTAAGTGCTTAACAGAGTTCCTGCAGCTCTTAGCGCAGTGCCTGGCATAGAGTAAGAGCTCGCTGCTGTTGTTCAGTTGTTTCCATCATGTCTGACTCTTCATGACCCCATTTGGGGTTTTCTTGGCAGAGATGTTGGAATGGTTTGCCATTTCCTTCTCCAGCTCATTTTACAGATGAGGAAACTGAGGCAAACAAGGTTAAGTGATTCACCTAGGGTCACTCAGCTAGTAAGAGTCTGAGGCCGGATCTGAACTCAGTAAAATGAGTCTTTCTGACTCCAGGTCCTGCACTCTATCCACTGTGCCACCTTCCTGCCCCACTATGAGCTTACTAAATGTTTATTGATTGACTTAATTAACAAAATCAATTGGCAGTCTTCAGGAAAGGGGCATTTTCTTGACTTTAAGAAGGAAGAAGAGGTAATTTTAGAGAGAGCACAGGCACAGGCAGATTGAAGAATACTAGACATCTGGAGTTCAGTAATGTGCAGGCACTGAGGAGGACCATGGGGAAGCAATAAGCCTCTTAGGTAGATGAGTAAGGTAGGGGTAGGTTGGCTGCAAACTCTGGCTACTTTGCCATCCTTGCCTAGGGTGAAGGTGGAGCTTGGCATGTAGTTCAAAAGCTTTCCTCTGGCTGAGAAAACAAGATAAACTTGAAAGGTGGCAAACAGCCTCACCCAAATCAGAACAGTCTCTCTAGTGCAGTCTCTTATGTTCAATCCAGGGCCATCCCCTTGCATCCCCATCTCTAACACTCTGGGAGAAGTACAGGAGCAAAAGAGACAGGATGCTAAAAAAATGGAGAAAGAAGAGAAAAATAGGAGTAGTCAGAAGACAACCCCTCTTCCTCTTTCTCCCTTCCCCACTTCCCTAGGTGGCACAATAGACAGAGCCCTGGGCCTGGCGTCAGGAATACCTGAATTCAAATCCAGCTTCAGACACTTCTCACTGTATAACCCCGGGGAAGCCACGTAACCTCGGTTTGCCTCAGTTTCCTTACCTATAAAATGGGGGTAATAATAGCCCCTACCTCCCAGGAGATAATATTTATTAAGTGCTTAGCACAGTGCCTGGAGCTCAGTATGCACTTAATAGATTCTTGTTCCCTTCCTTCCCCTCACTCCTCCTCTTTATTTATGAACTCTTTAAAATACAAGGGACCCTCTAAGATAGGATTTCTTAACCTGGGGTACATGGACTACACATGATAGATTTCACAGGGTTCAGGAACTTGGATAGAAAAAAACTACATCTTTATTTTTATTAGTCTTTGGCTTCCTTTGTAATGCTCTGTATTTAATTTTATGCATTTAAAACCATTATTCTGAGAAGGGATGAATGGCTTCATCAGATTGCTAAAGAGGGCCAAGACACAGCAAAAGTTAAGAATTCCTACTCTAAGGTTGATTCCCCACCATTGGGGAATTCCTGTTATCTTTTAACAACTTGGCCTGATCTCCTTGCATTATACCCAACCTAAATCTCTTATATTACAATTGAAGCTCACATCTTAAAAAACAAAAAACCCAACTTTTATTAGATAAAAAATCTCTTCTTTCACTATTAACTTTAATAAATGTTACCTTTTTTTCAAAGAAAGATAAGTTACCTATTTTCTGTTTCTTAAAATACCTGGTCAAGAGCAAGAACAGAGAATAGAAGGACATTACTGTCGTTCCCTTCCCACAAGCCAAGTTACTTAGTCATGGAATGTCTTGCATAAGGAAGAACAAAATGACTGGTCAGTCAAGAAGAGTGATAGGGAGCATGCCTGAAAAGATGTAGGCTGGAGTCACTTTATGAAGGGCTTTAAACCCACTGGCACCAGAAGCAGCCTATTACACTTAGGGCTGGGCTGGAGTCACCTGATCTGACTAAGAGAAAAGATTATTAAATTTTCAGTGTGAGAATGTGCACTTCAAAAATCTTCAAATGCTACAAATCAGGGCTTGATTGTTTTGTTGATCAGCTAGACTTAAGAGAGTGATGGAGAAGACATTAATAATGCAGATTAAACATAAAAGTATATCATGCATATATATTTCCTGAGACACCTGTTAAATATTTACCAGCACACTCCCTCCCATCCACTGAGCCACCTAGCTTGCCCTGCCTGACACATAATAAATGTCAGTTTTTTCTTTCATTTCTTCCCTCTCTTCTTTCCTCTTTCCCTCCTTCCTGCCTCCCTCTGTCCCTACTTCTTCCTTCCTTCCATCCTCTTTTCTCCATGTAAGTCCCTTGGAGACAGGATTTATATTTCTTTTTTGCTTATATTTTTATTCCCAGTAATTAGTACAGGGCTTGGAACATAGTAAGTATATAATAAATACTTCTCTCTCTCTCTCTCTCTCTCTCTCTCTCTCTCTCTCTCTCTCTCTCTCTCTCTCTCTCTCTCTCTCTCTCTCTCTCTCTCTCTCTCTCTCTCTCTCTCTCTCTCCCCCCTCCCCTCTCATGCATTCTACATTCCAGATGAACTGGCTTAATTGCTGTCCTTAAGCTTATGCCATTTAAGGATCATTTGAAGGAACCAGCTTCCTTAGCCCTGAGATGAGATGACTTAGGCAGGGCACGATCACTTTCAAACATTTGAAAAGCTGTCATGTAGAGCAGCAATTAGATGTGTCCTGCTCGGCCCCAGAGGGCACAACTTGTTGGTTTCTCAATGAAAGTTGGCAACTATGCCAAAGACTAGGAGGATGGATTGGGGGTGGGGGGATGAGTCAGAGAGACCCATTAGGAAGCCATTACAATAGATATTAGGAGAGAGGTAAAAAGGGAGACTGGGTTAAGATATTTGCCATGAGTAGAGAAAAGTATATGAGTATGAAATATGTTGTAGAATTAGGATTCAGAGAGGGGGTGGAGGTAGGAACAAGGAAGAAAAAAGAGCTACCTAATGAATAAGGTATCTGACTTCGAATCAGAAGATAGAGGACTTGAATCCCTGTGGGGTTGTTTCCTCTCTCTGAATTTTTGAGGCAGCTAAGGGGTGCAGTGAATAGGACGCTGGGCTTGGAGTCTGAAAGCCCTGAGTTCAAATTCAGCCTCAGACATTTATCAGCTGTATAATCCAGGAGTAAGGCATTTAAATTCTATCTGCCTCAGTTTCTTCAACCTGTAAATGGGAGTGGGTAATAATAATTTCACCTACTTGCCAGAGCTGTTATGAGGCTAGGAGGAGATAATATTCATGAAGTGGTTATTACAGTTCCTGGCTTAATAAATGCTTATTCTCCTTCCCTTCCCTCAAAGGCTGTAAGAAAGTTAGGACAAAAGGGACAGATTGGAGGGAAATAAAGGAGGAGAATTGATTTAGTGTTGAAAATGCTAATTGGGACATGCCAGACTGGACCAGGGAAGAATGTACTGAGAGATGCTAACTGAACTCATGGAACCAGATGAAATAACCAAAGAAACTGGACAGAAAAGAGAACATTAACGTAGCCTAAAGTCATATTAGCTTTCTGAGTTAAAATATCACGTTGTTGGCAGACCCCTCCAGATCTCTTCAAAATTATTGCTATCAAGCCACATCTCCCCCATTTTGTTCTTGCGAAGCAGATATTTTTTAACCCAAGTATAAGAAAGACTTTACGTTGATTCTATTAAAGTCCATCCTATTACATTTGACCCAATGCTTTAACCTGTCAGAGTATTTTTAAATTGTATCATCCACTATCTGAGCTCTCCTCAGCTCTGTCATCTACAAATTTGATAAGTGTTCCATCTATGTCTTTATCCAAGTTATGAACAAAGATGTTAAACAGCATAGGGACCACGCACAGATCCCGCTGGTACGTCCTCTGGAGACTTCCTTTCAAAAATCATATGGAACCATTGGTGACTGATTTGTTGGGGTCCAGCCATTCAGTCATTTCCAAATCTACCACGCTGGTCTATCATCCAGTCCCTATCTCATCCTTTTTACCACAAGAACAGTGAGAAATTTTATTAAACCTTTTGCTAAAATCTTAAGTGAACCAAATGGGGGCCATACCTTTAATTCCTGCTGGCAGGGAAATGTTGCTGGCTGATGCCCAGGCATTGTGAGCTGCAGTAGGCTGAGCCATAAGCACAACATTAATTTGGTGTGCCCTAAGGAGGGGCCATCTGGCCAAGGTCAGAAACAGCACAGGTTCATGTACCAAATAGAGGGCAAATGGGCTTGTGAGTAGCCCCTGCACTTCCAGCTTGGGTGAAATAGGGAGACACAGTCTTAAAAACAAATAAATAAAAAGAAAATCTAGGTAAACTAGGTCTATAGCATTCTCCTGATATACCCATCTAGCACATCTATCAAAGAAGGAACTGAATTTAGTTTTACATAATCTATTTACCTTTGTGATTACAGTTTCTTTTTCTAGACGTTCACTTATCATGCCAGGAATTTAGGGCAAGTTCACTGGCCTATAGTTTATTTTTCTTTTTTCTAAACCAGGACATTTTACTCATCTCTAATCCTGTCAATACATCTCCTGTTGTGTTTGATCTTTCAAATATCACTTAGAGTGGCTCAGCAATGACATCTTCCAGTTCTTTCAGTCCATTTAAGAATGCAATTCATCTGAGCTAGGCGACAAACACTAATGAAGTACTGGTAGAATTGTGAACTAGTCTAACTATTCTGGAGAATAATTTGGAACTATGCCCAATGCAATACAACTACTAGGTCTGTATCCCAAGGAGATCAAAGAAAATGGAAAAGCACTAATTTCACAAAAATATTTATAGCAGCTCTTTTTGTGGTGGCTAAGAATTAGAAATTAGAGAGATGCCCATCAGTTGGGGAATGACTGAACAAGTTGTATATGATTGTGATAGAATATTGTGAATGGGCAGCTGTATGGCAGAGTGGATAGAGTGCCAGGCCTGGAATCAGGAAGAATCAACCTCATGAGTTATCTGGCCTCACATACTTACTAGTTGGGTGACTTTGGACAAGTCACTTAACCCTGTTTGCCTCACTTGCCTCATCTGGAAAATGAGCTGGAGAAGGAAATGGCAAACCACTCCAATACCTTTACCAAGAAAATCCTAAATGGGATCACAAACAGAGTTAGACCCAACTGAAAAAAGAATGAACAACTATTGTGCTATAAAACGATGAGCAGGATCATTTCAGAAAAACCTGGGAAGATTTATATGAACTCATGCAAATTTAAGTGAGCAGAACCAGGAAAACATTGTACACTGTAACAGCAATGCTGTAACAATGATCAATTGTGAAAGACTTAGCTACTCTCATCAAGGCAATGTTCCAAGACAATTACAAAGGACTCACAATGAAAAATGCTATCCACCTCCAGAGAGAGAACTGACTTTGGAAAATATCACTGAGATGAGTAAAAAAAAAAAACAACATAGATGAAAAGAACAAAAACAACAAAATTGGGTGATGTGTTATAATGACCAAGAACCTTGACCCTGGAAAAGTGCTGAGAAAATACATTTCTCTCCCTTTGTTGCAGAGATGGGGGACAAAGGGTAGAGACTATTAATAGCATATGCTGTCAGAGGCAGCCAGTGTATAGGTTGATTTTGCTAAAATGTTTTCTTTCTTTTTTTTAATTTCTTGATACAAAGGATAATTATACAAGCAGGGGAAGGAGTAGAGACAGATTCAGAAATGAAATTTATTTATTTTTAATTATATATATATATATAAGCTTTTTCTTTTTTATAAATTTTTAAGTGTATTTGTAAATTAAAAATGAGAAAAGAAAAATTTTTGCCATGCACACAGCAGAACGTAAGATAAAATTCAATATAGAATGATAAATTTCCATTTCAAGAAAACCTATATAATAAATACTACATGTTGTTTTCAAAGCTACCCAGCTTTGCTTCCTTGTTGGTTTTTTTTTTTGTTCTCTACTGTGTACTTTTTACTTTTTTTTTTCCTCTCCTTCCCCAATCTCCACCCTAAAGAAAGTTAAAATTAAATGTGGATATATATATATATATACATAGATATCTATAAACATAAAAATATATACATATATACACTCATACATGTATATGTACGTATTGTTGAATTCAAATTTTTAATCTGCTATCCATTCCGTTTTATGGATAAATTCATTCCATCCACATTCTAAGTTACAATTACTTGTGCATTTTCCCCCTACTTATTTTTCCTCGCTATCTGTTTTGCTCTATTTACCCTATACCTCCTCACTCCTCTGTTTTATTTCTACCCACTACCTTACCCTCCTATTCTTTAACTTACCCACTCCTTTGAGTCCCTCTCTTATTCTCTTCACCTACCCTATCCCCTTGCCTTATTTCTTTCTGAATTTAGAACACTTTTATATATACATACATTATATATATATGCCTATATAATGTATATATACATGCATATGTATGTGTATCAATATTTATATATACATAGATATAGATATAGATACACACACACACACACATATATATATGTTCCCTCTTTGACCCATCCCGATGAGAGTAAGTTTCCAGCACTACCAGACCTCCTCCTTATTAGTTTCTTCTGTATCAGTTTTTCCTTTTATGCCTCATTTGTATGAGATAATTGTTCCTTTTTATCTCTCCCTACACACTTTTATTTGTTTTAGAATCACTGCATCATACTCAGCTTAGTCCAAGCCTACCCAAATAATGATGACAGTCATGAAAGTATTGATAATATTTTCACATATAAGAAGTAAACAATTTGACCTTATTGAGTCCCTTATAATTGGTCTTTAATGTTTACCTTATACTTCTCCTGGATGTTATATGTCAAATTTTCCCTTAATTCGGGGGTTTTGTCACAAAAACCTGAAAAACCTTTCAATTAGTTAAATGTTCACTCTTTTCATTCAGGATCATACCTAACTTCACTGGATAAATTATGGACTATAGTATTCCGAGACCTACGGTCCTTCTACATAGTAGCTGCTAGGTCTTGTGTAATCCTTATTGTATGTGGCTCCATGATATTTAAATTGTTTTTTTCTTGTTGCTTGCAACGTTTTCTCCTTAACCTGGGAGCTTTGAAACTAGGCTGTGATATTCCTGTAAGTTCTCTTCTTGGGATCTCTTTCAGGTGGTGATCAGTAGATTTTTTTCTAGTTCTGCTTTGCCTTCTTGCTCTAGAATTTCAGGGCAATTTTCCTTGATAAATTCTTGTAATATTGTATCCATTCTTTTTTTTAATCATAGTTTTCAGGTAGTCCAACTATTCTCTCATTATTTTTCCTTGATCTGTTCTCTAGATCAGTTGTTTTCTGATGAGATATTTCATTTTCTCTTCTACTTTTTTCATTCTTTTGATTTTGTTTTATTATTTCTTAGTGTCTTAGAATGCTATTAACTTCCCCTTGCCCAATTCTAGTTTTCAAGGAATAATTTTCTTCTTTAAGTTTTTGATTGTCTATTTCAAGTTGGTTGACCTTTTTTCATAATTTTCTTGATTTTCTTGGATTGCCCTTATTTTTTTCTAATTTTTCCTCAGTATCTCTTATTTGATTTTTAAAGTCTTTGTAAAATTCTTCCAAGAACTCTTTGTGCTTGGGACCACTTGTTTCTCATTGAAAAAGGAGTGGCTTCTTTTTCCATTATCTTCCTCTGAATATAAAGCCAGATCTTCTCTGGTCCCCATAGTAGCTATCTATGATTGAGTTCTTTCTCCTTTGCTTACTTATTTTTGTTTATTTATTTTTATTTTATTTTGTTTTTAGCAGCTAATAGTGTGATCAAGTTCTAGTCCCGAGGTATCAGAACGATACTCCAAACCTCAGGTACTGCTTACTGTTATTTTCTCAGGTAAGTCTTAGGGCCCAACCTTGGGTTCTCCTCCCCACTCCTAAGCCATGGCTAGTACCCCCAGCCACACTGTACCACAAATCATACTGCTCCCTGTGGTCCCTCCAGTGGCTGCAAACTACAGCTGTCCTCTCTGTCCTGGCACTGAAACCAGTGACTTGATTCTCCTGCAAGTGCCCACAGCCAGCAAGGGCCCCACCCCACTGCCACTGCCCTCACCAGGTCTGTGCTAGCTGCTTCTTCCCCGCAGTCACAGCGCAGGATGCAAATAGTCAGCACAGCTGTGCTTGGCGGCCCTCGACAGTGGAAGGTCCTTCAGACTTCTTGTACTCAGCCATCAGATCCCCACACAGTCTTGGAGATGAAAGTTTCTAAGGCTGAGGCTGCCTCTCAACCCAGCTGCCCCCGGGCCTTGCTGTTTGTGGATACTGAGGAGTTGGCCTGAAGGTGTTTGCACTTCACTCAGGCCAAACCTCCACCCTGCTCTTTCCTGGGGTCTTCTCAAATTGTCTTAAAAGGACAACTGCTTTACCCTGTGTTTATTTCTGCTGCTCTAAGGTGATATTCTGTCTTTTCTTGTGGAGGAAATTTGGAGAGCCAAAAGTTTTCTTGACCTACTCTACCATTTTCCCAGAATCCTCTCCCAGAAATGAAATTTATATATCAATAAATCATATTAATTTTTAGTAAGCCAAGAAATTATTAATTCTCAGGTTTTTGGCAGAGAAAGAACTCCAGAAAGTGTAAAGGTAAGTGAAGTCCCTTCTCACTACTGTATCATGACAACCTAATGATCTATTTCCTTACTCCTCTTCTACTTCCTTTCCATTCCAATGGTCTATATCGCAGGTGTTGGCAAACTAGTCTGACGGCCAAATCCAACCCATCACTTGTTTTTGTATGCCCCTCGGCCAAGAATGGTTTTTACATTTTAACATACAATTTTATTTTAAAAGTAAAAGACATTCTTAGCCTGCTGGCCCTACAAAATCAGACAGGTTGGTGGGATTTGGCTCTCTGAGTTTGCTGACCCCCAGTCTATATACTATACTCTTTACCCAAATGCCATCTACCATGCTTCTTGCTCTGGTTCCTGGATTTCCTCACATAAGGCTGTCTTCATAATATATAATCTCACTTTTTTTCCCATTCCCTACTCTTCTACCTACCTTGGATTGTTTGTTTGTTTACTAAGGCATCCGCTCTCAGCACCATAATATGGTCATGGGTCTTTATCGTTGGTGATACAGTAGCTTCCCTCACCTGCTAAATGAAGAAGGCTTTGGGAAAGATCAAAAGCCCCTGAACCACCAAGTCCAAAAAAGACCAGCAGTAATGTCCAGTGGCCTCTTTCCCCTTATCAGGGAGTATATCAACTAGCTGCCAATTACCCCAGACTCCCCCAACTAGCATGACTCCACACCAGTAGTGCCCAAGTATAGGTGCCTTGCTCCCTTCCCCCAATGCCTGGTCCTACTAAACCCAGATAAAAACTCTAAGAAAACTCACCAAATTTTACTGGCTTGTGGGGAAAGAGTACTCTATGCTTTCCAGGGTCTGCACAGGGTGTCTAAATCCACCTAGAACACCAGTGGACTGCCCTAGGTCCATCCCGCCTTTCTTTTGTGAGAATCACCCCTCAACAGTTGGATTGCTTTACTGTTGTGTGGGATGGATTTTACGAATAAAAGAATTAAAACCAGAGGCATCTCAAGGTGAAAGTAGAAAGGAAAATTTATTACGATCCTGCGGGAAAGGGCCACCCGGACACAGAAAGGACTGGGTGTCCTCTCAGTTTCAGAGCGCACTGGACACAGAAAATTGGGGTGTTTATATAGGTCCCTAACCGCAATTCCCCCTCCCAACCTCCTTCCTCTCAGCTTGCAGACGTAAGCTTTGAGGGTACAATCTGGACGCGATAAATCTATCCCAGGGACAATGGCAAGGAACAAACAGTATGGTTATTTTTGACAAGCAGGTGACGAACATGAACTTCCCACCATTCTTATTTCATTCTACTATCAACCTCAGGGTAGTAAATCTATCTTAATGACAATGACAATGACAATTGAACAAACAGTTCGGTTATCGGTAACAGGCAGGAATTAGTTGTTAGTTACCTCATTTTCACATCTGTGGCTACGACAGATATCCCCAGTACCCTTACACCTTGTCTCCCATCATTCATACCTAACTGGTCTTGCATGTCTACATTGCACCTGGCTTTCCGACTTTTCATTCATTTTTCTGCTGAGCTGAGGGTCCCTTATCCTGGGGTCAGTACACAGGGGGTGAGCATCCTGTGTCCTGTTCTCAACCTTGGGGGCCTTACGGTCACTAGCTAAGCTTGTGGAGGGGAAAACATCTAAGTAGACAAATGGTTTTACAGAAAGGAAAATATCTAAGTAGAGAAATGGGACTCACTATCCTACTTATTTCTATTTATTTAATTTGTCCCCTTTTATGAGAGGTCTTCACTCGTCCCACACACTGTCTTGTTGTGAGCACCCTGTTTCCTTTTCCTGGACCTTGCCATTCCAAATCTTCCTAAGTCTGTATTAAGACAGTCTCGTATCATCATATCTCAATAAAAACTCTGCGGTCAAATGTGTATCCTTCTATTAGGAATGCTTTCCCTCTCCTACTCCACCAACAGACCTCCCTGGCTTCCTTTCGGTCCAAATTTCCTTTAAGTCTCAAATCCCATCTTTTACTGGAAGCCTCCCCCAAACTCTCTTAATTCCAGTGCCTTCCCTTTGGTGATTATTTTTTATTCATCCCGTATATAGCTTTGTATGTATTTGCATGCTGTCTGTATGTTGTATGTATTTACTTGCATATTATCTCCTCCATTAGATTGTAAACTCCTTGGTGGCAGGGACCTTCTTTTCCTCCTTTTTGTGTCCCCAGAGCTTAGCATAGTGCCTGGTGCATAGTAGGCACTTAGTAAATACTTATCAATTGATTGATTTTGCTTGTTACTCATACTGTGCACATTTTTATTAAGTTGTCTCAAGCTAGTGGTTCTATCTTTGGCACCTTTCTTCAATTTTGACTCATGAATTCTGCCAATTTTCTTCTTTTTATACTACAGAGGTATCTAGGTTGGTCAAGCTCAGTCAATGTAGTGTATGTGTGTTTTTTGTCCATGTAGGTTATATGTACCCATATTTGTCTGTCTAGATACGGCTCCGAGGGAAGCAAGGATATCTCTAGAATCTCCTTCACCCACCCTTTTCCAAGAAAGACTTTGATCACTCCCAAGCAGGAAACAGGAGATTGGGTCCACGAGGCTAGTCATTTTGCTGTTCTCAGAGGTCCACCTCCTACCCTGATATTATTAGTCTAGGAAAAATCATTTTTAGTTTCAAGCTATACTCCTGATCTCTGTTCCTTATGGGGAAGGAGTGTCAGAAGCTATATATACAAGGCTTGAGTCCTTTCCCACCAAATGTCAATTACACAAAGACCACACACAGCAAATAGCAAATAAGCCCATTTATCCAAGCTGAGAGCAAACAGAAATCAGTAAAATTATACAGATGAGAGCACTCCAGACAATACAGATTGAATGAGCTCTCCCATTACAAACAACCTATCTCAGATCAACAGAGAGAAAGAATGAGAGAGAGGCAGAAAGTCAGAGACAGAGAGTACCACGTCTCCCCTAACAGGAAATTCCCTGATATCTCTAGTATAGCAAATTGGGCATACGGATATGAACAAGGTGCCAGCTCCTTTATGTGTTGGCTTCTTCTCTCTAGTTGGATACCTCTCCTTGAAGAGGATATGGAACTGCATGCACCTTCTATGTTCCAGTCACTGTGCTAAGTTCTGGGGACATAAAGAAAGGCAAAAAATGATCCCTGCTCTCAAAAAACTCACAGACTAGCGGGAGAGCCCACATACGTACAAACAAGACATAAAAAGGATAATTTGGAGATAATCAACAGAGGGAAGGCATTAAGTCAGTTGGTTAATAAACATTTGTCAAGGGCCTACTGTGTGTCAGGCACTGGGCTAAGTGCTAAGCCCACAAATATGAAAAAGTCCCTGCCCTCAGGGAACATACAATCTAATGGGGAAAGACCACAGGAAAAAAGCTGACAAGGGGGAGGGAACCGATCCATTGGATGGGAGAGCAGCCAGGTAGGAAATGAAGAGGTGGCTGGCCAGGATAGAGGTTTGGGGAGGTTTTTTTTTGGTCCATCCTCCAATCAGAGAGGCAGAAGGTACTGAAGGTACTGATGAGGTATGAGTTCCAAGGTCCCAATCAGTGCAAATAATGAGGCTCCTAAAGTAGACGCATGTCTTCACATTTGTACTATTTGAAGTGATAATTGGTTCTAGTCCAAAAAAAAAAATTCAGTGTGAATTTGAATAATGAGATTGATGAGGTTTGAGGGAGGTTCGAGAGGTACAGGGACCCCTTGAGGACTGAAGTAGCATAAGAGAGGGTCGTCTGCAATGAACTCAAAGACTCAAGCATTCTTTAAGTCAAGGTGCCAAAGATTTATTGTTACGCTTTTCAGCAAGCAAAAGTTCTTAAGGAACCAGCAACCTACAGGAATGATGATGCTAAAGCTTATATAGGAAAAGTAGCGGATTATCTGGCAGATATGCTAATTAGGTGATAACTTAACAACCTTGGTCACTGGAGTCATTCACTACTGGAAACCAGGGGAAGGGGTTTCTCAGGGGGTGGATCTTTGGTCTGTTATGTCTGTAGCAAGATAGCTTTGAGAGTTGATGTCTATAGCTTGACCTCTGGATTGTATATGATAACTTTGGAAATCAATACATGATAATTCTGTGGTTATAAGATAGTCCTGTTTTGCAAGAGAATTTCTTCAGAGGTCAGCTTGTTCTTGTGATGGGGAAAGATAGTTTGTCTTACTGGTGCCCACTCATGAGTTACTGCTAGACAGTGTCCTCGGGCTGGGGAGAAAACTGTCAGAGATAGTGTTTTTTTGAAGCTCAGGAGAAATGTGATCTTGGAATTGGGGTCCAAGCACAAGCACCCAAGCACCCCATCAAGACTTCTTCAAAAGATTCGCTATTGGCTCAGATTGGGGCCTCAGCAGTTGAATCTATGAGAGTTGATGAGATCACCACGTGAAACAGTATAAAGGGAGAAGACAAGTTGACCCAGAACAGAGCCTTGGGAGCACTTCACTTTGGTGACTGAAGAGAGGGTGGATTGGAGCCGGGAGGGACTTGCAGTGGGGAGACCATTCAGAAGGCTACTGCCATAGTCCAGCTGTGAGCTGATGAAGGCCTGCACTAAGGTGGTGGCGGCGTCAGAGAAGAGAAAGGGGCGTATTGGAATGATGTTGCAAAGGTAGAATCAATAGGACTTAGTTTGGATTGGATATGGGGGGTGGGAGGGAGTGAAAGAGAGGTAGGAGTTGAGGATTAGTGAGGAAGACCTGGAGGAAGATCCAAGAAATGAGCCTGAGAAGGAACAGGCCGGCGGGAGAATCAAGAGAGAGTACTATCATGATAACCGTCTATTTATTGATGGGACTGATACTTATTCGTCTTGGGACGGTGGGCAAGTCGCCTAATGTCCCCGGGGTTTGGTCTAGTTCGGCAAAAGGTACACGGACGCTGATGCACTGATGAGCTCTTGGTAATCAGCTATGACCGCGTAGGTCAGACTCCGCAGAGGACTGAGAGAGACGGAGCCTGAAGCAGCCCGAGGTGGCACAGGTGCAGAACAGTGACAAAGAGACTTGAACCATCCCGGCCTCCTAGAGAGGCTCCGTCAAAATAACGCCGGGGGCGGGGCCCTCCGTCACTTCCGATTCCGGTCCTCGCCTCTGCCTACTCAATACGCCGGGTTTGGGAGTGCTCGGGGGTGGTGGGCTCAATCCATACTCTCCGTCCCCTTCCCCTCGCGATGTCCGCGCACCTGGCGGGGCAACGCAGAGCCCAACGCGCTGCCCCCAGAGCAGTGAGTGCCTGGATCGGGGTAAAGGGATGGCAGCGGGAGACGGCCCCCAGGGAGCCCGCGGGCTCGCTGAAGCTTCTGGGGTGGCCCCGAGGGCAGGCGTGGAGTCGGGACTGGATTTTTGTCTTTGCGCTGGCTGTAGCGACCCACGGCCACGAGCCAGCCCACTGGCATTGTGCTGGCACCGGGGCCAGGCAGCGCCCGGCCACCGTCTTACACCCGGCGGTTTAAATCGATTTTAGGTCGTGGTGCTTGTTTCAGTCTCAGGGCCCAGACTACCACGGAGATGTAATGGGGCCACATCCTGCTCCCCAGCAGCGCAGCCCGGGAAACCAGCCTTCAGGTTCCCGTGGGCAGCTACGTTAATGCTGGATACGGGCTGCGGAAGGTCCTTGTGATGGTGACTTTGGCCCTAATCTGTGTGCGCGCACACACATGCCCCGCATTCGAGGGGTTACTACCCAGATCTCTGCAGCTAGGACACAGACCCCTAGCAAGTCGCCCGGCTTCTCTGTAGGCTGAGGCTGTGGGCCCAGATAGAGTGCGTGGCTAAACCGAATGTACAACCCTATGGTCTTGACGGTAGGAACTCTGTCAGATCTAGATCTAGAATCATACAATTTTAGACCTCAAATGAACCAGTTCTAAATAATCTCTGAGGTCATTTTCAACTGACCTGCACAACACAACAGGCTATAAATTTATATGAGCCATAAAGAGTGGTCTAGACCAAACTCCTGATTTTACTGATGAGGAAGCTAAGATCTAGAACGCTTAAGTGACTGGGCCGAAGTTTGGATTGTCTGTATTTCCACCTTGCATGGCAAGGAACTGAATAAATGTTTATTGAATAAATGAATCAATGCATAAACTGTTGCACTTCTTAGCTTTCCATTTAACAGCTCATCAAGGGATAGCTTAGGGCAGCTAGGAGGTATAGTGGATAGAATGCTGTACTTGAGTTTGAATCCTGCTTCAGATACTTACTGTGAGACCCTGGGCAAGTCACTAAACCTTTCTCAACCTATGTTTATTCCTATCTGTAAAATGGGGATAACAACAGTGCCTGCCTACCCTATAAGACTATTGCTATTATTTGTTCTATTTGCATACTTCTTTACTAGAACTATATAACTCACATAGTAAATTTTTTTTCCATGATAATAGCATGACTTTGCATACTTTAAGGATATTGGATTGCATGGGTCTGAGTATTCCTTCCAGTGACACACATTAGAACTTTAAGGACTTTCAGTGTGTAAAAAAAAAAAAAATCACCTTTTGGCTAGCCCTTCAGTAATGAAAGCTGGCTCTGGAAGATAAATGTACAATTGGTCCTCTGGCCCACTCTCAAATCTTTTCTCTCCTAAAACCTGCCAGATGTCATGCTGTGCTGGCATGGCCTTTGAGAATCTGGGGGCACTTCCATGCCATGTTGAGATTTTGAAGTAGAACTTTGATGGATCATTATAATGACATACAATTTAGGTCATAGAAAACGAGAAAACTTCCTTTGATCCAAAAACATCTTGACATGCCAAAACGGTGGACTTAATTTCATAGAAATAAATGTCAAAGCTTGCATAGATTCAAAAAAATCATTTTAATAAGTAAAAAGCAAGGAAAAAAAACAGACAAAAAAGTTCATGTGAAAAATCTCAGAGTTTTAGCAAAATACAAAGTCAATATAAGGCAAGGGTGCTACATGGCAGTCAGAAAAACTAAAAATACAACACAGAGTTCTGGACAGGTAATCCAACTGTGCTTCACTCGAGATAGACCATATCTGGAGTACTGTGTCTAGTTCCAGGTACTATGTTTTAGTAAGGCCAATGATAAGCTAGAGCATAGGGTAAGTACTTTGGTAAGGGGACAGGAAACCATGGAATATGAAGTGGTTTTGTTTTTTTTAAACTTAGTAGGGACATTATAGTTTTCAGTTCTTTGGAAAACTTTCATCTGAAATAGAGATAAAACTTTTTTCTAGAGAAGTAGATTTAGTTTTAATATATGGAAAAATGCCCTTATGATTTGTGCAATTCAAAAGTAGGATAACTTGCTTTAGGAAAATAGACAATTCCTTGACCCTAGTGGTCTTCAAGCAAGAGACTAGATGATCACTTGTTGAAAACTTTTAAGAAGAGATTCCCGTTTAGCTACAGATTGTACCAGATAGATTCTGAAATGCCTTCCAACTCTTGAGATTTGGTTGTTCTCTAATAATCCTCCAATTTCCAAAGGAACTATTTATAATCCTCCTATTTCTAGAGGAAGTACAACTACAAAAACCTCTGCCCTTTGTCCCTAATTCCAGGTACCATGTATGAAAATCTAGAACATTCCATGTAATTCAAATTAATTTTCAAAATCAAGTCATTAGGATTTCAACATTTTTAGAAGGATTAAGAATTTTCTTGAGTGATCTTCTGGGAGCAGAGAAAATGTTTCTGATAATTTCAGTGTAGGACACAATATACTTTAAGTGCTTGATAATGTTAAACAACAGTTTTGAGGAAGGGAAGGTACAGGGATAAACTTGCATAATTTTCTGCAGATGTTCCCTGTCTCCTTTCACAGGGTTTCAGATCTGTCAGCTGGTTGTGATCTCCCTGATGGAGAAAGGGGAAGAGTTGTTGGTACCAAATCTTGAGGGCTGCAAGGAGAAAGAGATTTTAAGAAGCTCTTACACAGGTGAGGGACAAAGAGGATGGTCTCAGTCCCCAGAACAACCTCTCTGAGATTTCTTATTCTGAATTTTGCTAAAACTATTAAATAGCTTGCATGACTATTATTTTCATAGCAGATATGGCTGTGGGTTCACAGTTAGTCCTGTTGTTGCTAATACACATTGTCCCTCTTCTGTGCTTTGGGACAGTGCATGAATCTGGTTTTACACTGACAGAACCAGCAGGAGTTGTTGCACTTTTTTTGTCCAGACCTATGATTTCATCAGTGTAGGGAATGCCCTACTCATGCAGGTCAGCAACTCTTGTAATTTTTAATCCTAGTTCCCTGAAATACTGAAAAGTGACTTCCCATTGCTCATATCATATAGCTAGCATATATCCAAGGCAGGAATTGAATCCAGCTCTTCCTGACTCCAAAACTGCCCTATCTACTATGCCATAGCTCACATGTCCTTCAAGAATTGGCTCAAGCACCATTTTCTACACAAAGCCCCCACTGGCACTTAGCACAGTGCTCTGCATTCAGCAGGTGCTTAATTGATGTTTATTGTGGTTTTATTCCCATGACAGACACACTCTTTATATTTTCTCTTTATTCTTTCAGTGAGTAAGAACAGTTTGGAAACTCTTGACCAGAAATACCCTAAGGATGAGGAACCTAAGGACATAACATCAGAGTGGTCTGAGAAAGATGTTCTCCCAAACATTGAACATGAGGATACTAAAGAAATTCCATTAGGAAGGAACAAAGGGGTCAGGTTCTGGAATCTTGAGTGGAAAGATACTCATGAGAATAACTGCAAGACAGAAACTCTGTGGGGGAAACCTATGGGAAAAGAACAAAGTAAATCTGTTTCCTGGGAATGGGGCACCAGAAAAAACATTGACATCACTGTCCATCAGACACTACCCAAAAGAGAAAAATCCCACAAATGTCTTGAATGTCAGAAGAACTTCAAAAACAGCTCTCACCTTCGAATTCATCTAAGGACTCACACAGGAGAAAAGCCTTACAGATGTTCGGAGTGTGAGAAATGCTTTAGTAACAGCTCCCATTTGATTCAGCATCAGAGAACCCACACAGGAGAGAAGCCCTATCAATGTAATGAATGTGGGAAAAGCTTTAGCAATACCTCACACCTCATTATCCATGAGAGAACACACACAGGAGAGAAGCCCTATAAGTGTCCAGAATGTGGGAAGAGTTTCAGTAGTAGCTCGCATCTTATTCAGCATCACAGATCTCATACAGGAGAGAAACCTTATGAATGTCCTGTGTGTGGGAAATGCTTCAGTCACAGCTATGTCCTAATTGAGCACCAAAGGACCCACACAGGAGAAAAGCCCTATAAATGTCTTGAATGTGGGAAAAGATTTAGTCAGAGTTCCAGCCTTATTCGCCATCAGCGCACACATACTGGTGAGAAACCCTACAAATGTCTTGAGTGTGGGAAAAGCTTTGGATGTAACTCTACCCTCATAAAGCATCAGAGAATTCACACAGGAGAAAAACCATATAAATGCTCAGAATGTGGGAAAAATTTTAGCCGCGGCTCAAACCTTATTACGCACCAGAAAACACACATGGGAGAGAAATCCTATGAGAGTACAGAATTTGGAGTAAATTTGAATCACAGTTGTAACTCAGAGCGCCAGAGACCTCAACCAGGAGAGAAAACATATAAGTGTTGTGAATGTGGGAAAAGTTTCAACCTTAGTTCACACCTTATTAGGCACCAGAGAACACACACAGGAGAAAAACCCTATAGATGTCCTGAGTGTTGGAAAACTTTCAGTCAAAGCTCCACACTGGTGATCCACCAGAGAATTCATACAGGAGAGAAACCATATAAATGTCCCGACTGCGGGGAAAGTTTCAGTCAAAGCTTTAACCTTATCAGGCACCGAAGGACCCACATAGGAGAAAAACCTTATAAATGTACTGACTGTGAGAAATCTTTCAGTCGTAGTGCCTACCTCAATCAGCATCAGAAAACACACACAAGAGAAAAGCTCTTTCAGTTCCCTGAAATTGAGAAAAAGTTTACTCATGAATGGACCTAGAAAAACTTGAAGTGGGGGTGGGGCATGTGGACTTCACCTACTCATTTCCAGTTCCCAAGTCTGTTCCCTTTTATTGACCCATCACAATGAAGCTGTTGTAAAATCAGTTTACTGTTGAATTTATTTGGCCTATCATCAATACCTCTGGAAAAGAGAGCTAAGGCCACTCTGCTTAGAAGTTGTAAAGACTCAAACCAACCAGGTCATGGATCTTCCCAGTGAAAAACAGCACCAAGGATGGAAAGAAAATAGAATTTTTTTATTTAAGGTAAGATAGGAATAGTTCAGATTAATCCTAAGAATAAATTTTAACAAAAAAAACCTGAAATCTTGAAGCTAGATCTTCTACTAAAGTTTGCAATTTTCTCTTTCCATTTTAGGTATAGGCAGACTGCTATTTGTCCCACACAGCTTGCTGATAAAGTGGTTCTGCTGAAGAACAGTGTGGTTCCCTGGCTTTTTGTAGGGGAAGGTGCTGAGGCAAAAAACAATGGTTTAAACTTGAGCAGTCTTGTTCCTTGAAAATTAACTCTTGTAGAGTGTGGCACAAAGTGAATCAAAAGTGAGCACTAAGTAAATCTTATCTGACCAGTAAAGATTTGTCACAAGGCTGTAAGAGATCTAGAACTAAAGATTTTGTTCTCTTCTAGATCAAACAGTCTAGAGCAGCAGTGAAAGAGAGTGTTGGAGAACAATGGATTTTGAGGCAAGATATTCCAGGGTATTTTTAGTCAATTGGGTCATTAACCTATAATCTGTTGAGATCCCCTTGCACTATGCCCCAGCATCCCTACCATAAGAGAAGCAAGATTAGGAGCCAGGGCACTTGAATTCTGTTCTTGTAAACTAAGCAATTAGTAACTAGTCTTTTCCCATCTGTGTGCCTTGGCTTTCCTACTATGTAGAGATTCAGTGAAATTGGAAACTGAATTCTTGTAGCTAACTCAATGACTTAATGTCACATGGAGAGAATTCCATTAGTTATTGGAGTATTACTTGGTTTAGGTCCTAAATATCTTAGGATTTATATCTTAGTTTATATCTTAGGATTTCCAAATATATTTAAAAGGGATTGAGGTGAAAATTTAAAATTTGACAGAAGGGAATTGAATGGTACTGTTCCCAAAGAGACCATTCCTTTTGCCATGTTGAAATGCAGCAGTACCATGGAGGCAACTGAGTTGCATTGGAATTGTTACATCTTCCCCTGTCACTGAGAGGAAGTTGATGTTGGGTAGTGACTGTATTATGATTTTCTATTATTAAAGGATGAAAACTGTAGCAAAAACCAAAGATATTTAAGACATGGTTTTTTGGTAAATTTGCTGCCTTGCCTGGGATGGGGAATATTGGTAGAAATGAACAATCTCCTCAGTTCCCATAATCTACTTCTTCCCTGTGTCTTATCTTTACATATGGCTGTTCAGACCTATTACCTAGGAGTCCTCCATTTTTATTATTTAAGAATTCTAAAATTCCTTTATCTAATCATAACCTGCTGTCATACCTTCTCCCTATGCATCACCCCTCCTAAATCTATTATTTGATTTTTGATGATCTCTGGTCCCTTCACTCCTTAGTGCCTTTAACTTTCCGTGCTTCCGTTTAACCCTATAGTTGAGCAGTTCAACATTACTGTCCTCTACTTTTGAATCCATTTTTCTTTTGTTCTACTTCTGATCATGCATTGCCAAACTCCAACCCTGGTTTACTTCCACCATCTACTTCACAAGCCTATGGGTTTTTTTTTTTCATTTTAACTGGTCCTTACTGAAACAAGATAATTCTCTTACTCCTCCCCAATTGATTTTCTGTGTCATTTTACACTGTCATCCTAAACTTTTCCTTCTCTCCTCAAGTCTTTAATACCACTTCTCTTCCTACCATCTCAGCAAAAGATATCAGACTTCATACCTTACTTAGAAAATAGAGATGATTCTCTTTACCATCTTACACCTATCAGATTGGCTGATATGACAGAAAAAGAAAATGATAAATGTTGGACGGGATGTAGGAAAATTGGGACATTAATCTTCTGTTGGTGGAGTTGTGAACTGATGCAACTATTCTGAAGAGCAATTTGGAAGTATGCCCAAAAGGCTACAAAACTGCATACTACTAGGTCTGTATCCCAAAGAGATTTTTTTTTCATTCTCTCTCTTTTTTTTAAATAAACTTTCTTTTTTTTCCCCCCAAACTGTGCTCAGCATTCCTTGGTTGCAGGGAAGAAGGGAGGGAGGGAGGAAGGAAGGTAGGGAAGGATGGTGGGGAGGAAGGGGGAGGGTTGGAGGGAAGAGGAACATCTGGAAAGGAGAGGCAGCCTGACAGTCCAGCTGTTTTCGATCTCATTGCACATTACTGAGTTACATGGTAGAAAAGGAGGAGGGGAAGGAGGGGTTGAAAAGAAAGGAAGGCCAAAGAGATTTTTAAAAAGGCAGGGGAGGTGGGGAAGGACCTATTTGTGCAAAAATATAGCAACTCTTTGTGATGGCAATACATACTTCTGTTCTCTACTAAACCTATTTTATAATACATCGAGGTGCATGTGTTTGTGTGAAGGCTCAAAGCTTTCAGGAGATAAAAACCCAAGGGATATACTTTTTAGTGGGGGTTTATGGATGGTGGTTCTACAATGAAAAAAAATTGCCTGGGGCAGACAAATGCTTAGTCCTAACTCTAACAGTGAAATAGCTGAACTAAGAGCTTAGCTGATGGATTTAGAACTGGAAGAGATCTTAGAGATCATGGATCAACTGACGCCCAGAGAGGTAAAGGTCATGTAGGTAACAAGTGACAGAATTGGTATTTGAATGCAATGTAAAAAAATGAGATATTTGCAATTTTTTTAAAGTTTGTTCATACCAGGCAGGTGTAATGACGTGCAGGAGTGGCAGTAGGGAAAGAGGACAGAGGCAAGAGATGTGGCAAAAATGAAATCCATACTTGTTAAATGATCAGATAGAAAAGGTGAGGGAGGGAGAAGAATTAATGATCTAAAGGCAGACAGTTGCTCCAAGTTTGTAAAGCAGGCTTATAGCTTCCCACTGCAGTAAATTATCACCACCACCCAACATGTGCAGGGGCATACCCATAAGTATGTACACACGTAGCTTTAAGAGCCCATCATGGCTTCTGATGCCAAGATGGCAGAGTAAAGAAGGAACCCTCTGAAGCCTTCCTAAATTCCCCTCAAAACAACTAGAAACCCACCTCAGAATTGATCTGAGAGTAGGGAAGCAGCTTACCAGCCTGACAGGAAAGATCCATCTCACTGGGGTGGGAGGGGAGTGAGGTCCAAAAGCAGCAGCCAGCCTCACAGCAGGAGGACTGCAGCAAGGCTCCAAGCCTGAGGCAATCCACCAGTAAAGCCCTGCAAGCCAGCAGCCCCCCAGGCAAGTGAGCAGTCTGTGTAGTGCAGGAAGGCCACACCCCAGTGACCCCACCCCCAGCACAAGCCACTAGCCATCCTTGACATTACTGCTGACCAACAGAGAGACCTTGTTTCTATAGCAACCCAGCAGGAGGGCCCCACCCTTGGAGCAGGCCAGCAGTTAAACCCCACATACAGGGAGGCCCCACCTCCCAGTATAAGCCAGAAGGGAAGTATACCCTCTAGAGAAAGCAAGCAGCTAAGCCCTGAAGCCCAGTGAAAGCCAACAGTGAGACCCTGAGCCCCAGCACAAAAAACTTGGGACAGTGCAGGACCAGAGCCTAATTCTCACATAAAAACACCAAATCTCTCTCTCACACACACACACACACACACGCGCGCGCGCGCAGAAAAAAATGAACAAAAAACAAAACTAAAAGATCCTGACTATAGAAAGTTACTATAGTGATAGAGAGGACCAAAGCAAACTTAGTAGAGGACAATAGTGTCAAAATGGCTACATGTGAAGCCTCAAAGAAAAATCTAATTTGGTCTCAGGCCCAAAAGGAATTCCTGGAAGAGCTTAAAAAGGATTTTCAAAAAGCAAATTAGAGAAGAAGAAAAATTGGGGGGAAAATGAGAGTAATGCAGTAGAATCATGAAAAAAGAGTCCATAGCATGGGAAAAGATATACAAAAATTTAGAAAAATATTAATTACTCATGGGTAGGCTGAACCAGTATAATAAAAATGAAAATTCTACCTAAATTTATTTATTCAGTGCCACACCAATCAAATGATCAAAAAATTATTTTGCATAGCTAGAAAAAAATAACAAAATTCATCTGGAAGAACAAAAGTTCAAGGATATCTAGGGAATCAGTGAAAAAATGTGAAAGAAGGTGGTCTAGCCATACCAGATCCCAATTATCAAAATAATTTGGTACTGGTTAAGAAATAGAGTGGTGGATGAGTGGAATAGATTAGGTACAAATTATATTATAGTAAATTACCATAGTAATCTAGTATATGATAATCCCAAAAATCCAAGCTTTTGGAACAAAAACTCATTATTTGACAAAAACTGATGGGAAAACTGAAAAACAGTGTGGCAGAAAAACTAGGTATAGATCAATATCTCACACCACATACCAAGATAAGGTCAAACTGGGTACGTGACATACACGTAAAAGGTGATATCACAAGCAAATTAAGAGGACATGGAATAGTTTATCTGTGTGATCTATGGATAGGGGAAGAATTTAGGTTCAAGGAAGATATAGAGAGCATTGCAAAATGTAAAATAGATAGTTTTGATTATATAAAAGTAAAAAGTTTTTGCACAAACAAAATCAATGCAACCAAAATTATAAAGAAGGCAGAAAAGTGTGTGTGTGGGGGGGGTGATTTTGCAGCAAGTGTCTTTGATAAAGGCCTCATTTCTCAAATATATAGAGAACTGAGACAAATTTATAAAAATACAAGTCATTGCCCAATTGATAAATGGTTAAAGGATATGAACAGGAAGTTTTCAGACAAATCAAAGCTGTCTATAGTCATATGAAAAAACACTCTAAATCACTTGATCAGAGAAATGGAAATTAAAACAACTCTGAGGTAGTACCTCACAGCTATCAGAGTGGTTAATATCACAGAAAAGGAAAATAATAAATGTTGGAAGGTATGTGGGAAAATTGAGACAGTATGGTGTTGTGAGTTGATCCAACCATCCTGGAGAGCAATTTGGAACTATGCCCAAAGCATATAAAACTGTGAACACCCTTTGATCTAACAATACCACTGCTAGGTCTATATCCCAAAGATCTCCAAAAAAAAGGGAAAAGGACCTATTTATACAAAAATATTTATAGCAGTTCTTTTTGTGGTGGCTAAGAATTGGAAATCAAAGTGATGCCCATCAATGGGGGAATGGCTAAACAAGCTGTAGTACATGATTTTAATGGAATATTATTGTGCTGTAAGAAATGACAAGGATGATTTCAGAAAAACCTGAAAAGACTTACATGAAGTGATACAGAGTGAAGTGAGCCAAACCAGAACTGTACACAGAAACAGCAACATTGTGCAATGATCTGCAAAGCCTGAAGGATTCCCACCTATAACAAAATATTCTTGGTGGATTCCATCAGCAGCCAAAGTCTTAGCTTTACTTAATGCGGCAAACAGTCTTGTCTACCTTCCTCTTATTCTGTATACCGATTTCTATAATTCTACATTGGATTATGTTTATCTCATGTAAGATTATCACACCTGTCAGTGCTTTGGAAATTCTCAAAGGTTTTCCTTCTGTCAATATCCATTTGTTATTTCTGTAGCTGTAAAAAAATAAAAATCATTATTCAGAGGGACTCAGAGCAACAGATAATAAGCATTGCCAGGCAGAGTCCGGTGGACAAAGTTTCTTAAAGGCAAAGACCTCACATGAATATGCTATTTAAAATTTTTTTTCTTTATTTTAAACAAATACTAAAGCAAATACACAATAAGAAAAAGATACATAAACTTAGATACAAAATAAGAAAAGAAAAAAAGCATTGCCATGTACACAGCAGAACGTAAAAGAGGATTCAAAATATACAACAAATTTCCATTTAAGAAAGCCTATATAATAAATACTACATATTGTGTTCGGAGCATCTTTGCTTCCTTGTAAATTTTCTTTTGTTCTCTGCTGTGTACTTTTTACTTTGTTCTTTCTCTCCCCTTTCTCCTCCCCTCCCCCAAGGCTACAATTAAATGTGTGTGTGTGCGCGCCTGCGCGCACACTATTTCTAAATATGAAAGTAAAAAGAACATACTATGTTAGTGATTCACTCCATGAGCTGATATGGAAAAGAGGAGACTTGAAAAAGAAGCTGAAAATGACATCTATGGGTGAGGCTGGCCTTGATATGGGTGGCTTGACAAAAGAATGGTTTCTTCTCCCGATTCTCCAGATTTTTCACCCAGACTATGGCATGTTTGCATATCACGAGGATTCACACTGTCATTGGTTTAGCAGCTTAAATGTGTTAACTTCTGAATTTCAGGTGGTTGGTATTCTTATGGAACTAGATGCATATAACAGCATTACCTTGGACATTCCTTTCCTATTCCGCTGTTACAAGAAGCTCTTAAGGCCTCCCATTGTTCCTGGTGACTAGAACATACCAGTAGGCATCTGCAGTGTTACAATAGACGATCTATATAACATTGTTCCCGAATTGGCCCATGGATTAAGTGAACTTTTATCATATAATGGCAGTGTTTATTTTTTACTCAACCTTCCAGGTTTTCCAAGAATAATTTTGAATAATCAAATCCTAAAATTTAAAACCACATAGTGGTAAAATTCCCGTCACCAATCAGAATAGGAAAGAGTATGTACACCTATATGTTTGTTGACTTCCCTCTCTACAAATCTGTCTATAAACAGGTTGCTGCATTTTATTATGGATTTCATAGTGTATGTGCTTCAGATGCACTAATGCTGCTTTGTCCAGAAGCGGAAGAAATTCTGGTCTGTGGGAGTCCTGAATTCAGGATACGCATGCTCTGCAGAGACATACTCAGTATGATGCCTATGTGAAAACTGACCTTACGGAACAATACTTTTGGGGTGTTGTGCTTAGATTTCCTCTTGATCTTGAAAAGAAGTTATTACATTTTACCATAGGAAGTGTAGGAGGGATGGTAGATTTGAATTTCAAGATTTTGAAGCATGACACTTCACTAATTGGTAACCAGTGGCCCATACCTGCTTCAACCAATTTCGCCTGCCTTCTTACAAGAACAAAAAAGACTTAAAGCAGAAAACTGATCATTGGGATTTTTAAATTCTGAAGGTTTTGAGCTGCAGTAACTTTGGACTTGAAATAAAGTATTTTTATATGTAGCATCCACTCTTTTCTCATTGTCTTTAACCTTTTCATGATTCTGTCTTCAGCACTACAATAAGTAAAATGATTTTCAAATATTGACTTTTTGGATTATTAAATGTGAAATACATCCAATCTATGTACAGTTTTCAAAAACTGCAGAGACTTCGGCACAGAGAGGGGGATGGGGCAGTCAATAAGTAACAACAAGAGAGAACTCTAGGGTTCTGGGAGAAATGAGGAGTCTAAGGCTTGAGAGTAGGTTTAAAGAAGTGAATGGTTCGGTTAAGATAAGGGCTGCTACACTTGGCTTAGTATGTTGAAAGAAAGAGGTTTATTATGAAAGTTATGGTTTAGTCATTTTGCATTTGTGTCAGACTCCTCCTGACCCTTTGGGGGGTTTTCTTGGCAGAGATACTGAAGTAGTTTGCCATTTCCTTCTCCAGCTCATTTTACAGATGAGGAAACTAAGGCAGATAGTATCTGAGGCCAGATTTGAACTGAGGAAGAGGAGTCTTCTTGACTCCAGGCCTGACACTGTGCCACCTAGCTGCCCATATCAAAGACTACTTAAGAATAATTCCCTGGCTGTCCCAGCTGTACATGATCACCTCATCACCAAGTCAAAAACTTTCTGACTGAATATCCATTGTGTTCAAAGTACTATATTAAAATGAAAAACACCATAGAAAGAAAGAAATACATGTCATGGCCAACCTCTGTCGTAGACCTTACATTGAGTTGGGAAGACTAGGCCCACATTCACAAAAAAAGTGAAAACATAGAAGTGCAGATATTTTTGAATAAACTATATATTAATGGTGGAAAAGTGGAAAAACTATGGAGTGATGAACTGATTGAAATTTAAAAGCTTTATACAGAAGACAAATGTTGACTGAATGGGATTTTCAAAGGGGAATTAACTAGATTGTCAGAAAGTGTAAAATAGTTCACAAATACAAATTATATTCTGTGGCGTTCCTAATACATTTTAAAATTCTGCGGTGTCGAAGAAAAAATATTAATACTAATATTCCAGGTTTTTAGGCCCAAGTTTACCAAACACAATTTTATTTAATATTGATCTAACATCCAGCCATTTCTAGCTTTAAGAGAAAGATGTCCAAACTGGCCTGCCCTTCAAACATCCAGTTTCAGATGGCCAAAAGGCAGTTGGAATGCAAGACTGGAGGTCGGCAGAGAGGTAGAGGTTAGGACTAGATGAGGAGAACTGACAGTTATCCACATAGAGATGATAATTCAATACAAGGGAGATCAACAAGTGAATTAGTATAGATGGAAAAGAGAAGAGGACCCAGGACATAGCACTGTGGAATACTCATGGTTAGTAGACCTAACAGGAATTCTGAGGAAGAAAATTCTCCTGTATCATTCCCCTCAAGGAATTTGATAGATTTCAATAAAAGTTTTCAGTGGTAAAGGGGGTGGAAGGGTGTCTTAGGGCCAATCCTTCAGGTAGTTGGGATGACCTTGATACAGACAGACAAAGCAGTGATGTAACTGTTGAGGTTTAGGAGTGCTGGGACCCTGAAATAGCAACACGCAGGTCCTGCCTGAATGAATTCAATTCAAGCCTCCTTTCAGCCAAAGAAAAACAAGATTTATTAAAAATCTGCCATATTGGTCAAACTCAAAGAATCTGAGCATTTGTGACTCTTGTATTGGCAAGCACGGCCAGATTGAATCTGAGCCCTTTCATGGAGGCCAAGATGGGTCTCATATACAGAAAGATTGTGAAAGGGATCTAGGGGTGGCCAAGTAGTCTGGGGTGACTGGAGGAGATGTGCATGGAGGATCTTGATGGGAGTGGCCAGTAGAGTGGGTGACTAAAGATCAGAAGCCAAGAGCCAAGAGAATGCAGTGGGAAGTAGTCAAAGGCATCCCAAGATAACAGACAATGGAGGGCTAGGTTAAAGTTAACAGAAAATTGGGCATAGCAATAATGAAAGGCTTATAGCCTCAGGAGAACCCCAGATCAAGTGGGAAGATTCGAGGAGGCTTCAAGGGAGTTCTCAGAGTCTGTACCCAAAGGCAAAGACAAGAATTCCTTTTTGTTAAAAGGCTGGATAATCATTAGCTCTGCAGCTAGGTGGTGCAGTGGATAGAGCACTGGGCTTGGAATCAAGAGGTCTCATCTTTGAAGATGGTGGCTGGAAAGCAGGAATTGCGTGAGCTCCCCGCCAAGTCCCTCCAAAAACCTATAAAAATGGCTCTGAACAAATTCTAGAACTGCAGAACCCACAAAACAGCAGAGGGAAACAGTGCTCCAGCCCAGGACAGCCTGGATGATCGCTGGGTGAGGACTATTGGGCACGGAGCTGGGAGCAGGAGGGGAGCGGAGCCCAGCATGGGCTGCGTGGACCAACCAGACCGGGAGCCGGGCGGAGCAGGCCCTGGCACCCAGAATCAGTGAGCTGTGGCAGTTGCCAAACTTCTCGACCCACAAACACCAAAGACAACAGAGAAGAACTGCAGAACCCACGAAATAGCAGAGGGAAGCAGGGCTCCAGCCCAGGACAGTCTGGATGGTCTCTGGGTAAGGTCTACTGCGCACGGAGCTGGGCTCTGCTCCGCATCCTTCTCATTTCCCTTCCCAATTTTTCCTCTACTTCTCTTTCTTTTCCAAATCCTTTTTGAGCTCTTCCATGGCCTGAGACCAGTTCATGTTTTTCTTGGAGGCTTTTGATGTAGGCTCTTTGACTTTGTTGACTTCTTCTGGCTGTATGTTTTGGTCTTCTTTGTCACCAAAGAAAGATTCCAAAGTCTGAGACTGAATCTGAGTGCGTTTTCACCGCCTGGCCATGTTCTCAGCCAACTTACTTGACCCTTGAGTTTTTCATCGGGGTATGACTGCTTGGAGAGTAAAGAGTACTTTGTTCCAAGCTTGAGAGGATGTGCTGTTATTTTCAGAGCTATTACAGCCAGCTCTGCCACACCAGCACTCCTCCTTCCCCAAGAACCCCCGACCCGGACTGGACTCAGATCTTTTGCAGGCTCTGCACTCCTGCTCTGAACCACCACTTAATTCCTCCCACCAGGTGGGCCTGGCAACAGAAGCAACTGCAGCTGTAGTTCTGTAGCTGCACCCCCACCCCCACCCCCACTGCCCCCAGGGCAGTGGCTGAACCACGAACTCAGTTCACTCTGTCCCTGCAGCTTTTCCCACTAACCTCTGTTGTCTTTGGTGTTTGTGGGTCGAGAAGTCCGGTAACTGCCACAGCTCACTGATTCAGGGTGCTAGGATATTTTACACCAACTTAATTTTAATGAACTCCAATGTTTAAAGGTTTATTTTTGCTTTAAGGAAAAAGAAAGAGATTTCTACCATTTTAAAACTTTCCAAATAATTTTCTTCAGAAAAGTTTAGTGATTATTCCTCTTAACATCAGGATAAATTCTAAACTTTTTAAAGAAGGGAAACTATTTCTAGAGGAGATGTTTTGAAAAAAAAATTTCTTGTGTGATTTTTAGAAGGCCTACTCTGAATTTGTAATCATTATATTGCCTTAGCAAGAGTTGAAATTGGTGTTTGAACTTCTCATACGTATAAGATTTAATTCCTGAGGTGCCTCATTCTTGAAGAAGACCTTGGACACAGCCTAGGTAGGCTCTTCCTATCTATTTCCCAACTGTGCTATTTCCTTTCTGAAAAGGAAAATTTCCCACCTGATTACTCCTAAGCCCCGCTTTCAGCATCTAGTGACTATATGATTGGCTGTCAGATATGACTCGTGCCTGGAATCAAACAGAGCTAAGGAAGTTCTTTCCTTCTGTTAAGATATATGACATTGTCCCTCTTTTCTTCCATAGCAAATTTATATTATCAAGAAGTTTTGTAAGCACAGTGCTAAATCTATTAAATAACAGATGGAAAATTGGAACACCTCTGAGTTAAAAATGAAAATAATATAGAGATAACATCCTCCAAAAGGAAGAAATGACTAGACAAAGTAATAAGACAAAGATGTAATGTGACAGATGTCTAATTCAAGAATTATATACAGATGTATATGATTGATTTCCAAAATTTGTTTTGTTTTGGTAAATAGATCTTAAATTTGGATTTTTGCACAAAAATTGTATGACAGTGGTAAAAGTAAAATTATTTCTCCTTTATTATATATATTATATATATTATATTATCTGTCTGATACTTTTAAAAGGCGGATGAGCTCATTTTATGGTTGGACCTTCACATTTTAAAAGATTCTTATACCAGGTACAAAATTTAGGTAAGGATAGAAACAGCTAATAAAATATAAACTGAAATACTCTAAAGCTTCAAAAATGGAGAATCAAATTTAAGTGATTGTACTAAGTTATATTAAGTAAGAATTACCTGGGAACTTCTAGATCTGAACCAGAAGCAAAACTCCCTTTTTGAACTGTCCTAAGAATAAAACCTATTGTCAAAGAAATGATATCTAGGGACCAGACAACATCAGGCATCTGGGATTAAAAAAATTGCTGCTTAAATGGGCATTTGGGAATAAGTAACTGGGATACAAGAAATTTAATGTTAGTTAACACTGTTAATAATGATTGCATATTTATGTTTTCTTGATTATCTAATGTGTAAATGTAAACATGTGACATGTAAATCTCCCCCTCTCAAAAGTAGTTTAATCTGTATCTGACTTAATATAATTATGCAATTTTCTGAATTGTGGGAAAAACTTTATTGTATTGTTTGAACCTAGCCCTGTGTGGCTGGGAAACTGAACTTAGCCATGTTGCTTATGTTGTGCAGTTTCCTATTATTAAATCATGTTTTCTGGGAGCCCCTGTTAGGTCTGTCACATCTAAAGATTGCCCCTGCTCCCAACTAGACATCTGGGCCCATAGGAGAACTTGCCCTCTGGTTTCCAAGGGACCTGAAAAAGACGCCATCAGATGTAGACAGCTTTCCCAAGAGTCCAGACCAGGCCTGCTCGAAGCAAAGCTCACTCCCCACCCGAAGCCTCTCCCCTGGGGTCGGCAGCTTACTCAGATCCCTCCTACTTTCTGCTGCCAGGGTGCTTACTGTACTTGCTCTCCTCTTACTAGGGGTCCGACTAGGGCTGACAGGCCCACAAATGTTCTACCACCTTAGTGAACAAAATAATCCTGTCCATGGTTGTTTTCCCTCAGTCTGAGGAGCCCACTCCAGACACAGGGAGAAGCTCATCTTCTTGGTCAACAAAAGAAGGATTTCTTGATCTTCCTTTCTCATTCCCTGAAGAATAGTAAGTTTCCTCCCACACCTTTCTTGGTCTACAGGTGTCGCTTTCGCTCACCTTTGACCAAAAGGAGGAAATGACAATCCTTTCAGATTATCTGAACCCCAATAATATTCAAAGGATCCAAACTGCTTTTGCTCTGTTCTAAAAATGCGCCTGCGTCAGCAACTTCAAAGAACAGATAAGATTGACAAGGGGTATCTTTCCTGTTGGTGACAGGATGTGTGCAACCAGAATGGTAGGATTTCTCTTATCTTGATATTCTAGAGACATTTGCATCTTGGGATCAACTCTAAGTGACACTACCTTGTCAACTGTCTTGTTCAACTAAGAATAAGAACTTCCTTTCTTATGATATGGAAATCATAAGATTGAGTAACATAGACATGCTGAGTTGGGACTAAAAATGTATTTAAACCTTCTCATTTCTTTGTTCAGTCAGAACTTATGCTCTGGCTCCTTGTACGTACAAGTAAGCTAACTCCACTAGCTTTAAGGGAATAAACATTATGAATTTACATATCACCTAGCTTGTTGCCTCCTTTAACCAAACTTTCAGGTCGACAGTAGCAGTAATAATGATTTGATTATTGTCCTCTGAGCAAGAGTTGGAAAATAGACTGGGACTAAGGGCCTGGGTATGATACATCTACAGCATGGTAAATGGTAAGATGTCTGATCTAGATTGGTTGGAGGAAGCATAGTTTTGGATTGGACTCAGGAAGACCTGAGTTCAAATCCAGCCTCAGACACTTACTAGCTGTGTGACTTTGGGCAAGTCACTTAACCTCTGTTTGCCTTAATCCACTAAAGAAGGAAATGGCAAACCACTCCAGCATCTTTGCCAAGAAAATCCATGGCCAGTATGGACCCACCAGGTCAGGAAGATTCAGACATGAATGAAAAACAAGAAGAGATAGAGAACTGAGGTAAAGACAGATTCACTAATCTGCTATTTGCCTGCAGGTGAGACACAGGGCAAATCACAGGTCTGAATGATTTATACTTTTCTTTTTCCTAGCAGCATGTATTCAAAGCTTTCACAGAGTTCATTCAACTAGGGAAAATCTCGAGGAATGATTTTAACCTTTTATTTTTGTTTTAGGGGGAAAAACTTTTTTCTTTTGGTATGGCAAGATGAAAGTGGAACAGAAAGTGTTTGGAGCAAAGATCAACAATAGAAGAGGCACTTTATCCTTCCTAAGTCCTGCAGAATGCTGTGTATACTACATAATTACAAAATTACAGAACTATTATTTCAGAACACAATCAGTACATAGAGAGGTGGAGTGAATGTCAGGATTTTTTTTTAACTTAAGAAGTGTTTTATTATTCCCTTTTGTTTTGAAACAATTCTCTCCCCATCCTTCCTTTGTAACACAGACAAAAGAGTTAAGCAAAAACAACTAACACAGCAGCACCTGCATCTGAGAGCACATGCAATATTACGTGTGTTGTTCCCTTCCTTTCCACGGAGATCATAGAGTCAAAGAATTTCTGAGGTGAATGAGTCCTCAGTGGTCAGCCCATACATGCAAAAAGAATCCCTATTATCACACACCCCAAAAGTGGTTCTCCAGAGTTTGCTTGGCAGACTCCTACACAGAGGAAACACTGTATCTAACAGAAGGAGTCTTACCTTGGGATGTAAAGCTAGAAGGCACCTTCCCTACCCCAGTGCCAAAGTATATTCTCAGACAGTAGGTAGTATGGCAAATGGAAAGAATGCAAGAGTGGAGTCAGAGGACCAGGATTCAGATTTCACCTATGCCATTTATTACCTGTGTGACCATGTCACCTTTTCAAATCTATTCTCTCACCCATAAGGGACAGTGGGGCAGGGAATGGAATGGACTAGACGATTTTCAGAGTTCACCAGACCACAGATTTAGAGTTGACAGACATCTTAGAAATCCATCACAATGGGTGCGTCAGAGGGGGCCATCTGTTGTAGAAGACAGGAGGGAATTGGGATCACTTGTGCATATAGAGGGGTTTACCTTGGCAAAAAATAAGGTAACCTCTTCATGTAAGGAGAAGAAAGTAGAAGGCATCTTTGCTAAGTGAGATGAAGAACAGCAGATAAGAGGCACCTCTAATTCAGCTATTTTTCAGTGAACTATAAGGCAAGGTTTTCAACTGAAAGAGGAAGAGGGAGCCATGGGATACTGAGGAGGGATGAAAAGGTTTGGAAAAACCACTGGTAGAAAAACATGGAAAGATGTGGACCTATGAAGGAAGATGCTATTCTTTTTCAGAAAAAGAACTCATAAATAGAAGTATGTACAGTATGGTTTTACACACATACATGAACACGTAAGTGTATGTATATACCTATATATATATATATATATATATATACACACATATATTCATGTTTAATCGTAGCCTTCTCTAGCGTGAGAGGGAGAAAAAAAGTGCACAGCAGAGAAACAAAAGAAAACTTAGAAGGAAGCACAGAAAAGCTAGGTAGCTTTGAAAACAGTATAGTATTATGTAGTTTAAAAAAAGTAAAGTCTGAAATGGAAATTCACGGTTTTACAATGAATGCTTTATGTTCTGCTGTGTACATGGAAGTGTTTTTTTCCCTTCCTTTTGCATTTAAGTTTAAAATAGAAAAAAATGGGGGTAGCTAGGTGGCGCAGTGAGTAGAACACCGGCCCTGGAGTCAGGAGGACCTGAGTTCAAATCCGGCCTCAGACACTTGACACATGTACTAGCTGTGTGACCTTGGGCAAGTCACTTAACCCCCAATCGCCCTGCCAAAAAGCAAAAAAACAAACAAACAAAAAAAAATAGAAAAAAAAGTGGGATAGTCAATCAAGTAAAGCAGTGTAAAAGTATTACACTGCCACAGTGAAGGCTGAGCTGAGATTATGTATCACAAATTTGTAGTGGAGCCATTCAGCAAGGTTTCCTGATTTTCTCCAGCTTTCCCTATTCTCAAAAACAACCTCACTTGATCCATTTATGTTACCTTCCTCTCTCAAACCTTCCCCTTCCTAACTTCCCTATTACTGAGTCACTCAGACTCAAAACCTAGATGTCATCCTTGACCCTCTCACTCTCTTATCCCTCATGTCTAATCAGTTGCCCAGATCTCTTATTTTTGTCTTTTAAACATCTTTCATATTATGCCCCCTTCTCTGACTCTGCTGTTGCAGACACTTATCACTACATCCAGACTACTGCAATAGCCAGCTGGTTGTTTTCTTTGCCTCAAATCTCTTCCTACCAGTCTTTCCTACACTCAGCTGTCAAATTGCTTTTCCTATTGAACAAGTTTGACCCTGTCACCCCTCCTCCCACTCGGCATTCATCCAACTCTAGTGGTTCCCCATTGCCTCCAGGATCACTACTCCTCCATATATGCTGACATCTAGTAACACTGGAACTGCCATACTGTTCTTCGAACAAGACATTCCATCTCCCAAATTGCGGCATTTTCCTTTGCCGTCCCTAATGAATGAAATACTCTCCTTCCTCAACCTGGCCTCCTTGCTTCTCTGGCTTCCTTCTCAATTCTCAGCTGAAGTCTCAACTTTGGCTAGAAGCCTTTCCCATTTCCTTAATGCTAATTTCCCTCCTCTGTTAATTTCTCCAATTTATCCTGTACATGTCTTGTTGTTAAATAGTTGTTAGCACAATTGTCTGCCCATTAGACTGACAGTTCCTCGCGAAGGGACCTCTTTCAAGTCATTTAACCTTATTCAGCCTCAGTTTCCTTATCAGTAAAATAGGGACAATAATAAGCCACCTGCCTCCGAAGAGTGTTGTAAAAAGGGAGAATGTTTGTAAATCTCTCTGCAAACCTTCAGATACTAAATGGCATTCTGATTCTTAGTAGTTAGTATCATTCAAGTAACAATTACATAACAGGAAATAGACAACACCTCTTAAACTTCTCTCTCGTCCAACCTGGACTGAAACCCAGGCTCTTCTCTGGCTAAGTCAACCCGCCTCAGTTTCCTCAACTATAAACTTGACGGATCAATGGGTTCTTGGCCCAAGCCGGATCGTGGGTTTGGCAGCTCGGCGGGTCCAGTGAGGCCGCGGAAGCCCACGCCTCGTTTTACGGCCGAGCCAAGAAACAGTGCTCCCGCCGCCGACGCCGCCAAGCTCCGGCTCGGCCCACGAGGGGACTGGCCTGTGGAGCGAGCCGGGGGGGGGAGGAGGACTCTTGGGTCTCAGGGCCGAGCCAGAAGAGGCGGCCCCTGCCCCGGTCCCCAGCACAAGGAGGCCCAACTCGAGCACCGCCGGAGAATAGCGCGCCGGGAAAACAATGGCGAGCATCGCCTCCCAGCCAGCGATCGTCTTGCCGGCCTCAAAGCGCCGCGCTGCCTGCATCCCTCCCCGCCCCGCGACACACACGCCATCTCTCCCTAGCGCCGCCGGGCGTCTCCGGACCAGTCCCTGCGCCTCTCATTGGCCACTGCCGCCATAGCGCCATCTCGGCCTACGTGCGCTGCGCCTCGCGATTGGCCGACCCGGAGCTCGGCGGGCACGAGAGGGGTGGGGCGGGCGCGAAGGGGGCGGGGAGGGCGGGGGCGCGCGGAGGCGGCCACCGGACCCCGCCCCACGAACCCCTCGGTTACTCTGGTTACGGCGAAACGCCTCCGGTCCCCCGGGCTGCACCGCCTCCGCCCGCGCCGACGGAAGAGACGACCCACAGCAACCTCGACGTTGCCGTAGACCAATCCCGAGCGTCCGCGGCCCTCGGGAAGAAGGAGGGCGGCTCGTAACTGCCCCCACCCCCGCCACCAGACCCGCTTGGCCCCAGACCGGGATGGTCCGGCGTGCGCCGATCCCCGGCTGAATCAGAGAGGACTCCCGCGGCTCCCCGCTCGCCTGGTGCGCCCGTTCCACCGGTGACATCCCGTGGCCGTCTCAGGGTCTGATCCGGCTGGGATGCTCGGGCAGCGTCCCTTCGGTGTCCTCCCTCCCACAGCCCCGAGCGCCCGCTGCCCCTGCCCGGCCCGTGCGTGCCCGGCACGCTGAGCTCAGGCCGCTTCGTGCGTCTCCTCCCCCTCGGGACCCGCGAAGAGCGACTGCGTCGGGCCCCCACGCCTCGCCACCTCCCCCGCGGACCCCCCCCCCCCCCCCCCGCCTCCCCCACCTCACCTGTAGGCGAGGGTCAGTCCGAGGAGTGCCGCGGTCTTCTGCCGGTGACCTGCAGGGGAGCGGAACTTTCCCACCAGCTGCTCGGGAAGCGAGTTTATTGGCTCCGTGCGCTTTCACGTCGTTATCTTTGATCTAAATTGTAACGCTGTGTATGGGAATTTGGGGTGCTCGTATCGTTAGGAAACTTGACCGGGGCTCCTCGTTTCCAGAGGCAGCTGAATGGGCAGACCACGCGGCTTGTAGCGAGAAAGAAGTTCCACGGAGACCCCCCTCCCCAGCCGACCCCCCCAAACAACGTCTACCATGTGGACTTTTCTCGGGATTGCCACTTTCACCTACTTTTATAAGAAATGTGGGGACTTTGTAACTTACGCCAACAAGGAGCTGTTCTTGTGTGTGCTAGTGTTTTTTTCTTTGGGTATGGTGCTGTCTTACCGCTACCATTATCGGAATGGAGGACTCCTTAGGCAACAGCAGAAAAAGTCTCAATTTGGGCTTTTGTCTGACATCCTTTCGGCCTTGCCATTTGTTGGCTTTTTCTGGACAAAGTCGCCTTCTGGATCTGCGCAGAAAGAGCAACTCAAATCCAGGAAGGTGAGTTAAATTCAGGTGTGGCAGATGGACGAGTATCTTTACCGTTACTTTACCTTTTTTCCTGTATTTTTAAATTAGGGAAATGTTTTGGGTTGTATGGTTTTTTTTTTTAAGACTAATACTGGTGAAATTTTGGTGATGGTGATTTAAAACAAACGCAAACCTCTTTGCTCTTTTATTCACTTACTATTTCTTTTGACTCTAAACCCGTGGAGAAATCCCAAAGTCATCTTGAGTCATTTAACATGCCAGAAAAGTTTGTTCTTGTCAGAAAAGTCCTGGGACTAGTGTGTATACATTAACTTAAGAAAAATGGGTCAAGTGAAATATTAATATTGCTTACTCGCTTACCACTGATTTTGGAACATTTGGTACCTCATCTGATGAAGTGATTGAATAGAATGAAATAAAAAGATTTAAAGGTTGTATAGGAGGCCATTATTTTATATTCCTAAATTTTACTGAATTAATCTCCCAGTTCCAAGGGGCATCAGAAGTAGTTCCATTGATCCTGTAGACCTCCAGCAAGTCTACAAATAATTTGTACACTTCTTGTGGAGGTAATAGCTTCTTTAAAATGGGAATGGGAGATGGGGAATAGGGAATGGAGTAGGTGACTGTTAAGATCTTTTCCTTCAGTTTTAAAATTCTTCGAAAGAAAGTACTGTCATTCCTGATTTATTTCTAAACCTACACATCATCTTAAATTCACTTGCGGCCCCTGAATCCTCACTTGAACATCGGAAATCTCAGATGAGACAGAAGTTAAAATCCAACATGTTGTGCAACTTTTGCTTGGGCAGTAGTGTGTGTGTGGTCCACATTTTTAATGTAAGGGAAAGAATTTGGCTGAGCTAGAATACATGAAGTTGGGAAACTTCATGTAAAACTTAGTCAAAAGCTATACTAACTTACAGGAAATATCAAGTGTTTCATATTTATCTTATTAGTAAATAAATCTAATCACATTCCGAAGATAAAAAGTTGCCATAGTTCCTCTTTGCTTGTTGAATAAGTTAGGTCTTTTTTTTTTTTTTAAGCTTGGCCTGGTCTGGCTCCAAATTACTTTTTTCAGCTTTATTTCTCTCCTGCTCTAGCTGTGCACTGCAGCCAAACTGGGCTCCCCCCAGCCACCAGTGTGATTTTTGCAGGCCACAAGTCTAACTGTATCTGCTCAGTGATATCTCTAGGCTCCCTCTTACCTGTAGGAGCAATATAGATTCTCTGTTTGGCTTTTTAAACCCCTTCACAAGCTGGCTCCATCCTACCTTTCCAGCCTCGTTAGCACCTTCCACCCACATTACTATACACTCCTGCCAGACAGGCCATTCTGTTCCTCAAATACGATGCTCTCTACACCCTCTGAATCTTTATATCAGGTATTGCCCATATAGAGAATTCATTTTATTCCCATTACACTTCTTGGAATCCCTGGATTCCTTTAAGGTGCAGCTTCTGAATGAGTCCTTTTCTGGACTCCTCAGCTGCCGGTTCCTTCCCCTAAGGTTACCTTCTGTCTGCTCATTACATGTTCTATGTACATACCTTTCTTTTTAGGATATAAGCTCCTTGAGAGCTTTTGTTTTTGCTTTCGTTTGTGTCTCTGTATTATATAGTAGTCACTTAATGATTGACGGGCTGATTTGTTCCCTGTACCCTTTCCAGCTTCTCTTGCCTCTTTGTTCACACTATTCCTATCTAAAGTTCTCCAACTCCCACATTTCTAACAGTTGAAATCATATCCATCCTTCATGATCGAACAAATGCACCTCCATTCCTGGTCTCTGATCTCCTGACCCTTTCTTCCATCCTTGTGCTGTAGGAAACTCATGGATAACCATAAAATTAAAGAGTATGAGATAATGTCCTGGGACAGTGGGAGGTTGAGCGATTGTGGCCATGGTCATGCGGAGCTAGTGTGACCAAGAAGCAAGAGCTGAACCCAGGTCATTGTGACTCCAGGGTTTATCCTTTGTCAACCCAATGACACTGCCTCTTCACATTTTGTATTACGTATTTCTGTGTTCCTCCTGCTAGATTATTTTCTGAGTTGTGAAACCGTATCTTACAAAAGTTTGTATCCCTTTCCCCCCTTACCTTTAGCACAGCATAGAGTAGAAATTCAATAAATGTTTATCGAAATAAATTGTTGTGTAAGCTTCTAAATCTTCTGTTACCTAACCAGACAGACCGTAAGTCCCTTGGGGACAGGAACCCAGACTTCATCTTCAACTTCTTTGTAATTGGCACAGACCTAATAGTGAGGCAGTGAGGTGGCACAGTGGATAGAATGCTGGGTCTAGAGTCAGGAAGTCTCATCTTTCTGAGTCCAAATGTGGCCTCAGAAACATATTAGCTGTGTGACCCTGGGTAAGTCACTTTACCCCGTTTGCCTCAATTTCCTCATCTGTAAAATGCGCTGGAGAAGGAAATGGCAAAGCCCTCCAGTCTCTTTGCCAAGGAAACCCACATAGGGTCACAGAGTCAGACTAGACTGAACAATAGTGTTTTACACATAGTAGATATGTAGTGAATACTTGTTTGATTCCTTTTCCAGTTATCTGCCCAGTAGACTTAAAATTCTCTCCTTTGAATTTAGATTTCTGAAAGTAAGATGGTTGAAAAATTCAACTCTTTATCAGTTTTATGAGAAAAACTCAAAGCCATTCCACTTGCCTAGTATTAAAACCAGTCAACAGATACTTATTAAGCACCAATTGTGTGTTGGGCATTGTACCCGACTGGGCTGGGGATACAAAGACAGAAATGAAAGGCTGCTTACAAGCTTAATTCTATCTAGTGAGACCATATATACATGTTTTAAGAGTGTGGGTAATAAATACAAGGTAAATATGTGGTAGTTTGAGGGGGATACAAGTAACTGGGAAGCATAAGGAAAGGCTTCACGTAGAAGCTAGAGCATGAAGAAAGAAACAAGAATTTTTAAAAATAAATTTTTATGAATGGCTTCTGTTTTTTACCTAGTTGTATTAGGAGGGCAGAGTTTATAATCTCAAAGAGGATCATAAACATGTCTGAAACGTTCGGAACCGCCGGATATAAGAAACTCTCAAAGTAGAAGGCAGAAGAATCAAAACATTTATTTAGGCTCCACAGTAACCAACCCATGAACCAGCAACCCCATTTTGATATATTGATCAAAAGCTTCCAGGCCCAATAAGTACGCCTTGAAAGAGTAACCAGGAGGCTACAGAGAAGCATGATTGCGTAAAGCAAAATCATGTTTCCCCCTCTATGGTAATAAGATTACCCACTGGACTGAAGTCTTTGTTCAGCTTCCTCCCGTAGGTCAGCTCTGCTACTGGCAGCTCCTGCTTCAGCTGTGGCTGTGGCTGTAACTGTAGCTGTAACTGTCGCTGTAACTGTCACTGTAACTGTCGCTGTAACTGTCTCTGGCTCCAACCGGAAAAGGAAAAGAGGATCTTCAAGCTGTCCTCTCCCCTCTTATAGAGTTTTTTGACATCATCAAGCACCGCCTGAACGACCAGGGCCGATTGGTTCTTGACTTGGCCCCTCCCCCTAGCGTAGCCGTTAACACCTCCCCTCAGCCAGCCCCATGACTCATCACACAGGAAGTTGTCTGCTTCCTGGAATGCTCCCTGGGCTTCCTGCCCCGGAAGAGCAAGCCACAGTGTCCAGAGGCTCAATGAGGTAAGCTGAGTCATTCAAAGAAAACAAAGGCCATTCTGGCTACACTCCACCCCTTGTTATAGGATACATAATCTAATCAGCCATGTATCCTAGAACATACATTGTGATCCAATTACAAAGGAAACTAAAACATAGCATTCATTATAAAGCAAAACATATCATTTGGTGACATTCCTAAATATTGGTTTACGATTCAAATGTGATCCACCCCTAGGTCCCAGCAAGATAATCTCTTCAATCAATCATCCCCAAAATAATTATTAATAATTCAAATGTCCACCCCTAAATCCTTGTATCCATTACATAGGATCAATAATATCATAACAATAAAACAACACAGCAAGGATAACACAAAATAAGTAAACAGAACACTATCATCATTTCCACCCCCCTTGAACGATTGGGGCTCAAAATCTTGGGGTGAGGGGTGAAGGTCTCATTTTCCATAGCTTCTTCATGCTGAAATTGGATGTAGAGATGGCCCTGCCCCCAAAAAGTCCCATTCCAGAGGTCATTTCTTTAACGAGCTGGCAGGAATTCCAAGAATGCTACATGCTTAGGCAGTCACCGGAAAGTGCAGGGTGCTTAAGCCTGAAGGAAACAAAACTAGCAACAAGGTTAGCCAAAACAAAGGACAAAAAGAATAGACAAGTATGGACTATAATTCTTCAAATAAAATCATCTCAAGTTTGGTTGAGATTTCAGTTATGCAAAGATCCAACATCAGAGCCAAACTCAGGTGGGAAATGTTTCTTTTCAAAAGGAACATAATGAGGAAGCCAAGAGGATCCCACCCTAGGTAGAGACTAAGATTGTCCTCCCAGCCTTTCCCCAAATGTACAAGTTTTCATCCGTTAATCACACAAAGTTACCTTTCCTCTGAGTGGCTTATGGCATTTACCAGCATCAGCCATACCTGTGGAGTCTGTGAATCTATTATTATAACCTATTCACGGTAAAATATATGGTTCAGGGGTACGATTTGGTAATTATTTTCCCCTGAATAGACAACTGTTACAGTGTTGTCCTTCCCATGGGCTATAACTTCTGCAGCCTTTGGAATATCATCTGGCTTCCGTTTTACCCATACCTTAGCTCCTGACTTTATTCTATCAATGGAGCAAGACCCTTTTGCCCCTCTAGTAGTTATTTTGGGAGGAGGGTCAGTTTTCACAAAGGGTATTTTTTCACAGGGGATAATAATGACTTGAACCATCCTATCATTTCTACAAAATTGTACAGGTTTTTTACCCATATTCTGGAGTGTCACAACAATTTCTTTTTGATAATTAGAATCTATCACTCCAGCCAATACATATATTCCTTGAGCCGCTAATCCTGGTTTAGGTAATAT
Source organism: Trichosurus vulpecula (assembly GCF_011100635.1). Taxonomy (NCBI): domain Eukaryota; kingdom Metazoa; phylum Chordata; class Mammalia; order Diprotodontia; family Phalangeridae; genus Trichosurus; species Trichosurus vulpecula. The sequence continues at coordinate 113,804,020 of NC_050573.1, read as the reverse complement.
CCGTCCAAGATGATTCTTGGGGATTCTCATACATACTCCAGTAGGGGTTTTTCTTATCTCTTTCCTATTTAACCTAAAATTCTCTATACAATGTAAATCATATCCTGCTGAACCAGGTGTTCCTGGACTTGGTAGTGGGACATCTTCCCTCACAGTCCAAAATTCAATGTTTTGGATCTCACATGTTTGCTGTTCTCTGATCTGCAGATTTGGGGTCATCATTCTGGCTAGAGGTGTACTTCCCCCTAAGGGCCTATTATTCAAATTACGTAAGGCAATAGACAAATTATCCTTCCAATGTCGATATGAATTATTTGAGCTTAATTTTCTCAGCTGTTCTTTCAACAATCCATTCATTCTTTCAATTAGCCCAGATGCTTGTGGGTAATATGGAATATGATATATCCATTCTATATTATTCAACACACAATATCTTTTCACTTCTTTGCCCTTGAAATGTGACCCATTGTCACTTTGAATCTGCATTGGGGTTCCATAATATAAACTTACAATATCTAAAGTTTTACAGGTGTTTTTCTGAGTTGCGTCTTTATAAGGACAAGCCACTAGTACACCTGAATAGGTGTCAACACACGTACATACATATTTACATCCTTTATCCTGGGGTAGTGGGCCAATATAATCTATCTGCCAAATTTGGGCTGGAACTTTTCCCCTTGCTATTTCTCCAGTAACTATCCTAGGAAGAGTTCGTTCTTTTTCTAATTGGCATATACAACACTCCTCTGTTATTTGTTTTAACAACGCATGAGAAATACTGATACCTCGATCCTGTGCCCATCGATGGGTGGCCTGGACCCCTAAATGGCCAGCAGTCTGGTGGACCCATCTTGCTAAGGCTGGGTCATCAGTTGGAGTCGGAGTAGGGACAATACATTCAGTAGCAATCTTTGCTAGTCGATCCGCATGTGCATTGTACTCACGTTCTGGTGTGGTCAGGGTTGCATGAGCATCAACATGAAAAACTGACAGATCTGTAACCAAAGACATGTCCCATATATTTTCCCATAACTCTTTACCCCAAACTTGTTTGCCATGAATCTCCCAATTCTGATTCCTCCATATAGGCATCCACGTAGCTAATCCATTAGCTACCGCCCACGAGTCAGTAAATATATGACACTGTCCTCCTTTCTCTGCTCTGATGGCCTGATGCACTGCCATCAGTTCAGCATATTGGCTACTTCCACCTATCCCAGAACTTTCCAGAGTTCTCCTTGTACAGGGGTTATAGGCTACTGCTTTCCAATGTCTCTTCTGTCCTAAATATTTTGCTGTCCCATCAGTAAACCAAGCATGTTTCTTCTGTTCTTCATTTAGTCCGTCATATCCATTATTCCATTTCACTAAGGATGGTACCATCTGTTGCTTAGATTCAAGGGGCTTTTCATTGCTCTCAGTATCAATGTTCGCCACAGATTCATGTAGAGCAGAAACTCCATTTTTGCCTGCTCTGGACCTATTCTGAATATACCACTTCCATTTGATTATGCTTGCCTCTTGTGCATGTCCAATTCTGTGAGAAGCTGGGGTACTCAAGACATTTGGCGACGAGGATGGGATCGCTAGGTATAAGATCTCTATTTAGAAGCAGAACAATTCCAGAGGAAGAGATGAATATCCCAGGATGGGAGGATCCATTTTATTCCTCCCTAGCAAAAGAATTGGCTAAAAAAGCTGGACCCTGTGAAAACTGGGAACCAAGGCTACGGAGAGGAGATCCTAGGGATTTGGAAAAGTGTTTACGAGAAGTTGGGATTCAGTCAGGGGCATCACTATCTAGGCAAAGCTGGATAGTGTTATCAGCCTACCGGCTAGTATACGAAAGATTGAGATTAAGTGAAAGACATAGGGGCACTCCTACCCCACAGGAAGAAGGGGCATCTCAGATAGCAGGAGACCAAACTGACTCAAATGAGAACTTTTCTATTAATGTGGCTAAGAGCAACAGGAGACCAAAAAAGCCCAGAGTGCATTTCAACCCAGCCCAGAAAGAGCCTGACTGCCTGCTTCGTCCTAGCCATGGTGGCAGAGGAAATGAGTGGGGGGAAAATGAGACAATGTTAGAGGCTGAGGCACAAAACACTACTGGGGTTCAGGATGTGCCTCACACAGAGAATAGGAGATGGTTAAATGATCAGACAAGGGCTCGACCCATACAAAGGAGGAAGACAGAAACCCGAGGTGAAGATTCAGTTACAAGGGAAATTCAGGAAGATTTCTCACCGCAAGAGGTCACAGATATTTTGAGTAGATTCAGCCAAAGAATAGGAGAACCATTGATATCTTGGATGGTAAGACTCAGTGATCAAGGGGCCAGTGGAATATCAGTAGATGGGACAGACTGCATGAGATTCATAGGTATCAGCCATGATCCTCTAGTTCAACAAGCTTTTAGGGAACATCATCAGCAAGGAGATGGTGATAGCAGGACTACTCTGTTGGCATTAGCCGCTGTGGGATGCAATAAGAGATATGCTACTGATTCTATGTGGCCCACTGAGCACAGACCCTGGTATTCACTTAGAGATTGTATCATGAGACTAAAGGAGGAGGTAATGAAGACTGCCATTATGATAGGAACTGCAGACAAATATTACAATGATCCAATGGGACTGCCTCATAGGAATTTAATAATTAGGACAGCTCCCCCTGCTTATAAACAACTAATTTTGAATTTATTACTTGGAGAAGTAGGGAGCCGTCTTACAACAGTGATAAATAAGATTTTACAGTTACATGACTTAGGTGACTGGGGAAGGGATAGATCTCCTCGAGAGAGAAGGGTGAATAACCAGCAAACTTGGCGCCAAAGGAGAGTAACAAGGAAAGAAATGTTTACTGCTTTATTGAGAGCAGGGGTAGGTTTTGAAATGATAGATGGAATTCCAACCAATGAATTATACAGAATGTATAGAGGACTTGATAACACGAGAAATAGGGAAATAAGAACTGCTCCTGCAAGCCCACAAGCCACTCCCAAATGTATTAGGAGGGCAGAGTTTATAATCTCAAAGAGGATCATAAACATGTCTGAAACGTTCGGAACCGCCGGATATAAGAAACTCTCAAAGTAGAAGGCAGAAGAATCAAAACATTTATTTAGGCTCCACAGTAACCAACCCATGAACCAGCAACCCCATTTTGATATATTGATCAAAAGCTTCCAGGCCCAATAAGTACGCCTTGAAAGAGTAACCAGGAGGCTACAGAGAAGCATGATTGCGTAAAGCAAAATCATGTTTCCCCCTCTATGGTAATAAGATTACCCACTGGACTGAAGTCTTTGTTCAGCTTCCTCCCGTAGGTCAGCTCTGCTACTGGCAGCTCCTGCTTCAGCTGTGGCTGTGGCTGTAACTGTCGCTGTAACTGTCGCTGTAACTGTCGCTGTAACTGTCTCTGGCTCCAACCGGAAAAGGAAAAGAGGATCTTCAAGCTGTCCTCTCCCCTCTTATAGAGTTTTTTGACATCATCAAGCACCGCCTGAACGACCAGGGCCGATTGGTTCTTGACTTGGCCCCTCCCCCTAGCGTAGCCGTTAACACCTCCCCTCAGCCAGCCCCATGACTCATCACACAGGAAGTTGTCTGCTTCCTGGAATGCTCTTTGGGCTTCCTGCCCCGGAAGAGCAAGCCACAGTGTCCAGAGGCTCAATGAGGTAAGCTGAGTCATTCAAAGAAAACAAAGGCCATTCTGGCTACACTAGTATTCCTCCCTCCCTCCCTTCTAGAGGCTCATCTCGTATGACAAACAGTATTTTTAAAGACAAAGAAAAGAAAAAAGAAGAGGAAATAATACAATCTATCAAAACATTGAAAAAGTCTGCATATGTTTAATGTGCAACACTTATGGACCTCTCATCTCAGTGAAGGGGTAGATTAGTGGCGTCTTCTCATCTCTTTGTTCCATTCATGCTTGATCTTTATAACTTTGCTATATTCGCGTTTGATTTTTTGTGTATGGTCTTTCCATTTACACCGTTGTAGTCATTGTGTGTTGTCTTGACTCTGCTTACTTCCCTCCATACCGGTTCACATGGGTCTTTCTAGGCTTCTCTTTATTCATCACAATCGTCATTTGTTACAGCATAGTAATATTACATTACATTCATGTATTTACGGATATCTATTTTTGTTTCTAATTCTTTGCTATCACAAAAAGTGCTGCTATAAATATTTTGGTGTATATAGCAACTTTCTTCTTATCAGTGGCTTCCTTAGGGTATCAACCTGGTAATGACATCTCTGGTTCAAAGGTAGGGACATTTGAGTCACTTTATATGCATGATTCCAGATTGCTTTCCAAAATCGTTGTTCCACGTCAGCTCCACTAAGAGTATATTAGTATGCCCACAACCCTTCCAACACTGAATATTGCCATTTTTTTTGTCATCTATGCCAATTTGCAGGGTATGAAAGGAAACCTCAGAGTTGGGAAACAAGCATTTAATAAGTGCTTACTATGTGTCAAGCACTGTGCTTTACAAATATCTCGTTTGATCTTCACAACAACCTTGGGAGATAAGTGCTATGATTATCCCCATTTTACAAATAAAGAAACTAAGACTGAGAGAAGTTAAATGACTAGCCTAGTGTGACACAGTTAAGTATCTGAGGCAAGATTTGAACTCAAGTTTTCCTTTCTCCAGGCCCATCACTATCCACTTAACCACCTATCTTCCTACATTCAGCTTGAGCTGAATCTTGAAGGACCTAAGAATTCATTGAGTCCCAAGGGAAGGGGAGTGAATGTATTTCAGGCATAGAGGACAGCCAATGCAAAGACATGGAGACTGGAAGATATTAAGTGTTATGTGTGAGGAAATGAAAGCAAGAGCATTCTGTACTGGAAGGGGAATAATGTGGAATGAGGCTGGAAAAAGGCTGAAGCTAGGTTGTGAAGGATTTTTAAATGCAAAACCGAGGAGGTTGTGTTTTATCTTGCAGGCAGTAGGGAGCCAGTGGGATTAATTGAATGGGGAGGTGACCTGGTGAGAACTATGCTTAAGGAAAATCATTTTGAGCGTTGTGTGGATTGTAGATTGGAACTAAAAGAGGCTTGAACTAGTTGGAAGACCAATGAGGAGGCTGTTGCAGTAATCCAGATGAGAAGTGATGTGGATCTGAACTAAGGTGGTGGCTTTATAAGGAGTCAGAAGGGAATGAATGCAAGAGATGTTGGGGAGGGAGAAACAAGAGGATTTATCAGCTGATTGGATATGTGACATGAGTGAGAGTGAAGAGTTGAGTCTAACACTCAGTCTACAAACTTGCAGGACTGGAAGGAAGTACCTCTGACACTAATAGAGAACTTTGGAAGAGGGGTCAGCTTTGGGAAAAAGGTAATGCGTTCTGTTTTGGGCATGCTCGAATTTGAGACATTTAAGGGACATCCAGTTTAAAATGTTCAGTAGACGTTTGGTGATGCAGGACTGGATCTCAGGAAAGAGGCTTAGGGTGAATATGTAGATCCTTGAGACAATTGCATAGGGCTGATATTTTAAAACCTATGAGAACTAATGAGTTCACTAAGTAAGAGTACAGGGAGACAGGAGAAGAGGACCCAGAGAAGCCTTGAGTTACTGACCCAGCAAAGGAGGCTGAGAATGAACCAGAAGGGAGCATGAAAACCCAAAAGGAAAAGATCCAGGAAAAGAGGTGGAGTAGTCAGCAGTGCCACATGCAGCCCGAGGTTAAGAAGAATGGAGATTGAGAAAAGGCCATCATATTTGACAATGAAGAGTTCACTGGTAACTTTGGAGAGAGCAATTTCAGCTGAGTGAAGGAATTGCCGTATGTGAGCTTCCTCTTTATCCCTAAATCACTGCTTCAGTTTCAGATCATTCTGTAGTCATTTCGGTGGTTTCTCATCCTCAGTAAAGGCTTCTCCAACTACCTGCTCATTCAAGTCACCTATGTTTTTCCCTTAGGGGTCATAGGTTTATCTAAGCAAGTGACTTAAACCCTCTATTGCTAGCCAACACACATTGTAGTGGAACCTCAAAAATACCTCTTCTACCCCTGCTCCTCCTTTTTAAATCTCTTGGTCTTTGATGACAGATGTTATCTCCCTGTCAGATAGGTCAGGATCAGGAAAACATTCTCCCTTGTTTTGCAGTCATCTTTTTTATTATACTATGTTATGGAAGTGCTTGTTTTATTCTATAGATTAAAAATAAGTTTTTGAAAAAGAAAGTTGTGAGAAGAGGCATATTTGGGATATAAGGTCCAGCCCATAACCCCAGAAGAATCCCTCTACAATTCAGTAAGTTTACCTGACATGAAGCCTACATTTTCTTGTTTGTAACTTCCACTGTTGCTCCTGGTTCTGCTTGCTGGCGCCAACCAGAAGACAGCATTCATGTCCTTTGAGACCAGAAGACAGCGTTCATGTCCTTTGAGTCTTGCCTTCAGGTTGAAAATACTCAGTGCCCTCAAACAATCCTGTGTAGAAGCTCCCTTTCAGGCACTAATTGGTTAAGTGACTAGCCTATGGCTTTATAGCTAGTAAGTGTTTGAGGCAGGAGTTCCTCCATCCACTATGCCATACTCCAGTATTTTATTATCATTTCATTCATCCTGTCTTTCTTGATGGAGTTCAGATAAAAACAGTCCTGGGATAAGTCATTATATTTTATGGACTGTTGGACAGATGGACAAAATAACTGCTTTTTGTAGTTGAATAAGAGTATTCAGATGTAAGTTCATCCTTGGTAGACACACTAAAATCACCCTTGGTACAACTCTAGTGGCAGACAGCACAATTGGGATGAAAATAAACCTTATCCTGTTCCTACTTCTTCTAGGGTTTAATTTGGAAAGCTTTCCATTTCCATTTCCATTTCCATATCCATGTAGTTTGGATATTGAACACTTAATACAGTGACATTTATTTTAAAACGTGCTTATTTTTATGGACCAGTCTGTGATCCAGTTCCAGTGAAGTTCATTGGTCGAATTCTCCAGGATATTTTGATGTCTGTGTTTTGTAGTGTGAGTATCTGTCATTTTGTCAGTCCGTGAATGAGATTAAGCTTTGGAGGTATAATTCTTGCCACTGGATTGTTTTCCTAGGTAAAAATATGTCACTCTGCAGTGGTATGTTGTATAGTTTCTGTTATTTCTTTGTATAATCTACATTGTTCATTAAAATTGGGTTCTTGTAATTTTTGATGTCAGTGGCAGGTCCTGAATTGCCTCTCCTCTGTTTCCACAAACAAATTCAGTCATTTGTTCAGTGTTTGTCAGCATATTGTTGACTCAGTTGATTCGGATGTCTCCAGTGGAGGGCCTTTGATTCCATTCTTGGATCTTAGTACAATGCTTTATATTTGGTAAGCATTTAATAAGTGCTTTTTCTTTCTTTCATTCATTTTATAGGCTCCATTGGGGAGGTAAATCACATTCAGTTGCATTTGACACATCCAATGGTGTGTATCTGTAAACAACCATACTGTCTTGCCTAGTGAAGTGAGGTCTGCTTGTTCCAGAATGTTAAACCTGAAAATTTGGTTGAAGTAAACAAACAAGCTAGGTGATAGAAAAATCCATGTTGTTTGTTATTTTCCCTTAAAGCATAGCTAAGGTAGCTTACTTGTATGTACAAGGAGTCAGAGCATAGGCTCTGGCTGTCTGAACAAAGGAATGAGAAAACTTATATACATTATTTTAGCAGACTTAGCAAGCCTGTATTACCTCACGTTTGTGGCCCCCATGTATGTTTAACCATGATACAAGAAGAGGATTTTCCTTAATGGAAGAATGTTGACAAAGGTCAGTTAATATTAAGTGAGGCAGTCTCTCTTGGGGTTAGGGTCTCATCCCTTAATGGCTAACAGGGGTAAGCTTTGTTGACAGTGGTAAGGGTATTTCCTGAGCAAATTTTTAGAGAGAACAAAGAAGCCCAGGTCCTGGATCTTCATCCAGTTACTCATTAATTCAGACTCTGGGCCTAGTTGAAATTAGAAATGACATAAAATAGTATAATATTTTCCACAAGAAGTATTTCTTCAGATTTTTAACCTGTTTTTCTTGTGCTCTAAGACTATCACTCTTCCTTTTTTTTTTTGGCAAGAAAGTGATAGTTGACCTAGAGTGAAAGGAGCCTTCATTTCATTGATATTGTGTGTGTTTTTGTTAAAATGGTTTTCAGGTCTGTCATGGGCCATTTTACCATTCCAGAGATACGATGGATCAACATTACATAGCGTTAATTGCTTTTAATGTGTTTTTAACATTCAGCTCTGATTCCAGGATGCTAGTCTACTGTTGACTTACGTAAAGAATTTTACACTTTTTCGGTCTTAATGACACTTGGATGTCATTGAAGAAAGATTCCTTGAGATAGAGGAGATGCTTGAAATGTTTTTTGTTTGTTTGTTTTGGTGGAGCCAATATAGCCTAATCTTTTGTCTTGATTCCCTCTTTAACTTCGAATTCTACTTAGTTCTGAGATTGTAATGGATTTAAGACTAGGCAGAATCATACTGGGTTTAAACCGTCTTTCTTAAAAGTGCCACATTTTCTACCCAGTTGTTTTTGACATTATTATCATTGGTGCATGTTTTAAGCTTAAAACAATTATCACTATTATTTTTTAAAACACTGGATGGACTAGGATACTCATGGACTAGGAGAGATGTGAATTAGCCATCCCCCTCCTCCCTCTTCCACCCCCAACTCCTACAATGCCATCTGGTACTATTGTGAACCAGGAAGTTGTGGTGCAGACCTGGGGCATTTTAGGTTAACCTTGCCCCCAAGGGTGGATTAAAGAAGAAGAGTATAAAAACAGTTTTTAGGACTTGGGCAGAAAGCTCCTAAAACTCCAGGAACCCCCCAGGCTGGTTGCTTTAAATCTCCTTGATAAATATATTTTTATTAAATGACTTGCTTTTTTGAACATTTTGGCTCCCAGAGATTCATTGCACTAGATGCAGAACTGGACACATTAGACCTGTGATTATTGGTTTAGGGAATTTCTCACTCATAGGCTGGTTCTCTAGCCACTATACAACATTGAATAATGATAATAGACAACATTATATAGTGCTTTAACATTTGCAAAGTGTTCTAATTTTCTTAGCTCATTTGTTCCCCCCAGCATCCTATGAGGATAAGCACTGCTATTATCTCCTTTATCCCCTTTTTACAGATGAAGAAATTGAGACTTAAAACAGGTTGAGTAATTGCCCAAGATCACACAACCAGTAACCATAAGACTGGATAAACTCGGGTCTTTCTACTTCCCAGTCTGCTGATCTGTCCACCACCCACCTAGCTGCCCACTATGCCTTCTTGTTATTTAAAGTGAAAGTAACAGTAATAATGGGAGCCTTTTCCGTGACCCTGCAGAAGATGAACTTAGATCCTTAATTAGTTCAACCACAAATAGCAGTTATTTAATTTATCCGTGTAAAGTCCACAGACCATTAAATACAGAAGAATAAGATATCATTTGTCTCAGGACTGTTTCTATCTGAACTCTGTCGAACAAGATGAGAAAAAAATTTTAAGCTAAAAGTGACCCTCAAAGCCCAACCCATCGTTTACTTCATCTAGAATGAGGAGAGGTGGCAGTAATACAAGAGGGTCTTTCACAGAATCATAGAATTTTAGTATTGGAAGGGACCTCAGCAGCCATTCATAAAAGGAATCACAATGATAACATACTCAAGAAGTGGTTATCTAGCCCTTGAGCTCAGTGAAAGGAAACCTGCCCATAGGGGCAGCTCGTTCCATTTGGGAGCAGTTCAACTTGTTCCTGAGTTTTTTGTGAGATCAAATCTAAATTTGCTCCTTTCCAACTTCTATCCATTACTTTTGATTCTGCCCTCTGAGACAGATAAACAAGTCTAACCCTCTCCTCTATGTGACAGCCCTTCAAGTACTCGCTGTTTGAATACAGCTTTCATGAACTTCCTCAGTCTTCTTTGGGCTAAATGTGTGTGTTTTCTTCATATGACATAGACTCAATGCTCTTTGCTTTCCTGGTGCCAACCCCCTCTGGATCCTATCTGGCTTATCAATGCCCTTCTTAAACTGCGATTCTAGAACTGAACACAATACTCCAAATAAAATCTAACAAGAGCAGCAGTGAGGCTGTCATCTCTCTATTCTTGAAAGCTGTGCCTGTCTTAATGCAGCCCCAAATCTCAATAACTTTTTTTGGCTGTCATATCACACTATTGACTCACTGAAGTTGCAGGTCTCTAAAGCCCACAGATTTTTTTTTAGAAGAACTGCTGACTATTCATGCCTCCTCCATCTTACCGTTTCAAAATGGATTTTTCTAACCCGTGTAAGACTTCACACTTATTTCTGTTGAATTTCATTTGAGTAGCTTCATCCCAGTGATCTATCCTGTCAAGATCCTTTAGGAACTGTGTAAGCTATCCATTCTAGCTTTGTGTTGTCTGCAAATTTGATGAGTGTACCATCTATACTTTTATCCAAGTCACTGATAAAATTAACTTGGTAACAAATGACTTGATGTGCCATAAGACTGCTACAGTTGCTGTGAAGGCCTGTAAAGAACTCTGAAAACATTGTCTTCTTGGACCCTGGGGACTCCACTGATTGGTTTAGCTCCCCAACCAGTCATACAACCACTCTTATAAATCTAAGAAATAGACAGGGCAGCTTAGGCTTGCTGGCTGCCTTGGAGCTGTCATGATGACCAGCCTGTCCATGAAGAATAGCAGAATAAGGTGTGGTGCTTTGTGCTGTGGTACCACAAGAAACCAAGGTACCTCAGAAGAAATCAAACTGCCCAACAACCCCCTCACCCCTGAGATTCTTAGATGGTGCTGACCACCGAAGTAGGCAAACTGAGTGTACATGAAATAAGCTGCAAATATGAATTATTTATTATGTGCCTAAACTACATAATACCAAAATTGGAAACAAATCGTATTTGATATAGGCAAAGGTTTCATACTGTCCTTTGTTAATAGTATCCTTAGCTTCAGATTTCACAACTATGTATTAGAGATTATTATAGGGCAACCCTAAGGAAAAGCTTCACTTCTAAGTCCAGTTTAAATTTAAAAAAAAGAGTAGGAATTGAGGAATTGCTTAAATCTGAAAAGGGAAAAGTTGAAGAACTTGAAGGCCTTGAAAATTTACATTTGATACAAACTCTAGAAGTGCCACCAAATAATAACACAAATAGAAAATGTGCTGATGACTTGAACAAATTTGGAAAATAGATGAGAATAGTTAGATGGGAATTTTGAAAGTCCTTTTTGAGGTTGACGGCACATAGACAACTAATAAACCAACCACACCAAAAGAGGCTAATTTTTAAAAAGCTGGTAACCATTATGAAAGAACATATTTTCCCTCAATATTTGACAAAATATTAAAACATTTTTAGGACCTACACACAGCTGTGACCAGTGTCAAAATAATGACTGTGGGAGGAGAGGTGTAGTTATCTAGAAATACTACTAAGAACAGGAGTCCAGGAAAGTGAAGTACCATCACTGTGGCAGAAGTGACTTGAGAAAACTGTTGAAGACCTGTGGAAAGAGATTGGAAGATTATATAGATGTCTAGAATGAGACAACAGTGATGATTATGCTGATATTATATTGATTCATAATAAAATGGGGTTTGGACTAGATTATGTCCAAGATCCCTTTCAATTTTAAAATCCAGTAATTACCATGCTATCTAGAATTGTTTATTTGTGTAGTACATATTAGAAATAGAGTGCCCAGATTCATGAAAGAAGGAAAAACACTTAGAAAACTTAAGCTTCCTCTATTCCATGGGCACTTAAGTTTTAGAAAAATAAAATTAACAGAAATTTAAGTGTGATAGAGAAAGAGAAGATCAATGTATAATTATATTGTTCCTCCTTTCATTGATTGAGAATACAACTTTCCAAGCTTTGGTAGATCTTGAGTATTTGTGTTCACTCAAATAAGAAGTTTTTATTAAGAGTTTCCCATGTGTCATCAAACACTGTGCAGGCCTGGGTCTGCAATTACAAATAACTACCCTGATCTGCAACAAACATATGTTAATGGGGGAGACAATAAGTATATATAAAAATATACACAGTACAATTCGAAAGTTAATAAACATAGACACAGGAGTTCAATGTAGGGTGCTATGGTGGAGAAGCCACTAACAGTCGTGGGGGAGATCAGAAAGGGTTTATGCAGCCCATGGTGCTTAAGTTGCATCTTAAAGAAAAAAGGGCTCTTTGAGTTGGAAATGAGGACAGAGTGCGTTCTAAGCATAGGGGATGGCCAGTTCCAAGGCTTGGGGATGGGAAATGGAGTGTTGTGAGGGAGAAGCAGCCATAAGGCCAGTTTGGCTGTGGGTCAGAATTGTATCTTGTTCTAGTCTGCCTTTGGTTCTATGATCTGTAAATCTCTAGCAAGTTCCAGACATCCACAGTAAGACCAGAGAACTCCAAATGATGCTGATAACTCCGAGATAACATGGATGTGTTAACTTTAAAGTTTTACTGATATCTTTGAGATGATTTAAATATGTTAACAAGCTAGTCCCCAGAACAGCAATAGATAAATTAGTCTGGTCCCCCCCCCAAAAAAAAAAACCCTATAAAAATGAGACTTCAGACTCTACCCACCCCACCCGCAGCACTATTCCATCTCCACTGGGTCCATGCTGACCAGTTCTCCCAACTCCAACCCATGGTTACATGAGTGATTATTATGCCTCTCCTCCTCCCCATCCTCTTCCCCACTACAGCTTGCCTTCATCACCCTATGCCCCAACCCCCATACCATCTGCCTCTGGGCTTTTGGCTGCTTGTCCCTGCACTGTCTATGTCATTTTCTCCTGTACCTTCTGTGTCTTGTTAAACTGTGATTGCCACCTCACTTCCTGCTGCCATTGTGGTCTTTCCCAGCTCAAAGAACTGGGTTTGCCTGCCCCATTTCATAATTTTGTAAATTAGCAATTCAGGTTGGATCACGGAGTATGGGTAGGGAAGTAATGTTATATGGTGAGGAAAGATAGATTGGGACCAGGTTACATAGGGCTTTAAAAACTATACATCAGGGGCAGCTAGGTGGCGCAGTGAGTAGAGCATTGGCCCTGGAGTCAGGAGGACCTGAGTTCAAATCCAGCCTCAGACACTTGACACATGTACTAGCTGTGTGACCTTGGGCAAGTCACTTAACCCCAATTGTCCTGCCAAAAAAAACCCCAAAAACTAAACATCACTTTTTAAAGTCTAAACAATTAGCAAAATAATATATCATACCCTAATTTGTAGCTGCTGATTTCCAAGCTGTAAATGCTCACATTGCAAATTTACCAAGGAGAGTTGCTGGAGTTGGCTTCAGTATACCCTGCCTTTTCTTTTTGGATTTTACAGAACGTTGTTAACTCAGAAGCTATCGGGAATGGGAGAATAAACTTCCAAATAGCCACAGATCTTTACAAGGGGAAATGACTTTAATTATTGATACAGCTGTATACAAATATATGTAAGCATGCATTTATTCTCTAGCAAGAAATATAAATTGACTTTCATTTCCCAGAGGAAGGATGGAATTTTAAATAATGAACTTATAAAAAGCAAATTAATCTCTATATGAATCCTTAAAAAGACAATAAAAACTACAGTGGAAAGAAGAGAAAAAAATTCTCCCCCAAACCTCCATTTAAGAAGGGCCCCCAAGGTAGCTATCTCCCAATTTCCCCAAGCAGAAGTGACTTTTGCTCCTCTGAACTTCCAATGCAAGTAGTTCATAATTACTTAATCACATTCTGCTTCATATTTTGGATACCCTTGATTCCCAGAACCATGCCTTGCATAGTAGCTGCAGCAGATTCAACTGAAGAATATGTAAGGATATACCCCAAATACCAGTTTTATCTGCTACCACACACCAAACATATATTAAAAACAAAAACATAGTGTGTCTATGCTTCCATACAAGCCCAGCAATAAACTGTGTCTCTTGAGAGGGCTGGGCTATTGAAATCAAAGACATTTGCCTTCCAAAGCCTAGCCATCAACTGATGAAGCCTTCTCAATCTGTCTTTCACCCTCATCAGTCAAATGAAATGGCTCTCTTCAAAGTCACTGAGGATTTCTTAACTACCAAATCTAGCATTCTAGAATGCCTCTAGAATGAGGCATCTGAGTAGGACTTTAGTGGAGCAATGTTTGCTTAGCCCGTGGTAACAAAAGTTGGGGGCAGCTAGGTGGCACGGTGGATAGAGGGCTGGGCCTGGAATCAAGGAAGACTCATCTTTCCGTGTTCAAATCTGGCCTCAATTAACTTAACCCTGTTTGTTTGCCTCAGTTTCCTCATCTGTAAAATGAGCTAGAGAAGGAAATGGCAAACCACTCCAGTATCTTCTTCAACAAAACACCGAATGGGATCACAGAGAGTCAGACACAACCAAAAGGACTCCACAACAATGAAAGTTTCATCCCAAACGTGACTAGAGAGAAGGAGGAGATCGTCAGTCAGACCCCGTCTAGGCTCCTTTGGTTTTTAGGTGGGACGTTTTTAAGGAGGCTGTTATAAAAGAGAAGCACATCCGGGAGATAGAGCGGAAATTTGAAACTATGTAGATGAGAGTCAGTCAAAGACGTCATTAGGGATGTTTAAGTTGAAGAAGTACAGATGGGACCTGGTGGTTGCCTTCAGCTGCCTTTCTCGTGTAAGAGTAGGGATTTGACATTCTGTGTCACACCAGAGGATGGAAGCACCAATGGGTGAGTTACAGGGAAGCAAATTTTGGGGTCAGTCTATATAGAAGGACTTGTAAGAATTAGCATCGAAGAGGTGAAATAATCTGAGCATACAGGGAGGGGCAGAACTGGAACTGGAACCCAGGGCTTCTGACCCCAGAGTCAGAGGTCTTCCTCCTATGTTATACCATTTTCTATTTGAAAATTGAATGGATGAGTTCCCTGTCACGGAAGATATCCATTAAGAGGGATTCTGTGGATGGAGTTCATCTATTCCACATGGATTTAGAATAGATAACTTTTAGACTCCAGGGTTCTCTGACTCTTAATACTGATTCTAATCATTCTAATTCTGATATTTTGTGGTTTGGAGATCTTCCTGTCAAAGCAAATGGCATTTCTTAGGATACAGTGCCTGGCATGTCTCTAGTATGTTGGATGCATTCAAATGTTTGTTGAATGAGTGAATGAATAAATAAGATTTGTATTCTACTAGGTTTTGGAAACACATCCCTTTCGAAGTGAAGTTTATCGTCTTTTTCCTGGAATATAAATTCTTTAATCTGTCTCCGTAATAGTTACTAAAAATATGTTTTGAGGAAAGAATGTTTTTATTTATTTGTAAATAATTTGTAATGTAGCATGTGTTTTTATTTATTTACTTATATTTTAGAGCTGAGTAGTTAAATTTCTCTTTTGACCTAATGCTTTACTAAAAATAATTTTTTATAATAGTAGCAACTCTTAAGTTTGTTCTTTTAGTTAAAAGCATTTCATGTAGGGATGGGAAGTTGCTTTACTAGTATTAAAAAGGAAATGAAAGAAAACATATTGATTTTTTGCATTAGTATCCAAATCCCATGGCTCCCAGCAATTTATTGTCAATAAACCTGTTGTTTTTAAGTGTTAGAGGATGTAGTGCTATTATATTATATAGGCAAGTGCTTTGAAACATATATAAATGTCAGTTGTTTTATCAGAGTGACTTAAGCGAGGGGGGAAAATAATTATAATTCGGTGTCGTCTCTTTTCTTACACAGGGCAGAAAGGAAGTGGAGGCTCCAGAGTCAACCCTGCTAGGAACAGTTGTATCTACACTAGTGACTTCTGAGTGTGACCCAGAAGTTATTATTGTGGGATCAGGTGTACTTGGGTCTGCTTTAGCTACAGTACTTGCCAGAGATGGAAGAAAAGTGACAGTAATTGAGAGAGATTTAAAAGAGCCTGACAGGATCCTTGGAGAATTGTTACAGCCAGGAGGATTTTGTGCTCTTAAAGACCTGGGTCTTGAAGGTAGGTATATATAATGCCAAAATTCCAAATATTTTCATTGCTGTTTGGTGGCATACAAAATTTCTGTGTATAACTGCTTCATACAAAAATTCTTTAACTCAACTAAACCTACATGTCTCAGAGGGAATTTCAATTTATGTCTCTGAAAGCTTGCTGAATTCATTAACTTCCAGCTTGACTAAAAGCAGGACATAATAGTAACTCAACAGGGCTTGTTAGTTTGGGTAGATGACCAGAAGTTTTTGATAGAATGACTTGAAGATTATACTGTCTAGCTTCTTTTCAGTGGAAAAATGTGCTGGATATCAAATTTTGTGGTGGAGGGTAGAAAGAGACATCAGGGATACTGAGCAATTAGAATTAGTATATGGTGATGGTTTTAGTTCTCATTTGGACATTAAAACTACTAATATAGGCAGAAGTGAAGAAGAAACTGAAATCCAAGGGTATTGGTGTACCTGCTTTTAAGAAAAAAGATCTATCACATCTATTTTTATGGAGACACTCAATTTTGATGTAGGAAGAAAAGTTTGAAAAACATCTCAAACTGAGTTTGTTTTTGTGCTTATCCTGAGATAACCTGTCTTAAAGAGACAACTTTTGCACTCATATTTTTTAGAATTTCCAAAGGTGCTAATGAGCCAACTCTGATTGTGGCATTAAAATAGCCATGTAATACAACACATGGAGAAAACTCATTTTGAAAATTTACTAGAGTAGTGAATAAATTTCCTGCAGATGTTTTCTGAGTCTGTAGTTTTAGAAATGTTAGAAGGGGTGTGAATAGTTATGATAGAATTTCACCATAGAACGCAATGGGCTGAATAAAATACTGAGAGATCATTTTTAGGGTCCCGGTAGCTATCTTTTGGTCAGTTGATATAAAAATAACTAATTTGAAATCATAGGATTGAGATCTGGAAGGGACCACGAAAGTTTTATCTGTTTCATAAACTTTCTCATGAAGAAACTGAGGCCTCAAAAGGTGAAGAAATGTGCCCATGGTCACATAGGTAGTAAGTAATAGAGTCCAAATTCAAAACCAGATCCTTAACTCCAAAGTGCAGGAATTTTGCCACCATTTCCTCCTCTTTAAGAAGGGATTTTAACTGCAGGCATCATAAAAGAACAAGAACTTTGAAAGGTAAGAGAGTAGGGTAGGATAATGGTTAATGCTTGGGATCAGATTAAAAGTAGAAAGTGTCAGATTTTTGCTGCAAGGTTAAGTCTTAGTCTTTCTGTGTATAAAGAATTAACTTTGTCCTGTATGTTAAAAATTGGAAGACAGTGCTTCTGAACTTGATCTTGTTTATAGAGACCTCATATTATTTGTTTTCTGCTTCTACTTGATTTTAAACTGCATTATATTTTGGTGCTTCAGGAATCAGACGTATTTGCCTCCTACAGAACATTGCTGGTCTCAGCAAATCGGCCACTTCATTTAAAAACAAAGAAACCTAAAACCATTGAAGTTTTTTAGGTACCAGAAAATGTATGCATTGTCTTGGAAAGATAAGCAATGTGAAATTAAATGACCTATGATATTCCATTGAATAAATTTGCTGCCCAAAAATGTAGCAGTAATTTCTATGCTACTTAATAAGTTGTTTAAAAAGTTGGGATGTGTGCTTTCATTCTGTGATACTTTGTTTCTCTTCGTTTCTGACCCCCCCCCCTCCCTGGTGGGTGTGTGGGTGTGTTTATTCTGTCATTTAATTGCATACAGTTCTGGCAATAGGGCCTCCTTTCTGAAGATCACCCTAAGTACAGAGAGGCTTATCCCTAGCTGGTTGACCATTTGATGATAAATTGTTGGGCCACGAAATAAAGAAAAATGCAAAACGACACTCAGCCTTCCACTTCTGCAGTGACAGTGGCACAGTGCTGGAAAGGGGAGCAGAGGCTGCTAAGAATCTCAATTTTTAGATTGTCTGTAAACTTGAACTTGGTTGTTGATATTCTAAATGTGAGATCCTTATCCATTGACAAGTCTGTAAACTTGAACTTGGTTGTTGATATTCTAAATGTGAGATCCTTATCCATTGATAAATGAGTGCACATGCTACTAGGGAACTGAATTAAATCAATCTTGACATTTTCTCTCTATGAACTAAGCAAACATATGGATGTTGCAACTAAATGAGAGGAGGGGTCATAGGTTCTCCGTGGGGAGGCAGTAAGATGACTGCTGAGGTCCCTTTAAACTCTTAGATTGTATAATTCTGAGTTGGTGGAATTGTTTTTATCATATGTCCAAAAACAATTTGTGAGAGGTCAGGATATATATTTAAAAACTGACCATCATGAAAATAATTTCAGATTATGAACCAGCATTCCTTTAAGTCCCAGCTAAAATCCCACCTTCCACAGGAAGGTCTTCTCAGACTTCTTAATTCTAGTGCCTTCCCTCTTTGTGGACTGTTTGCTGTTTATCCTGGATGTAGTTTGTGTGTCCACAGTTGTTTGCATGCTGTCTCCTCCATTAGATTGTGAGCTCCTGGAGGGTAGAGCTGTCTTTTGCCTAGGAATAAAAGAACAAAGACTTGTGGGTTACACAGAAGCCTCATGCCTATGCATAATGAGTACTTTCTCTGAGAAAAATAGTCAGATGGTGAAAGATGTGGTATTCATTGAGTAACATCACAAAAATTGAAAGTGATTTTATTTTAATAGGCAGGAAACTTTGTTACTTATAGGGGAGTCATCCCTGAATATGTTGCATATGTACAGACTTCTGTTTTTTAAAGCAAAGACCAGAATTATTCTAGTATCTTTTAACATTTGGAATATTGATGAGAAAAAAATACAAACAAAACAACTCAGTTCTGACCAAATTGATAATAAAAACTGAGTAATGGATGGAAGGAAGGACGTGTGCAGAGACCACTTTCATACAGAAGTTTAACCAATGAAAATCACTTATATTAACAAAAATACTAGAAGAAACTAAAAAGCACTTTAGATTTGCAAAACAGATCACAAAGGCAGCACCAATGAATAATATGTATGTGTTTAGAAAATATTATAGAGCTATATGGAAAATTGTGAGCAGTATATTTTCATAAAACAAGATAAAAGTAGTGAAGAGTAAAACATTTAAAGAGAGCTTGACAAGAGACTGAAATGAGCAAAGTCATCCTAAAAACTTGTCCTTCATTGAAAGATGAAACTTGGAAGGAAAAAAAAATCAGAAGAAAAATGGAAAGAATTTGCAAAGATCTTTATAATAAAGCTCTTTTCATCATCAAGGAAGGTAGAGCCATCACGCTTGAAGCCCAACATCACAGTCCCAAAGGTGTTTGCTTAGAGCAGGTAGAAATGGCACTGAAGGAAAGAAAGGGGAAAAAAGGAGCTGCATTTGCCTAAGTATACAGATCAGATCTTTGCTGGAGGAGGCATTGAGGAATTTATTTACAAAGTATCGAAAGGGAGAAGATGATGCCACAGTCCTAGAAAAAATCTTGAACCTTATTAATTCCAAAAATAGGTGACTGAGAAAACATTAATTGATAACCATACGTACCACTTCTCTCATCCACATAAAATTTTTTTGAGAATTATCTGCACATGCATCGAGGGCATTTTCAGTGAGAGTATTGATAGAGAAGACAGTAATGATCTGGAGAAGACCACATCTTTATTATTAAACAATTGACTGTGCCATGTGGAGAATACAAGATCCCACTGCGCTTGCTAATTATTAAAAATCTTCTGAATTCAGTAGAGCAGATTGCTACCTTAAAGACTGTTTTCTAGTAATATATCTCCCATATCAGTGTTATTCAAATTTATGTGAAAGGTGTAACAAAGGAAATCTTGTTTGACCTTGCCATAAGTATCAGAGAAGGAATTAAAAGAAAAGACTTCCTCCCCCTCTCCCATGTAACCATATATCTGTTCAGTATAAGCATTTGTATTTGTCTGTACAATGTTTTGTATTTACCTATACAACATGTGTGTATTGTCTTCTTCATCAGAATGAAAGGTACTCAAGGTCAGGGACTGTTTCCATTTCATCTTTGTATCCCCAGAGCCTAGCCCAATGTATGGCACATAATTTTTGCTTAATAAATGTTTATTAATTGATTGAGATAGATGTTTGCCAAAGATCATTACAGTGATAGAGGAGATCCTGTGCAGAATCTTAAGTTGAAGAGAATTCCTTGTGGATGGTGAGTGTCTCAAGAAGCTCCTGTTTTTATGGATGACATCATTCTGGTTACGTCAGTCCCTAGAATACTGCAGTCTCCGGAAGAGATATGTAGTCACTCAAAAGAATTCGGCCTAACTCCTCACAAGAAAAACCAAGTAGACAGATAAAGAGTCTGTTGCCCAGATTATGACAGTGTACTTAGATGACAATTTTTAGAACTTATCGACCTTTATGTCTATTTGTTGTTGTTCAGTTGTGTCCAACTCTTTGGCATTTTCTTGGCAGAGATACTGAAGAAGTTTGCCTTTTCCTTCTCCATCTCATTTTACAGATGAGGAAACTAAGGCAAACAGGGTTAATTGACTTGCCCAGGGCCTTACAAGTAATAAGTGTCTGAAACCTGATTTGAACTCAGTAAGATGTGTACCTGACTCCAGGCTCAGTACTCTGTCCACTGCGCCACCTAGCTGCCCTTTGTGTGTATAAAATATAGTAAAAATTGGTCATTGAGTTTAGTCCTTCAAACATACAAGAGGAAAAAAGGGCTGCGTTGCCCTCAGAAGTTGGTGAAATTCTTTTAATGATCCAAGACTTCTTCCAAAACAAAGGCCGAGCTTCTAAGTGCCAACATTCCGTCGCTATTGTATGACTGAAGATCTTAGAGCACTACCATTTCTGAGAAATTGTGCCCCACAGAGACCAGTGGAAAGGTTCAGGTTGGTTTGAGTAGCCTGTAGTAACAAGAAAGAAGCTGGAAAGAACTGGATTAAAGACTGTCATCACAGAAATATGTGAGCTCAAAAGCTCATGAGCTGGTCACAAGATCAGGTAGACATAGTAAGTGGATACCTCAGTGCTGCATCATTGAAATAGCAGGAGAAAGTGAGGAAGACCTCTAGCACATTGTTGGGCCCCCTGTGCACTAGGCAGACCTGGATGCATTTCGGTGTCTGCATGATTGAAGAAAACATCCAAATCAGTGAGATGATGGATCCATTTGAGTATTTGTACATGTTACATCAGCATCATAATCTGTGTTCTGCTCCACTCTTTGCATTGCAGCTTTTTGAGGACAGAAAATGTCGTGAGCTTTATTTGTAAACTCCTCACAGTCCTTAACATGGTAGTAGGCATAGAGTGGGCACAATTGAATGTATTGAATGGCATTGCTTTGTAGGTACAGTGGAAGGCATTGACGCCCACGTTGTACATGGCTATGTGATTCATAACCAAGGGTGCACAGAAGAAGTTGAAGTTCCATTCCCACACTCAGCAAACAGTCAGGTGCAGAGTGGCCGAGCGTTCCATCATGGACGGTTCATCATGAATCTCCGAAGGGCAGCTATGGCAGAACCCAAGTAAGAGACTATAGCTTACAATGTTTAAAGATCGGTCATAAAGACTACTACCTGCTGCTACTAATAATGTCTGACAATAATTTTGCTTTAGTACAAATATTAAGTGAATTTTCCTAAGTGATTTCTAGGGCAGATATTACAATTTAATAGATCGGTGATGTCAGGAGTATGGATATTTCCTCTGTGAGTGAAGATCACAGCCCTTCTAGGCCTCTTCATCTTGCACAATTCTTTTGTCTTTTTATAAATCCCCTATTGAGCAGCCATCTACCCAGTGTGCTAAAGAACTTCCTTTGGTTCTTTTAATATCTGGGAGTTACCAGTGTATCATTTGGTCTACTTAAAATATATAACACATTAAGTAAGGTGCAATTTAATTTTCAGGGCATTTCACCTCTAGATCGAGGTGTGGAAGGGATCTCAGAGGCTACTTAATACAACTAACTCATTTTTCAGAGGAGGAAACAGACTCAGGGAGTCTGTGACTTGCTTTTGGAGGCCTGGCGTAGAGAACGCTCTTTGGACCAACAGTAGCTCAAATTCGATGTTTTTTCCCCAACATACCTATGAGGAAAGTAATATAGGTATTTTTATTTCCATTTTATAGGTAAGAAAGCAGATTGAGAAAGGTTAAGTCACTTATCCATAACCATTCAGCTAGTAAATGTTGAAATGAGGATTTGAACGCTAGTCTCTTACAGGTTCTTGTGCACTTACTGCTACATGATG
Organism: Trichosurus vulpecula; assembly: GCF_011100635.1. NCBI lineage: Eukaryota > Metazoa > Chordata > Mammalia > Diprotodontia > Phalangeridae > Trichosurus > Trichosurus vulpecula. Next base: position 113,781,775 of record NC_050573.1, on the reverse strand, counting down.
GCTTTGACCAAGGCTCAAATTCATTATGTGTTCAGTTGGACACGTAGATTTGTGAGTGTTAGAGTGTCAGCATCCATGGAGTGTGATGTAGTGGATAGAGACCTGGCTTCAAGTCCCACCTCTGACATATCCTGGGCAAGTCACTTAACTTCTCAGTGACTATTTATGCAGCTGTCTAAGATTCTGAGTGGCTGAATTTCATTGGTAGAGTTCATTGCCTCACCCAGATACTCCCTGCACCAAAGAAATAGGTCTAGTCCTAACCCTATACATATCTACAGACTATAGGGCTTCAATGTATATCAGCCTCGCCTTGCTGCTGACCCTCAACAGATAAACATGAACTTGGCCATGGCTGCTTGCTCTGGACTCTTTTTTAAGTCACAGACCATTATGAGGAAGTTTTTCTCAACCTATTAGGGATCCACTTGTCCAAGATGCTATCTAAAAAAAAATTAAACCTTGATTATGGAATGTAATAGAAAAGCATTTATAAAGCTTTTACTATGTGCCAACCATTGTGCTGAGTACTGGGAATACAAATAGAAAAGCAGTCCTTGTTGTCAAGAAGTTCACATTTTAATTAATGGAGGTAACACATAAAGGAGGGTTCAGCTTCAAGGCAGATGGAAGGGCCAGGTTGATACTTGGGGACTGGTAGACAAAGTGTCAGGACATGTGGATGATTTTTGGGAAGGAGGTTCCAAGACTCAGAGCAGAGAGGGGTTTTGGGTTACCTCTGGGCATAAGTGGGGATTGGCGGGGCAGGAATTAGCATCTACTAAAAAAGAAGAGAAGGCTTCCCCTAGAGCTACTACAACTAGTTGGCAGGCTGGAGGTGGAGAAGGAGATGGAGAAGGTAATGGAGAAGGTGAAGGTCCTTGCTGCTTGGTTCTCAGGTCATCTCTTTGTGGACTAAGACCGGCTCTGAAGCAATAGGCTCTAGGGCATGGCAGATGCTGGTGCTGGTCTGTATGGCTAATCTTGAAACTTTAGAATAAACTATTTTCTTAAAAACTTGAATGTTAACTATGCATCATTATCTGAAACTTTAAAATGTGTGAAAATGTGAGATATAGAATATTAGACAAAAACCGTTTGAACTAAGCTCTTAACTAATTTTTATCATCTGTATCATATATTCCTAATAACTAGATACTAGGTCAGAAAAACGGTTTTGGTTAAAGGACATCATTTTTATATCTTTCTTTAGAAAGGTTGAATGAAATAAATTGTGTTGCTTCTTGTGTCCAGGATTCCATATCAAAGTACATGTATATAAATAAAATCAGGTTCTAGTGAGTTAGAATGGGAAAGTAAAAAGGAATTTATCAAGACCAACCCAAGTTTCTTAGAGTTTTGTTGTTTTAAAACAGTAAGAATCTTTTCATTTTTATTCTCTTTCTGTTCTTTCTTTAGTACAAAGTACATTGAAGGAGTTGTGTTGAAATTGCTAGAGGAAGATGATGTTGTGATGGGAGTTCAGTACAGAGAGAAAGAAACTGGAGATATCAAGGTGAGCTTTAACAAACTCTTCATCAAAAGATGGTAGATACTTTTTATTACAAAAAAGCTAATTTTTTATTCACTTCAGGTTTTTATTATTCACTTGTAGTGTTCTTTGAGCACTAGATGGTGCTAGGCACAAGAAAAGATTTTAATTGGAAGCATCTTAATCTTGTATCATTTGTATCTTTCCTTCTAAAATTACAAGGCTCAAAAAGCTCTTGAAACAGGATTTTGTGGAGATAGTGAATCTGAGATCAGAAATGGACTGTAGTAGAGGAGTTGGGGGAACGGGCTGAAAAAAAAAGAAGGAAAGCTCAAGGAAAGAAAAAGTGAAGGGAGAATGAATAATTACATATTAGAATAATAAGAGTCTGATAGAACAACGCCAGTAAGTCAGTCCTGAAATGAGCTGATGTTAGCTCCTCTGGGAAGAGAGAGAAAAAGAGAGGGCTCCTAAGCCTGATTTGGTAGCCCTTTCCATACTTCTTTTTAGATGTACTTGTTGCCAAGTCTCCCTTTTTTTTTTTAGCTGAGGACTATTATAATTCATTTGGAAATTTCTCGGGGTTCTTCCTGCTCATATTGGAAGAAGTAAAGGTTAATAGACAGTGGGCTTATTGAAACATAAAGTTTTAGGAGAAAAAAATTATGGATTTGTATTTGTTTTACAACCTGCATGGTTTAAATGTTGCAGTTGCAGAAAGCAGACTACCCCATGACTTTTGGATTCTAAGATGATTTGATAGGGTAAATACTTAGAAAAGAAAGATCCTTAGTCTTTTTAACTAGTCAAAACAGCTTCTTTGATAGCAATATTTTTAGGTATGAAAGTCACCCATGAAATACACAAATATAAATAATAGGGATTTACATTTTAATTTTCAACATGTTTACTGTACATTTGGTGTCATTTTAAGCTGATAAATATTAATTTATGTTATAGGAACTCCGTGCACCATTGACAGTTGTTGCGGATGGGCTTTTCTCCAAGTTCAGGAAAAATCTGGTCTCTAGTACAGTGTCTGTCAAATCCCATTTTGTTGGCTTCCTTATGAAGGTAATGTAAAAATGTGTCTAGAGGAGAAATAATACTAGTTTGAAGTTTTAGAAAATAATTAAAAGACCGTTATTTGTTTGTTTTCCCCAGGATGTGCCACAATTTAAAGCAAATCATGCTGAACTCGTTTTAGCAGATCCCAGTCCAGTTCTTATCTATCAGATTTCATCCAGTGAAACTCGAGTTCTTGTTGATATTCGTGGAGAAATGCCAAGAGACTTAAGAGATTATATGGTAGAGAACATTTATCCTCAGTTACCTGGTAAGAAAAAGGATTTTCTTTCTTTTATTACAGTTTGGCAGTAAAATCTCACAACCAAAGAATTAGATGAATGTCAGCTACTATTATTATTGGGTTTGTTGTTTTCCCACTTCTGTGGCTCCATTTCTTAATCAGGTTGTGTCTAAACAATGCTAAACACATGAGCAAATCGTGAAAAATTGGTTGAGACGTTTCATTATTTTGTCCAAACCTGTAACTTAAAACTAGCTTAACCAAGTAATTAGAGGAAAGTTTGTAATAAAAATGATTTCTAGGTGCTAACAAATAGTCTTATAATTAAATTGTCATTTTCATTTGCTCTTATTTCGCTGACTTAGTACTGGTACTGCTGTTAAAGTTATTAGGCATGCTCAGTATTCATAGTTCTCCAGAATACTCTGTTTTCTCTGCTTGCTTGAAATTGTATCTTGGGCCTATTTAGTGTATATTTCATTCAAAAGTTTTTTATTTGGGAAAGATAGGGAAAAAAATCAGAGAACATTTACCTGAAAGGGCTCTTGGCTAACATCTATTTCACACCTCTGGTATTATGAAGCAGGAAACGGAAGTTAAATTTGTTGTCAGTTTTGAATAAATGTTCTTTAAATCAGTTAGTTTTGAGTTTTTTGCAGGAAAAAAATACAATTTTATAAATACCTAAACTTGTAAAACTCTTTTTAAACTAGTTAACTAAAAGTGACTTTACCTTTTAAAACGAAAACTTTTGAAGAGAATGAGTTTCCTTAGGGAAAAATTAAGTGAATGAATTTAAAATTCTTCATAGGATCTAAGGTTTGAAAGAAGCTTAGAGATTATCCCCAGTTTTGCTTTACAGATGAGGAAACCAAGGATCAGAGGGATAAAGTGACAGTACCCAAGGAACAGGTCTGGGCTTTGCACCCAGGTTGTCTGATTCCAGAGCCTATGTTTTCCATTTATTATAAAAATAAAATCTAATAGATAATATTTACTCTTGTTCTAATTATTGTGTTAAAAGTTTAGTTTTAGTGTCTCCTGTTTCCAGATAGTTTTTACTTACATTAAAAAAAAAACATGAAATGCCATGTTCATCTTTCCCCCTATATTTTTATATGTATAAAAAGACCACAGCCTATGATTATTTCTCTCTTTTTTTAAAAAGTGATCTCATTTTAGTAATGTGACCTTCAGAGTTATATCAGTATAGGGACTGTTTAAAGCTTGACACAACATTGTTTACTCAGGTAGTCAAAGGTCCTTCTGTCGCCCATATGTAATTTCCCGAGGATTATGTAATAATTCTCATTCTCTAAACATTTCTAAATATGCATGCCTGTATACAGGCCTTAAAAATTTGAATATTTTCAATTAACAAAAATCCATTTTTTCCTCCCTCTCCCTTCTCCCCATTATTTGGGCAAAATCCAAAACAAAACCAAAAACCTAAAATATGAATACTTAAGCAAAATAATTTCCTGCATTGGCCATTAACCAAAAAATCTGTCTCATTCTGCACCCAGATTGTATCACCTCTCTCTCAGGAGGTGGTTAGCATGTGTGGTTGGTCATTGTATTGATCAAAGTTCTTAAATCTTTCATAGGTTTTTGTCTTTACAATGTTATTGTATAAATTGTTGTCCTGGTCCTACTTATTTCACTGTATCCATTACAAGTCTTCCCAGGAATTTCTGTATCTTCTCATTTCCTGATTTCCTACAGCACAACAGTAATTCCATTGCTGTTCCATATATTCCATGGTATATACCATAATTAGGCCATTCCCCAAGTGATACATACTCCCTTACTTTCCAGATCTTTACTACCTCAAAGAGTTGCTGTAAATCTTTTTGCACATCTGAATTTGGCAGCCAGGTAGCATCATGGATAAAGTGCCAGGCCTGGAGTCAGGAAAACTAATCTTCCTGAGTTCAAATCTGGCCTCAGACACTTACTAGTTGTGTGACCCTGGGCAAATCACTTAACCCAGTTTGCCTTAGTTTCCTCATCTGGAAAATGAGCTGGAGAAGGAAATGGCAAACCCCTGCAGTGTCTCTTCCAAGAAAACCCCAAATGGTGTCACAAGAGAGTCAGACACTGAAATGACTAAACATCACCACCGCATAAGTGCTTTTCTTCTTTCTTTGGTGGCCTTGGGGTGTAGGCCTTGTAGTGGTATTTTTGGATCAAAGGGTATGCACAATTTAGTAATGTTATTTTGGAGGCAGATGTATCAGACCTCTGATATGTCCATCTTCTCACAGCCCTTCCAGCATTTGGCATTTTTCCTTCTTGTCGAGCTTTGTCAATTTGGTGAGTGTGAGGTGGAACTTTAGAGTTGTTTTAATCTGCATTTCCCTAAACTAGGAATTTGGATCATTCTTTCCATATACCTATTGATATCTTCTATTTCTTTCTTAGAAAACTTCCTATTCATATCCTTTTATCACTTCTCAATTGAGGAATGGCCTTTATTCCTATAAATTTCAATCAGTTCCTCATATGTCTTATAAATGAGATCCTTATCAGAGAAATATTCTGCAAATTTTTTCTTAGTGATTTGCTTCCCTTTTTAATTTTAGCTTCATTGGTTTTATTTGTGCAAAAACTTATTAATTTTATGTAATCAGAATTGTTTGGTTTGTCTTTTGTGATCCTTTCTGTCCCTTGTTTAGCTGTGAACTATTCCTTATCCAGAGATCTGAAAGGTTGATTTATTCCTTGCTCCTCTCATTCATGTTGTAACCCTTTATTGCCCAAGTCACATTTCCATTTGGAGCTTCTATTGATATCTGGCATAAAATACTGGTTTATACTTGATTTCAGTTAAACTTCATTCCTGATTTCCCAGCAGTTTTTATTGTATAGTCCTTTAGTAGCTTGGGCATATTTGTACCCAAATGTACAAATATAGTGTACCATGAAACACTAAACAACTATGTTCATTTGCTTCTGTATGTTCTGTACCGAATCTGTTCCATTGATTGACCTTTTCTTTAACCTTTATCGAATTATTTTGATGACTACTGCTTTGTAATATGCAGTGTAGTTGGAGATCTGGTACTGCTAGATCATCTTCTTTTGCACTTTTGATTTCTGTTATTTCCATTGAGATTCTTGAGCATTTGCTCCTCCAGATGAATTTTGTTGTTTTTTCTAGCTTTATAACGTAATATTTTGTGATTGGTGTGTCATCAAATAAATTATTTTAGTTAGTATTAAGATTTTCATTATAATAACTCAGCCTAGGCCATTAACAGTTAATATTTATCCAATTATTTGGGTCTATGTTTCTTTAAAGAAGTTTTTGTAGTTGTATTCATGTAGTTCCTGTGTGTTGGTATGTGGTTTCTCAGGTATTTTTATACATTGTGTAGTTATTTTAAATGGCATTTCTTTGTCGTCTTCTGCTGGATTTTGTTGATAATATACAGAAATATACAGACAATATATGCAAGTTTATTATGTATCCTTAAACTTTGCTGAAGTTTCAGTTAATCTTTAGTTCTGTAAGTCAACCATCATATCATCTACAAAAAAGTGATAATTTATTTATTCTTTGCCTATGCTTATTCTTTCAGTTTCTTTTTCTTGTTTTATTGCTACAGCTAGCATTATCTAGGCTTTTAAAGATCCACAACTCAAAAGACATTCAAAAGGTTTTAAGTACCTACTGTGTATCAGGCAGTATGCCAGGCACTGAATATTGACAAACAGAAAGACCAAAAAGTGAAACAATCCCTCTTCTTAAAGAGATTTCATTCTGTCAGATTGTCCTCAGCCAATTAAACTTTAAGTTTATGTTGGAGTTAGTTTTTTCTTTAAGTATATTTATCTAATTGCCTATTACTAATTTTCCTATTACTCAGTCTTTTCTTGTCCATAAACCACAGAGCAGCCTACCATGAATGCATAGAGAGAAAAGTGTAATTTCTAAGGGATGAGAGAGGAATATATTGAGAGAGGGAGATAGGGAGAGATAGAATGGGGTAAATTATCTCGCATAAAAGTGGCAAGAAAAAGCAGTTCTGTAGGAAGAGAAGAGAAGGCATGTGAGGGAATGAGTGAATCTTGCTCTCATCAGATTTGACCTGAGGAGGGAATATCATACATACTCAATTGGGTATCTTACCCCACAGGAAAAAAGGAGGAAGAAGATAAAAAAGGGGGGATGATAGAAGGGAGGGCAGATGGGGGTGGAGGTAATCAAAAACAAACACTTTGGAAAGGGGACAGGGTCAAGGGAGAAAATTCAATAAAGGGGGATAGGTTAGGAAGGGACAAAATATAGTGAGTCTTTCACAACATGAGTATTGTGGAAGGGTTATACATAATGATATGCATGTGGCCTATGTTGAATTGCTTGACTTCTTAGGGAGGGTGGGTGGGAAGGGAAGAGGGGAGAGAATTTGGAACTCAAAGTTTTAAAAACAGATGTTCAAAAACAAAAAAAAAGTTTTTGCGTGCAACTAGAAAATAAGATACACAGGCAATGGGGCGTAGAAATTTATCTTGCCCACAAGAAAGGAAGGGAAAGGGGGTGGGAGGGGAGTGGGGTGACAGAAGGGAGGGCTGGCTGGGGAACAGGGCAACCAGAATATGTGCCATCTTGGAGTGGGGGGGAGGGCAGAAGTGAGGAGAAAATTTGTAATTCAAACTCTTGTGAAAATCAATGCTGAAAAGTGTAATTTCATAAGGTTTATGTGGTATGGGAAGAATTCTTCAGCTTATATGGATAGAGCTATTCCCTCTTTGATCGTTTGGCTTTCATAATTCTCAGGTTGAATTCATGCATATACCAAAAAAAGGGATTCTTTTAAAATTGAATCAGAATTATAGAACTGGATATTGTCATTAAGGATATCCTAGATTTCTCCTTCATTTTATAGATGAGAAAACTGAAGCCCAGAAAAGTTTGTAACTTTAAAAGTCAGTGATTCATCATTTATTAAGAGAATACAAGTTGAAATAAAGACAGCCCTTGCCCCTCAAGAAGCTTACATTCTGATGGGGAAAGATAACCCATAAATGAAGCTGAAAAGGGTGGGATAGGATGGTGGTTGGTGGTAAAGAAAGTCCACAATACAGCCTGGAGAGTAATGACATATGGCTGACCTGGGCATGTTTCTTAAATGTGAGGTTCTGGGAGGAGGCATTCAATCAAAGAGAGAAGCTATAGAAGCATGGCTACAGTAAGACTTCAGTGGGAAAAACTGGGGCATAGTAGAGGAGGTACAGAGTACAGCCTGGAGAGGAATGAAACTTGGCTGTCCTGACACCCTCCTTAAATGGAGATCCTGGGAAGAGCCACCTAATCAGAGGAAGAGGCCAAACTAGAATTTGGACATCATTTGCATTTCATTATTCTATATTATGCTGCCTTTAATTCATTGTTTTCTCTGAAATTAATAGAATATTAATCCTTCTCAGTCTCCTTGGCTCAATCTTCATCCAAGTTACCCCTTTTCCCAGACCCCAGTCATAGGTTCTTAGCCTGTTTTTTCCCTTGATCCACCCTCCAACACTAAAATTCGTTTTGCTTATGACTCACCCTTTTCTGAGTCTAACTTCCCTCTTATTCTGTTTCCTCCTTTCTCCCAGTTCTCTCCTGTTTTCTTCTTAAGTCGAATGTATTTCTACACCAAACCCATTGTGTGTGTTTATTCTATATTCCTTTGGTTCAAATGAAAGTGAGTTTCACGTGATACCTGCTCACTCTACCCTTTCTTTCATGTTTTAAGTCTTCTTGCACATCTCTAGTATATGAGATAATAAGTTCAATCTTCTTCCTTCCCTAGTGTGCTCCTTTTCCCCCCTCCTTTTTTTTTTCTCTTAAGGTCATCAAATATAACCCAGGACTTCCCCGTTTTATTTAGTTCCCTCTGTGACCTTTGATGACAGGGTTTGGAGAAGGTATTCATCTCTTCTTCCCTTATCGAAATCTAAATATTTCATTCTTGTATAGTTCTAATTTCTCAAATGTATTTGCCTTTTTGTGTTTTTCTTGACTCCTGTTTGCTTTTCAGAGTTTCTACTAAGCTCTGATCATTTCATCAGTAATGCTTGAAAATCCTTTGTTTTAGTGAAGGTCCATTTATGTACACACACACACACACACACACACACACATCTTTTGCTTTGTGGAATATTGTATTCTAGGCTCTCTTCTATGTAGTGGTACCTGCAAGGTCTTGTGGATCCTGACTATGGCCCCTTGGTACTCAATCTCTTTTTTCTGATTGATTATAGTGACTTTTCTTTGATCTAAAAACTCTAGATTTTGCCTGTAATGTTCCTGGAAGTTTTCATTTTGGGATTTCAAGGAGTGTTAAGCAGATTCTTTCTATTTTTACTTTGCTTTCTGATTCTAATAGGGTCAGGCAGTTTTCATTCCTGATTTTTTCAATATGGTATCTAGGCTTTTGGTTGTTATTATTTTTGATGTTTTTGTTAAGGTTTTCAGATATTCTAATAATTCTTAGATTTTCTTTTTCTGTCCTGTTTTTCCAGGTCAGTTGTTTGTGATAGTAAATACCTTACTTTTTTTTTTTGCATTTTTTTTCCAACCCTTTGGTTTTGTTCCACTGTTCTTACCTCATGGAATCACTTCCTCTCTCCACCCTTCCTCCTCCAGTTCAGAATCTGCATAACATAGCTAGCTACTGGCCACAGCCCCTGGTTCATGCTCTCTGCCTATGGTACATTTGCAGGCTGCTGACTGTTAGGTCTCATCCCACAATGGAGGCAGACCAATAGACCTACAGGCTCATTTCTTGTCTGTGCTCCTTGCCATGGTACCCAGGTGCAGGCATGAGCCCATTTTGCTTGGATGCCCTACTTAGGACCTCTGGCTATCTTCCTTTGTTGACCTGGGCTGAAAAAGGCACCTACTATAGTTTCTCCTAAAATTGCCCCTTTATCACTCAGTCTGTTGTCCTTCCTTGATCTTTACTGTTATACTTACTACACCTACTAGAGCATCTTGCTCTGTCTTTACCCTCCCCCCTCTCTATTAAAGATCATTGTTATTATCATGGTGTGGCTATTACAGGAGTTTGAGTTAAGATCTGGGTTTGAAAACTGGCTACCACCTTGGGAAAACCACGTGAGTGTCTTGGGACTCAAGTTAGGGCTAGATGACAACTCAAGAGGGACTAAGCTTCTAGAAACTGGTTTTTTAAATGCCATTCATGCAAAATGTAATAGTTCTCAGGTTCTGCATCACCATGAATGCTCCAATTTGAATGGATTTTTGAAGCTTTGATTCTGGGGTTTTGTTGTAGATAGATTTAATTCTTCCTTTGAGGTCTACACAAGGTACTTTGTGACAGTCATATATGGTTTAGAGAATTATTTGATAAGAAGTATGATCATTTGAAAATGAAATGTTTTAAACTGATGTAAGTATGTCTTTCTGTGCTTTATTGCAGATCATGTAAAAGAACCATTCCTAGAGGGAATTCAGAATGATCGTTTGAGGTCTATGCCTGCAAGTTTCCTTCCTCCTTCACCAGTAAACAAAAGAGGTAAAATTTAATAAAACAGATTTTGGAAAATAGATGACTACATGGGATTAAATGCCTGTTTATCTACAAAATTCTTCAATAATTCAATAATTAAGTACTGTTGAGTTGCAGTTACTCATTACCTCCAAAATTAGTTTTAATGTTCATACAGTAAAGAGGTTGCAGGGGAAGCAGCAATGAGTAGTAAGAGATTGGGAGATAAAATAAAGCCGTATGGCCTCCAGCAGTGCCCCACCAACCTTGTGTTTCTCTCCTTCCCTCTCTTTTTTCTCTTCATTGCTAGTACTGCCTGCTCTCATTATGGCTTTTCCTACTGCCTCTTCCTTTTCTTAGAGCAAAATAAGAAGCAGAAGTGGGTGGCATTCTAGGCAGCAGTTAAGAAGGAAAAGAGGAACTAGCAAGCAGTGATTGTGGATGTGCCCTAACCTATATAAGAAGAATGTTAATAAGCCGAGGACTCTTTATATAGCACAATGGAAGTGCAGGTTTAGGTTACTTTGGTTTCCAGTCTATATCAAAAAACTTTCAGGGAAGGAGAAAAATTGAGTTTAGGTTCAGTCCAGGTTTATTCTGTTCATTTCGTTTTCCAGAGGTAACTTGATTTAAATTTTGTTATTAAGTATTTAAGCAAATACTTCTAGTTACCCCATTGTTTTCCAAACCACTTCCTCTCTAACTCAATATTTCTAATCAAACTTAACTTTTAAAATTACATCTTATCTCACAGTATTGTTAGCTTACTATTATCAGAGTAAAGATTTGAGGGGAGACTTTATTTGCCTCTTTTAGGACATGATACCTGGCTTTGGTGTCCTAATTTTATGAGGCCTCTTTCGAAGAGTATTGACTTCAAATTATTTGAAGATCCTTGGCTGCTAATGTGCCATTATAATTAGTTCTAAACATCTATAATTAAAAGTCATTATTATGAGGCGCAGGTCCCCATATATGCAAGGACAGGCATATCCTCATGTTCAGGAGTCTGATTGTATAATTGGGTTCATAATAAACTTAAGTGAGCCAAAATACTCTAGTATTCCTTGACTTGAGGTATTATGGTAATTTTCATTTATTAAAATGCATTATTGAATTTTAACAGACATCCTACTCTAATTTGTTCTCTTGATTATAAAAATATTTAGCATAAAATAATAACCTGATTATAGATTGTTGAAGGTTCACTGGAGGAAAATTTCGCTTGTAATTATTTTTACTTAATTCTGTTCCTCCATAGTTTTGTAACAGCAGTAGTTACAATCAAAGGATGCTACAGATGATCATTCTTTGTTTCTTGGGGCAGGTGCTCTAATTTTGGGAGATGCCTATAACATACGACATCCTCTTACTGGTGGGGGAATGACTGTTGTTTTCAATGACATAAAAATATGGAGGAGCCTGTTAAAGAGCATTCCTGACCTTTACGATGAGAGTGCACTTCTCCAGGTGAGCTGTTTCATCCTAGCCTTCAGAGGAACTTTCCTGTCCTGGACATCTGAAGGAGTTCAGAACTATTGTGTGATCTGTGTTGTGTGTTCTCTGCTTCTTTCTTGGTAAAGAAGGTTTGCACTGCCCTAAGGCCCTACTCACGAATGGCTGTAGGCACTGATGTAGGGTCTGGAAGTGCTGCTTTGGTTTGTAACCTTTAACTCCTTGTGGCGTCTAATTTCTGTATCAGGACATTGGGTTTTATAATGAGCTGTATGGCGCTCTTCCATCTAATAAAGCATGTAAATTCAAGCCTGTGAGTGACGTGCCCCAGCTTAGAGGTCCCTGGGGCTAAGTCCTTTGTGCCGTTAGTCAGAGAAGAGCAACATAACCTCAGTTTGGGAAAATGAGAAAAATCACTAGGAAAATTTACTTTTATTCTTCATTCTTACATTATAAAAGATCCACTTTTTTCTTTTTTTAGGCCCAAAATTCATTCTATCGGTCAAGAAGAAAGTCCCATTCATTTGTTGTGAATGTTCTTGCTCAGGCTCTTTATGAATTATTTTCTGGCACAGATGGTAAGTGAGGGATTGTAATCATGGAGTGTTAGAAGTGAAAGAGCCTTAGAGCTCTACTACATGCCTCATTTTACAGATGTGTAAGTAGAGACCACCTGTTAAATGGCTTGTCCGAAGCTATGTAGCTAAGAAATGGCAACTGAGTGTTAGCTCCCAGGGAAGTGTGTTTTTTTTTCCACAATATACTTTAAAAGTAGCATCAGTCCTCTGATTAATATAGGAGATACAGAGAAACCCTACTGTTCTACAGATTTGATATATTGTGGACTAAAATGGTGCTGTGTGATGGTGATTAAAGAGCAGACTTGATAGAGGGCTCCTGTGTTGTGTTATCGCTGCCCCTTCTCTGTAACTCTCTGTGACTATCCTCAGAGGAAAAGTGGAATGTAAGCTTCTGGAGGGCTGGAACTATTTTTGGTTTTGTGATTGTATCCTAAGTACTTGACATAGTGTCTTGTATGTAGTAGGCACTTGAAAAATGTTGGCTAATTTGAAAAAAGAGGAAATTTCTCTTTCAAAGTCTGAGTCTTTGGGTTTCACTTTTCACCCTTCTCTTGGTTACCTTTTCCCCACCTTGTCCACTGCAGGACAGCAAATGCTTTTCATTTAAGCACATAAACATTTTACCTACAGTTAGAAGGAGTCTTCGAATACAAACTACAGACAGATTAGGTAAATTACAAATATTCTAAATTATAAATTTGCACAAGTTGTAGAACATTAATCAGTTGCCCGCAGAAACTATAATTTTCACCATCCTCCCGGATGGTTGGTTCCTTGTTTTGTCCTCACTATTGGGGTCACAACTTTCCTTGGTAGGTTAGCCCACTTAAAAGCTGCATGTTTTCCTCCTCTGTCTCTGTCTGTCTCTCCGCTCTTCTCTCCTTTCACTCCTCCCTCCTCCCCCCCCCCCCGGCCACCTTTTGGAAGAGTAAAGCCCTTTTCAGTTTAGACCCTAAGTTTGCTTTTCAGGTTCAAGTTAAAATTATTCTGAATCTTAATAGTAGCCCCAGAAGTTTCTAGATCTAGTTGTTCTTCTGTTCTTCCTTTTCCTGCTTTTCTGTGAGGCAATAATTTAAGGCCTTCCTTCTGCTCATCTTATTTTCTTCTCTGTTCTGAATTGATTGTTTTCTGAAGATGTCCGTTTCCTTGTATCTCCATCCTTTTCCCCTCAGCTACTCCAGCAGGGGCAGCCAGCCTTCCATCTGAGAGCATGGTCTGTCTCCACTTTCTGGGGAAGTCATGTTTCCAGGCCTTGTCTTTCCTCAGAAACTATTCACATATAGACTAGCACATCTACAACTCAGTGTTCACGCAGTTTCTCAGTTGCCAGCAGGGCATGTCACATCTCAAATCTAAGTTTTTTTCTTCGTGTAGCATTGTATGGATTATATAAGAAAATTGACTTCACAAATAATTCTATAGAAAAATAAGTGGATTCTTACATAATTATTACATTCAAACGATCTTGGAATGGAAGGAGGGTTTATTTTGATGAACAAATAGTAAACACCTTTTTTCACTAATTCTTGTCTGCATAATGTGGACTATAAAATTTGCAGGAAGAATGGGTTAGTAAAATCGAGACTAGGAAATTTTTTATACCTACAAGTCTCAATTATAATTAGATTACATTCTAATAAGTAATTCTGGCTCGTCTTTAGCTTGTTCATATTTCTATTGTGTTGATCAATACATGAATATATTGATTAAAGATAATTTTAAAATTATATTATAGAGACCCTGCGCCAGTTAAGAAGAGCATGTTTCTGTTACTTCAAGCTTGGTGGACAATGTATTGCTGGTCCAGTTGGGTTACTCTCTGTGTAAGTTCTATAAATTTAAACTTATCACACAAATTAATCAAACATTTTATGGCTAGTTTGACTAGACAGTAATGATTTACTATGGATTATTCATGATGTCCAGTTTTCCTTGCTGATACATACCTTTTGACTGTATTTTTTGTCCACCAGTATCTTCATTAGAAGATGGGCAAGAACATTGAGAGAAAATCTGAGAGCTACTATTGTGGTAGAGGTTTTAAATAAAACCTATGACTAAGATGAAAGTTTTTGATTATTTGTGGTTTAATCCGTACTATCCATTCTGTTGTTACCATCATAATTAGGTATTTTCAAGTTAATTTTAATAATTGAGTGGAATCATGAAAAACTTTAGGAATATTTAAAGTATAGGTATTTCTAAGAATATGTTTCTAAAAGATTGGTTGGAAAATGAAACTATTAGCCCTTTTTCACTGCTTTAAAAGTTTGTCTAAGTTTATATATATTAGTTATCTTTGAGGTCCTATGCCACTTAACTGGTCTATGCCCAAGTCTCCAGAGGCTTTGTTCTCCATCCAGTGGTCAGGGGTTACAGATGTTAGGAACCAAAGAATTATTTAAACTGTAAAAGAGCTACAGTGTTTTTTAAAATCAGATTTCCCAAGACAAACCAGGTGTTCCTATCATTAAGCTAGGAAAAAATTCACAGTGCTAAAAATCCTTTGAATTGGGAGAATAACTGTTTAATTTAAAAGACACAGTCCAAATTGGCACCCTATTGAATCTTTTAATAACCTTAAATGACTATTTCTTTCTAACATGTAGTTTTTTTTTTGTTGTAGATTGTCGCCTAATCCCATGACTCTACTTGGACATTTTTTTGCAGTTGCTTTGTATGCTGTTTACTTTTGTTTTAAGACAGAACCCTGGATTACAAAGCCACGAGCCTTTTTCAGCAGTGGTGCTATCTTCTACAAAGCTTGCTGTGTCATATTTCCTCTCATTTATTCAGAAATTAAATACTTACATTAAACTTAAGGGAAGCCCATTAGAGAATGAATACATGGAATTCACCAAGCCTTAAGAGACTCTGGGAGGATTTGTACTGCTGAACATTATACTATTGCTAAAACACAGACACTTGGGCAAGATGGGGATTAATTTGTTTTTGACCACCTATGTGTGTAAACAGTTGTAAATAAATGTTTTGCTTTGTGATTAAAATGAAGACTGTTAGATACCTAAGAGAAATGGTTGTTAAATCACAAATCAGTTTTAAGTCCTGATAGTGAGAACATGTTTCCTTTTGGGATTCATTATGTTTAATATGTGAAAATGTTGACTATGCAAATAAACTAAATGATGATTGAAATCTTATGGCTTTGCTTCTTTTGTTGGCATTTGTATCTGAGCCTCAAGAAAATGGAAAAATGACTGTTTTCCATACACTCTAAACAGTATAAAATTTGAGATCCCTGAAAACTCTTGTAGAAAAACATTGAAAAAAGGATAAGGGGGGGGGGGGGCGGAGCCAAGATGGCAGCTGGTAAGCAGGGACTACCGTGAGCTCCCTGCCGAGACCCTCCAAAAACCTATAAAAAATGGCTCTGAACCAATTCTAGAATGGCAGAACCCACAGAACAGCAGAGGGAAGCAGGGCTCCAGCCCAGGACAGCCCGGATGGTCTCTGGGTAAGGTCTATCCCACACGGAGCTGGGAGCTGGGAACGGAGTGGAGCAGAGCCCAGCCTGAGCGGGTGGAACAACCAAACTTGGAGTTGGGCGGATGGGGCCCCTAGCGCCCTGAATATGTGAGCTGCGGCAATTACCAGACCCCTCAACCCACAAACACCAAAGACTGCGGAGAAGGTTAGTGGGAAAAGCTGCGGGAGTGGAAGGAGTTCGTGGTTCGGCTTCCAGCCCCGGGGGCAGCTACAGTTGCTGCTGCTTCTGGCCCCAGGCCCACCTGGTGGGAGGAAGTAAGTGGCGGATCAGAGCAGGAGTGCACACGGCCTGCTAAAGATCTAAGCCCTGCCCCAGCTGGGGGTTCTTGAGGAAGGAGTAATGACAGAGCTGGCACCTCCCCCCCAAACGTGGAACATAGAACTCGTTAGTCTACAAGCAGTCATACCCCACTGAAAAACTCAAGGGTCAAGTTAGTTGGTTGGGAATATGGCCAGGCAGCGAAAACACACCCAGATTCAGTCTCAGACTTTGCATTCTTTCTTTGGTGACAAAGAAGACCAAAACATACAGCCTAAAGAAGACAACAAAGTCATAGAGCCTACAACAAAAGCCTCCAAGAAAAACATGAACTGGTCCCAGGCCATGGAAGAGCTCAAAAAGGATTTGGAAAAGCAAGTTAGAGAAGTAGAGGAAGAATTGGGAAGAGAAATGAGAAGGATGCGAGAAAACCATGAAAAACAAGTCAATGACTTGCTAAAGGAGACCCAAAAAATACTGAAAAATACACTGAAGAAAACAACACCTTAAAAAATAGACTAACTCAAATGGCAAAAGAGCTCCAAAAAGCCAATGAGGAGAAGAATGCCTTGAAAGGCAGAATTAGCCAAATGGAAAAGGAGGTCCAAAGGACCACTGAAGAAAATACTACTTTAAAAATTAGATTGGAGCAAGTGGAAGCTAGTGACTTTATGAGAAACCAGGATATTATAAAACAGAACCAAAGGAATGAAAAAATGGAAGATAATGTGAAATATCTCATTGGAAAAACCACTGACCTGGAAAATAGATCCAGGAGAGATAATTTAAAAATTATTGGACTACCTGAAAGCCATGATCAAAAAAAGAGCCTAGATATCATCTTTCAAGAAATTATGAAGGAGAACTGCCCTGATATTCTAGAGCCACAGGGCAAAGTAGAAATTGAAAGAATCCATCGATCGCCTCCTCAAATAGATCCCAAAAAGAAATCTCCTAGGAATATTGTTGCCAAATTCCAGAGCTCCCAGATCAAGGAGAAAATACTGCAAGCAGCCAGAAAGAAACAATTTGAGTATTGTGGAAACCCAATCAGAATAACCCAAGATCTGGCAGCTTCTACATTAAGAGATGGAAGGGCTTGGAATGCGATATTCCGGAGGTCAATGGAGCTAGGATTAAAACCTAGAATCACCTACCCAGCAAAACTGAGTATCATGCTCCAAGGCAAAATATGGATTTTCAATAAAATAGAGGACTTTCAAGCTTTCTCAGTGAAAAGACCAGAACTGAATAGAAAATTTGACTTTCAAACACAAGAATCAAGAGAAGCATGAAAAGGTAATCAAGAAACAGAAATTGCAAGGGACTTACTAAAGTTGAACTGTTTTGTTTACATTCCTACATGGAAAGATGATGTGTATGATTCATGAGACCTCAGTATTAGGGTAGTTGAAGGGAATATGCATATATATGTGTTTATGTATATATATAAGTGAATGTGTATGTATGTATATATGTGTATATGTATGTATGTGTATGTATGTATATATATGTGTGTAAATATATATATATATGTAAAAGAGAGAGAACAGACACAGGGTGAGTTGAAGATGAAGGGAAGATATCTAAAAGAAATAAAATGAAATTAAGGGATGAGAGAGCAACATACCGAGAGAGGGAGATAGGGAGAGATAGAATGGGGTGGATTATCTCGCATAAAGGTGGCAAGAGGAAGCAGTTCTGTGGGAGGAGGGGAGAGGGCAGATGGGGGGGAATGAGTGAATCTTGCTCTCATCAAATTTGGCCTGAGGAGGGAATACCATACATACTCAGTTGGCTATCTTAACCCACAGGAAAGAAGAGTGAAGAAGATCAAAAAGCGGGGGATGATAGAGGGGAGGGAAGATGGGGGTGGAGGTAATCAAAACAAACACTTTGGAAAGGGAACAGGGTCAAGGGAGAAAATTCAATTAAGGGGGATGGGTTGGGAAGGAGCAAAATGTAGTTAGTCTTTCACAACATGAGTATTGTGGAAGGGTTATACATAATGATACACATGTGGCCTAGGTTGAATTGCTCGACTTCTTAGGGAGGGTGGGTGGGAAGGGAAGAGGGGAGAGAATTTGGAACTCAAAGTTTTAAAAACAGATGTTCAAAAACAAAAAAAAAAAAGTTTTTGCATGCAACTGAAAAATAAGATACACAGGCAATGGGGCGTAGAAAATTATCTTGCCCTACAAGAAAGGAAGGGAAAAGGGGATGAGAGGGGAGGGGGGTGATAGAGGGGAGGGCTGACTGGGGAACAGGGCAACCAGAATATGTGCCATCTTGGAGTGGGGGAGAGGGTAGAAATGGGGAGAAAATTTGTAATTCAAACTCTTGTGAAAATCAATGCTGAAAACTAAATGTGTTAAATAAATTTAAATTTAAAAAAAAAAGAAAAAAGGATAAGCAAGCAATTTTAGGACTAAACTGCAATGCACTTCATTTAGTTTGGCATTATAGCAGCACTTATTGCACAAGTGATCCCATTCCATCCCATCTCCTCCAGTAGATTGCCCCCTCCCCACTCTCACACTTATCTTCAATCTCTTGGGTCCTTCCCTACTGCCTACAAACATGCCCACGTCTCCCCCATCCTCCCTCAACAAACCCTAACTTGATCTTTCCATCTCCACTAACTTGACCCAAGTCTCTCCTTTTGTGGTTGAACTTTAGAAAGCCAATTACAGTAGATGTCTTCACTTCCTCTCCTCTCCTCTCTCCTTAACTCCATAGTCTGCTTCTGATCTCGTCATTCCACCGAAACTGCTCTCTCCAAAATCATTAATGATCTCCGAATTGCCAAATCCAACAGCCTCTTCTCAATCCTCATCCTTTCTCTCTGCAGCCTTTGACATCATTGATCACTCTCATGGATAGTCTCATCTACCTGGGTCTTTGGGACACTACTCTCTCCTGATACTCTTCTGACAATTCCTTCTCAGTCTCCTTTCCTGGATTCTCATCTAGGTCTTGACCAGTACCCATGAGTGTCCTACAAGGCTCAGTGCTATTTCACTTAGTGATCTCATCACCTCTCATGGATTCAATTATTATCTCTAAAGAACTGGTGGAATCTGAATGCAGATTCTGCACACTTTTAAAAACTTTATTTTTTTTTTTGGTCTGACTTTTACAACATGACTGGCATGGAAATGTTCTACGTGACTGTACATGTATAATCTATATCAAATTACTTGCTCTCTCAGGGAGGGAGAGAATTTGGAACTCTAAATTTTGAGGAACAAATGTTAAAAGCTTTTGTTTGCATGTAATTGAGAAAAAATAAAATTTAAAAAGCCAATTATCATCTATGTGCTAGTGATTCTCAAATCTATTTATCCAACCCTAACCCCTCTGTTGATCTCCATTCTTGTATCTCCAGCTGCCTATTGGATATCTCAAACTGGATATCCAGTAGACATCTTAAACTCAACATGTCCAAAACTGAGCTCTTTATCTTTACGCCCAAACCCTCCCTCCTTCCAAACTTCCCTATACCTGTCAAGGGCACCACCATCCTCCCAAGTCCTCCCCACACTCACAACCTAGGTGCCATCCTTGACGCCTCACTAGCTCTCACCCCCATATCCAACCTGTTGCCAAGTTGTATCTTGGCAGGTTTTATCTTTCTAATATCCCTTGCATGTATTCCCATCTTTTCTCTGAAACTGTCCTGGTGTAGGCCCTCATCATTCCACGCCTGGACTACTTACTGCAGTAGCCTGCTGATTAGTCTGCCCACCATAAGTTACTCTCCCCAGTCCAGTCCATTCTCCACTCAGCTGACAAGGTGATCTTCAAACAGAGCATGTTTACTTTATCACCCCTTCCCCTAAACTCCAATGGCTTCCTAGCACTATCAGAATCAAATATAAAATCTGACATTCAAAGCCCTTCATAACCTAGTGCCCCCACCATTCCAGTCTTCTTATACCTTTTCCCCCCTTACATGATCTTTGATTCAGCAACACTAGCCTCCTTACTGTTCCTCAAACAAGACATTCCATCTCCTGATTCTGGACCAGCTAGCCACCTTGCATGAAATTCTTTACCTCCTCATCACTGCTTCCTGGCTTCCCTGAAGTCTTCTACAAGAAGTCTTTCCTGATCCCTCTTAATTCTAGTTCTGCTCTATGTGAGTTATTTCCAATCTATTCCGTGTATAGCTTGCATGTACATAGTTATTTACATGTTTCCTCCAAAGATCATTAGCTCCTCAGGGCAGGGCTGCCTTTTTTTTTTTTGCCTTTCTTTTGTCTTCTCAGTGCTTAGCGCAGTACCTGGCACACAGTAGGTGCTTATTAAATGAGAACACTATTTCAAGATCTAAATGCATTCACACACATAACATATATATATGACATGTATGTTTGTGTATATGTACATATATATCTACAGTCAAAATAAAGAAAATGGAGTAGAGTTGAGATTTTAATGGGGAAAAGAAAAATATTATCGAGAGTTAGTGAAATGGTGACTCGTGACTTGCCTATGGCTCAGTAAGAAGGCAGACAAAATTCATTTTTATGCTGGTAGTAGCAATCCAAAGCACTTTTATGATGCCCTGAAGACTATTTATGGGCCAGAGACCTATGGTGCATCTCAACTACTCAGTGCTGATGGAGCCACATTGATTAGTGATAAGGACATGATCCTAGAGAGATGGGCTGAACACTTCCATAGTGATCTCAATCGACCATCATCAATCAATGCTGAGGCCATTGACCATTTAGCTCAGGTTGGAGTCAGTCCCTCCCTAGCTGAAGTTCCAGCTGAAGAAGAGGTTTTGAATGCCATTAGGCTCTTTTCATGTGGCAAAGCACCTGGTGCTGATTCTGTTCCAGCTGAGTTTTACAAGGTAGAGGGTCCATTGCCCATACAAAAGCTGACTGAAATTTTCCAGGGTATTTGGCAAGAGGAGGTTATCCCCCAGGTTCAAGGATACCTCCATTGTCCGTCTCTATAAAGGTAAAGGAAATAGACTGTCTTGCGACAATCACAGGGGGAATCTCTGTCTTAGTCATTGCTGGCAAGATTCTTGTCAGACTCTGCCTTAATAGGCTGATCCTTCACCTGGTGGATGGTCATCTACCTGAGAGCCAGTGTGGCTTCAGAAAGGACCAAGGAACAGTCGATACGGTGTTTGCTCCCCAACAACTCCCAGAGAAATGCCAGGAGCAGAACAGAGCTCTGCACACAGCATTTGTAGAAATGACCAAGGATTTTGATACTGTTAGTTGTGAGGGCTTATGGAAAATTATGTCAAAATTTGGTTGCCCAGGGAAATTTATCAGCATCGTACGTCAATTTCCTGATGGCACGCTTGCCTGGGTTCTAGATAATGGACAATGCGCTCATGCCTTCCTGGTCACCAACGGAGTGAAACAAGGCTGTCTGCTTGCTCCCACACTTTTTAGCATGATGTTTTCAGCCATGTTGTCAAATGCTTTCAATGAGGATGAACACGGCGTCAAGGTCAGCTCCTGCACTGATGGTAAATTCTTCAACTTGAAAAGGCTACACAAGCCAATACCAAAGTGGAGGGAGTGTTGGTGCGTGATTGTCTGTTTGTGGATGATTGTGTACTTGATGCAGCCTCTGAAGCTGAGACGCCACAAAGTATGGATCCATTCTCTGCTGCTTGTGCTAATTTTTGCCTAACAATTAACACCAAGAAAACAGGTGCTCCATCAGCCACCACCACACCATGCATACCTGGAACCAGTGGTTACAGCAAATGGAGAAGTTTTGAATGCTGTGGATGAGAAGTTCACTTACCTTGGTAGTGTACTTCCCAGGGATGTACACATTGATAATGAGGTTGACACACACATTGCCAGAGCTAGCTCAGTGTTTGGGAGGTTCCCAAGGTAAGTATGGAAAAGAAGAGGTCTTAAGACTGATTACCAAACTGAAGGTCTACAGAGCTGTGGTGCTGACCTCATTGTTGTATGCCTGTGAAACCTGGACAGTCTACCAGTGCCATGCCAGGAAACTGAATCGCTTCCATTTGAATTATCTTAGGAAGATTCTGAAGATCACCTGGTAAGATAAGGTACGAGACACTGAGGTCCTTACTCGAACTAAACTGCCAAGCATTCAAACTCTGCTTTAGAGAGTGCAACTCCGATGGGCTGGCCATGCTTTTCGAATGCAAAACATACACTTGCCAAGAAGACTTTTATGGAGAACTTACATAGGGCAAGTGTTCACATGGTGGTCTGAAGAAGTGATACAAGGACACTCTCACGGTGTCTCTCAAGAACTTTGGAATTGATTGTGTGACATGGGAGACACTGGCACAGGAGCACTCAGCATGGTATGCCCACGTCAGAGAAGGTACTGTGCTCCATAAGCAAAGCAGAAATGAAACAGCTCAAAAGAAATGCAGGATGCGCAAATTTAGAGTATCCACCCTAAATGTTCACATGGACTATTTGTGCCCGACCTGTGGTAGAGCATTCCAAGCTGGTATTGGTCTGACCAGCCACAGTTGGACAATTGAAACTTGACTCTAGCATAGTGATGTCACTTTGGCCCTCTTCGAGAAGGAAGGACAGCAACCAACCAACCATAGCAATGGAAAGGGTGGTGGTGTTGTTAGTCCTTTGTTCTCAAAGAAGACCAATGGCATCAGGAGGGTGATGTCTTGACTTGCAAGTGAACTGGATTTAAGTGAGGCAGAGCTGTGCAAAGTCATCATCCTCACTCTGTCCTCCAGAATCATCTGAGACTAGTGGCGAGACATAGGTCAAGACAACTGGTGATGGCCCCAGATATAGTGGAGACCTTGGCCTTTTTAAGCTAAAGTCTTTCCCAGGTCTCAGTGTATCTGAGGCAATACTCCCTCAGCAATGAAAGGCTAAGGAAGTATTGAGGCAAAAGATGGTCTAGTTTGCCTTCACAAAAGAACCAATCTGGGAGGGGAAAACCTTCAGAGTTTCTCAGAGCTCAATCTGAGCTACCAAAACCCACACAACAAGCAAGTGGGACTTGGGCTGGGACATATTATTGGCCAATTAATGAGAACCAGAGTGATTTGGGTTTAAAGACAAAGCCAAGTAGCTTCATTTGAATCCCACTGTGCTTTATCAACGCCTGGTTTTCCAGAGCTATATTTCAAGAAATCATAAATGAAAATTACATGAAACAAAAGAGTTAATTGTCCCAATTTTGGGAGAATAATGATAGAATAAATAAGTAGGAAAAAAAGTAGTCCCGAAGGCCCAAGATACCTTGCAAAGTATAAGCAATCAAAATTTATATTCCTTTTAACAGAGCACATGCTTGTAAGGGCACAACTTCCCATATGGACAAAAGGAGAAGAGGAAGAAGAATAGAAGGAGGAGGAAATGACAGCAGCCATTGCCCAACTGGAACTGGCCAGTTGGGTCCCTGGGGGGCAGCTACTACTACTCACAAATTGTTGTTGGTCCTTTCTTGTTCTCAAAGAGGACCAATGACATCAGGAAGGTGATGCCTTGACTTGCAAGAGAATTTAAGTGAGGCAGAGCTGTGCAAAGTCATCAGAATCATTTGAGACCAGTGATAAGACATAAGTCAGGTGGAAATGCCTCTCAATGGAAAGAGTTGTTGTTATTTGTCCTTCATTCTTGAAGAGGATCATGACATCAGGAAGATGATGCCATGACTTGAAAGCGAATTGGTTTTAAGTTAGGGAGGGCTGTGCAAACTCATCAGCCTCACTTTCTCCTCCAGAGCCATCTGGGTCCAATAGCAAGATATAGATCAGGATGACTGGAGATGGCCCCCATAGAAAGGGTATACCTTGTTCAAAAGAAAAATCATTAGAAAGAATGATATAATAATAATAACTGAAGTTTTCATAATCCTTTAAGGTTTGCGAAGCACTTTATCACACACTTTAGCACATTATCACATTTAAGCCTCATTGTGTATCAATGATATAAGATATTTATCTGTGTCAAAATCCATAAACCTGAAAGAAGAGCAATACACCAATGGAGTATTAGGGTGAGGATAAAAGGAGGGAAAAACAATTGTTATTTATCACTGTTCAGCCAGATGGACGTTCTTTGTCAGTGACTCTCAGGAGTGTTTGGCAGCTAGGTGGCACAATGCATAGAGCAATTCTGATAAGTAAGAGATCAGATGGGAAAGGGAAGGTGGTGGTGAGATTGTGAAAGCTCTTACATTTTGGTCTGAGATGTCTATTTTATCTGAGGCAATGGGGAGCTATTGAAGGTTTTGGAGGAGGATGACACGGTCAGACCTGTGTTAACTTTGGCCCTTGTGTGGAAGACAGATTGGAGAGAGAAGACACTAGAAGCAGAAAGAGCAATTAGCAGGCTGTTATACAGGTGAAAAGTGATAAGACAAGCAGGATGGTTTTGAAAGTAATGTGTAGAATTTATTACATACTTTCTTTTTAAAGAAAGTGCTGTGAAATGGAGATTCATGGTTTTATATAGAATCCTCTTTTTGTGTTCCTCTGTACTTAAGGAAGTGCTCTTTTGGGGGAGTGTTTAAGTTCCAATTTAAAAAAAATTAACCACAATTAAAGAATAAATCAAAGCAATAATTTAAAAAAGGAAAAGTGATAAGGGCATGAACTAAGGTGAATGGTTGAGTGGAAAGAAAGGGATGGAAGTGAGAGATGTTTGTTATGGAAGTAGAACTGACAAAAAACTAACATATTAGATATTGTAGGTGAAAGAGAAGAAAGAGTCAAGGATTAATCCGAGGTTCTGAACATGGGTGTCTGGAAAAGCACTCCCATTAGATAAAGGAAAATTTGGATGAGGGGTTGATTTAAGCAGGATGATAATGAGTTGTTTTGAATATGTTGAGTTTGAGATGCCTCTTACAAGATATTCAGGAGGAAATATTCTGCAGTTGATGATGATATGGAGCTGGAGTTCAGGAGAGAGATTAAGGCTGGTGGCGGAGGTGGTAGTGTATGTGTGTGGATAGGGGTGATCAAGGAAGGGACTGTAGAAAGAGAAGAGAAAAAAGTAAAAGGGAAAGAAAAATATAAGGTAATAGTTTGAGGGTCTGGCAAGGTCAAGTGAAGGTTTTTAAAGGATGAGCCTAGCCTAATTGTCAGAAGTTGGGATTAATAATGGTATGGGTAAAAATGAGAAAGAAGTGATGATAAATGGGGCAAGTTCTTGGAAATGGGAAGGTATGAGAGGGATGAGGTTAAGGAGAAAGAAAGAAAGAAAGAAAGAAAGAAAGAAAGAAAGAAAGAAAGAAAGAAAGAAAGAAAGAAAGAAAGAAAGAAAGAAAGAAAGAAAAAAGAAAGGAAGGAAGGAAGAAAGAAAGGAAAGAAAAAAAGAAAGGAAGGAAGGAAGAAAAGAAAGAAAGGAAGGAAGGAAGAAAGAAGGAAAGGAAGGAAGAAAGAAAGAGAAAGAGAAGGAAGGGAGGGAGGAAGGAAGGAAGGAAGGAAAGAAAGAAAAAAGGAAGAGAGAGCACATGCATTTAAGTGCTTACTCTATGCCAGGCACTGAGCTAAATGCTTGGTATACAAATACCAGCAAAGTGAAAACTAGACCCCACCCTCAAGGAGCTTTCATTCTAACAACATTCTAACAACACATAAAAAGGAGATGAAGATCAGTTAGGGGAGGGCGGAGGCGGTATCCATAAGAGGGTAAGGGGGAGAAGTCCAGGAAGTTAGGAGTGGAGCTTAGAGAGCAGTGAGTATGCTAATTTGGGCACTTCCCCTAATATAGGCACAAGTAGAGGGTTTGTTGGCCT
This sequence comes from Trichosurus vulpecula, assembly GCF_011100635.1. NCBI lineage: Eukaryota > Metazoa > Chordata > Mammalia > Diprotodontia > Phalangeridae > Trichosurus > Trichosurus vulpecula. The sequence goes on along the minus strand of NC_050573.1, from coordinate 113,755,923 downwards.
GTGCCAGGAGTGGAGCCGTTTCTTCCTCAGAGGCAACAGGAAAGGAGAGTAGGTGAAGATGTTGAGGAGTTTTGAGGTGTGGAGGAGGGGAGACAAGGGAGCTCACGATAAATACTCGTGATTTTCAGTGCAGTGGAAGGTGAGGATGCCTCCTGATCTGGAGGGGTTTGAGAAGCTGCTGTTGTATGCTTAAAGAGAGAAGAAAAAGTTTTGAAAAACCACCAAGGGGTGTGAGATTGAGAATCAACTTAATTTCTTCAAGAGTCAGTCAAGGAAGAATAAAAGGACTGCCAGGTAGCACTGAGCTCACAGATAAGATTCAATAACATCAATTTGTCGTGAACCAAGTTAGCAAGTTATGAGCAGCACTAGGAAGGCTGAGCAGTTCTGCAGCAGGAGTGGAGAAGGCAGATGCTGGGGGTAATCCAATATTTTTTCTTTTTTAAAAAATAATGTATTTATTCATTTTTAGTTTTCAACATTCCCTTCCATAAAATTTTGAGTTTTAATTTTTCTCCCCCTCCGTCTCCTCTCCCCAGCGCAAGGCAGTGTGCATTCTGATATAGGCTCTACTTACACATTCATATTAAACATATTTTCACATTAGTCATGTTGTAAAGAAGAATTAGAACTAATGGGAGGAGCCACAAGAAAGAAGAAACAAAACAAAACAATAAAAGAAAAGGAGAGCAAATAGTATGCTTCCATCTGCATTCAGACTCCAAAGTTCTTTCTCTGGGTGATCCAGTTTTGAAGCGGACATTAGTAGGAGAAGAGGACAAGAAAATCGGTAGATCTGTATCTGTCTATCTCTACAGATTATACATCCATATCTATACCTATATATCTGCGATATTTAGAATATTCTAATTATACAGATATATCTATAATCTATATAGTACAAGCAAATCTAGCAAATCAATAGATATGCAGATCTTTAATCTATATAGATGCACATATCTATATAGATTATACACACACATATATGTCTGTATATATATATATATACATGTATATAATTGAAATGATTAACTATAGGGTCAAATTGTTCAGGGAAGAAAGTGATATCAGAATAGCAGTGAAGGCCTGGAAGAATAGGGTGGGGTGGATGGCCTGGAGGCTTCAGTGAAGGTTAATGAGCCAGAGGAGAGATGGAAGGTCAGTAAATTATGATAAATTTACATATATATGTATAGTACTTTGTAAACCTTAAAGCACTATATAAGCTAATTATTATGATTACCCATGCCTATCACTCCACAGTCTCTTGCTGTATCATCATCAATGACCCTTAACTGAAGGGACACTCCTGGGTGTTGTTCCTTCCCTAAAACCACTCTCCCTTAATGATAAGATTCAATTATCCTCTTTATTTGTACGACTACCAGATCTATATCTCCAACCCCGATCTCTCTGTTCAACTCCAATCTCCATCTATATCTACACCACTCAGCCTTCTCTGGTTAGAATATATACAATTGAATATGGTATATACAATAGAGTATAACAAATATACACAGCCTAGGGGAAAAGTCAATATATTGACCAGATATGATAATATATAATTCATGACCTGCATGAGTCCATTACCTTCCTGTCAAGATGTGGGAGGCATTTTTTAAAAAAATCTGTCTTGTGATTATTTTTCTGAATCTATATTTCATATTCCTTATAGTATGGTAAAATTCTGTTACTATTCATATCTCACAGTTTGTCCAGCCATTCCCCAACTGATGGGCACCTATTTGTTTCTTGTTCTTTGCTGTTTTAAAAAGCACTTTCCACTTCCTACTTTGGCAACAGTAATCAAATCACATCTAGCATTGCTATTAGAAAGAGTGTATGTTCCTTTCATTTGCCTGCAAGGTGCTCAGTTCATCCTTGGAAATTAAGGTCCCATTGGGCTAGGTAACTAGCACCATTACAAGCAACAGTCAACCCTTGCCCAACTTGTGAAATGGCCAACTTGGCCTGAATCTACTTTGCCCCCATACTTCACATTGGCACTGAGGTCACAGTGCCCGAGGATAAAATTAATTGCCTCATTAGAGCAGCAGATGTAAATGTTGAGCCCTTCTGACCTGGTTTGTTTGTAAAGACCCTGTCCGGTGTTAACACTGGAATTCTCATCTGTAATGTCGAAGTTGGAAAACCTGCCTAGCAGCTGGTGCTGCACCTGCTGAGAGGATTGCTAATGTAGCTGCCAAGGAGAAAAAGAAAGAAAAACATGAAGATTCAGATGACAAGAGTTTTGCTGATTTTTTTGACTTAAATTTGTAATATGTTAAATAAAAATCTTCACTCAAAAAAAATAAATGTAATCAATGTAATAAATGTAATGTACTTATCTACTCATATTCTGAGACCCTGCAGACACAAATTCCCTTCCCTGGCACCCAGTCCCCTAGATACACCTGAAGGACAGGACAGGGACTGTCTTCCTTTTTTTTTTTTTGTAGGACATTAATGCGTGCCTAGCATAGTGCTTGGAGTATAGTAGCTCTTTAAAAAAATACTCATGTATTCAGCAGGTTCCCTGATACAGCTTTCTCTGCCTGAATTACTTAGTAGTGTTCCCAAGTTGCTACAAATTCCTCTTGCAATTTCTTATGACACAATAATATGGCATCATATTCATATGTCATAATCAGCCATTCCCCCGATTGATGGTCTTGCTACTGGAGAGCCACTCTGAACATTTTGTCATATATGGCACCTTTCTGTCAGTGTGGTAACAGTAGAGAAAATGCTGGATCTGGAGTCAGAGGACCTGTGTTCAAATCCAGACTTTGCTCTTTACTACCTGAATGACCTTGAACCATCACAATCTTCTCTGGGCTTCAGTTTTCCTTATCTGTAGATTAAGTGACCTCTAAGATCTCTTTCAGCTCTAATTCCATCTCCCATGATCCTCTGCAGTGGAATCCTGGCTCCAGGGGAGTCCTATCTTATGTAAGGGTTAGGTTCTAAAGTCAGTTCCTAAGGAGCTGACTCTGTGTAGTAAGTCAAAATTACTCTGGAAAATCCCTGAACTCCTACAGTAGAATGGCCCATAGAGGGTCTTCAAACAGCTGTAGCTGAAAAGGTAGGGACTCTTTAAAACAAGGCAGTGTGACTCTGGGAGCTGATGGATCTGAGATTGTTTCTATAGAAATGACTAAATGTTTGTGTTTTTCATATTTGCAACTAAATTATTGAGAGAGGAGAGAACCAGAACTTTTACTCACATAGAAGAAAGCCAATGCAGTTAAAGAATTAGTTGGCAGAAAAAATGACAATTCAGCTCTGAAACCCACTGGACTGTTACACAGGAAAAAGAGAAGATTTGTGACGACGGGAGGGGAAACAACTGAAGGTAGATTTTGTTCTTCACAAACTCCAAGCAGCTCTCTATGACTACAAGCCCCAGAGAAAATGATTATCTGCTTTGGGAGAGGAAGCTGTGCCTCAGGTGCTCCCTCCCTGATGAAATTTCAGGACTGGTCCAAACTCTTCCCCCGCCCCTTAAAAAAAAAACCAAGATAAAAAATATCTTTGAAAGCGCTTCACAAAGATGTGTGGTTACATTAAACTGTGTTCACAGCGCTGGAGAGCTATTTCTCCTTTCTTCTCAATGAAGCAAGATGGAACATGAGGAAGTCAAAGGAAACATAAGCAAGGGTGGGGACTTCTAGCTGATCAGGTATAGTAGGAAGGCCAACTGAGACTGTTCCTTTTTATTACTTCAGCAGAATGGATAGATTGTCAGTGGATAGAATGAAGAAGAGATTCTAGAATTGCTTTCTGTGGTAAGATGAGCATACTAAAAGGGGGAAGGGAATGAGCATTTATTAAGCACCAACTATATGCAAGGCTGTGCTAAGCGTACTTTACAAACATTGTTTCATTTGATACAACAACTCCAGGAGGTAGGTGCTATTATGGTCCTCCTTGAGCAACTGAAGAAATGGAGGCAGATAGAGGTAAAGTGGTTTGCTCAGGGTTACATGGCGAGACGTGTCTGAGGGTGAATTTGAACTCAGCTCTTTTGACTTCTGGAACAACACTCTATCCACTGAGTTACCTAACTGCCTTTGAAGAGGAATATGCAAATTGAGATCAAGTGAAGAAAAAGCACATTCATGTCTCCCATCTCAGGCTGAGACTGGAGCATTGAGTGGAAAGCAGTTCCTGTTCACTATTTAAATTATCAGGGTTTAACCCAAAAGGGTTAAAAAACTGAGAAACTCTTGCCCTGGAGACCCCGCTGTTCTGATTGGTAAGTGACTCACCAGACTCGCCCTCCCAAGCAGGCCCTTCACGTGACTTCCCGTTCTCACCTATCTTTTCACCAGCTCATCTTCCCACTGCTCCTCTCATGAGGTTTCATGGTTCTGAAAACACGATCAAATCAATTCTGCTATTGCTACTGGAAGGCCTGTGTCAGAATACTCCTTTATGGTCCCAATGCTATCCCTGTAACTTTCTCAACAGGCCTCTCCCTGGACACCACACTCATATTTGTGTTGTCTCCCCTCACTATACCATAAGGAGCATTTAAGTGGCTCAGTGGATAGAGTGCTGGGCCTGGAATCCTGAAGACCCATCTTTCTGAGCTCAAATCTGGCCTCAGACACTTACTAGCTGTGTGGCCCTGGGCAAATCACTTCACTCTGTTTTCTCATCTATAAAATGAGCTGGAGAAAGAAATGGTAAACCAGTCCAGTATCTTTGCCAAGAAAACCCCAAATGGGGTCACAGAGAGTTAGACATAACTGAAATGACTTAACAAATTAGAGTGTAAGTTTTGCAGTTGGCAGGCACTATTTTTGCTTGTATATTTGTATTACTAGTGTTAAGCACAATACTTAGCGTATAGTAAGCGCTTAATAAGTGCTTGTTCATTCATGTAATCATTTTTTCTTCAGCCAAATTAAAAATAAAGTTTATTAAAGATCTGCCAGACTGGATAGACTCTTAAGGAATCTGAATACACTTGTATTGACAAGTGGGCTAGAATGAATCTGAGCCCCTTCATGGGGGCAAGAGGGATCTTATATACAGAAAGAGTGTGGGAGGGATCTAGTGGGTAGCCAAGTAGTCTGGGGTGACTGGAGGAGGGGTCCAGGGATGATCTTGGTGGGAGTGGCCAGTAGGCTGGGGTGCTTAGGGGTCAGGTGCCAGGAACCAAGAGAATAGGATTTTGATAGGATCAAGGGTGGGAAGTAGCAGGAGGCAATCTGGAGGTAACAGAGATTTGGGCATAGCGATAATGAAAGGCTTATGGCCTCAAGCAAATGCCAGATCAAGTGGAAAGATTCAAGAAGAGTTCAAGGAGGTTCCCAGCCATTCCCCCCTCAAACAAATAGGATCCAAATTCTTTTGTGGTAAGGGGTGAAGGTCTTGGATTCTGAAACTGCTTCCTGCTGGCAAGGGGCAAGCTGCCCCTGCTGGCAAGCTGTTCCTGCCTCTATGGGTCCCATTCAAGGGGTACATAGCCTGAGCTGTCATCTGGAAGTTGATGGTTTGGGCCCTGGAGGAGAAAAACCTGGCAAGGAGGTTGAACAAACAAGGACCAGACAGGTACAAAAGGAGTATAGAGAAAAGATAATTTCTCTGGCATAAAAGACTTTCCCTGGAGGGAGTTAAAGATGACTATGGCAAGGCCAAAACATAAAATGAAAAGGATATATTTGATAGGGGAGTTTTTTTGCTGTCAGATATCCCCTTTCTTTCTGAATTGCTCCATGGACATGTAGAACATGGAAAGCATATTTTGAGTCAGTAAAAGCATTCTATTCTTTTATTTTCCCGCAGCTCTAGAGCTCTGGTGGGTGCTATTAATTCTGCCTTCTGGGCGGGGGTCCCAAGGGGCAGGGATTTGACCTCTGTGGTATGATGGAGAATGACTACTGTGTACCTAGCTCTCCTAACCCCTTGTTCTGTGTAGCACACTGCTTCGGGGTTTGGGAATGTGTGGCACACCTGAAGAATTAGGTCAGGGGTCATTCATTTATTTTTGCTGAATTTGTGAATTCAATATATAGTTGAACTATATATTATATATGTTAAACTACACATAGGTCAACTACATATTGAATTCACATACTAAATACACATATGACTAATGTGGTGACTTTTCTTGAATGAACATAAATTATTATCCAGGAATTCTATTGATGGAATCCTAGCCACTGCCCCTAGCTAGCCACTGCCACCAGACTCAATATTCCGACTTCCTCAAATGCCTCACTGCCTCACTAGGATAGCAGGTGTGTCCATGTTCTCAAACACATCATCCACTGAGCCTCAGACAAGACCACAATAGCCGGCCAATCAGAAAGCAGTACCAACAGGACATGGACCAGGATATTTGACCACTAAATCACAGCCTAAGTGGATACCCATACAATAATAGCAAAGAACTGTTCTAAGGTGAATTTATGACACAGAGAGGCTTATTATACTATCATTATCATACATAAATGTCCCTATACACACACACACACACTGTATGCCTTCTAAGTAAGTGCATGTGTGGTTTCAACCAAGGTGAGGACCCCTTCTCCTTTTAGGAAACTCCTCCTCTGTTTTAACAATCATATATTCTGCAGTGTATATTCATATATTCTGTTATGTGATCAGCTTCATTCACTCTATAAAAATCTTTATCCTGTTCTGCCAAGGGTCTTGTTCCCTCTTGGAGCTCAGCACACTTTCTGAGGGGCACAATTCTCAGTAAATTCCTTTGCTTGTTTTGGAGATGGTCTGAATCTGTGAATTCTTTTGAGATGACCCTAAAACCCACCTCAACACTATCAATTCGTATTTCCAGGAACACTGACTATATTAGTATGCCATCTTCCCACAGTCTTTCTCCACCAGAGACTATTTCCATCTTTTACCATTTTTTCCAATTTGATGAATATGAGATGATACCTCAGAATTGGTTTAATTTGTGTTCATCTTATTAACAACCAATTGATAAACATTTATAGATTGCCTACTATGTGCCAGGCACTGTGCTAAGCAGTAGAAACACACCAGAAAAAAAGCAAAAGACAGTCCCTGCCCTCAAGGAGCTTACAATCTAATGGAGGAGATAATATGTAAACAAAATATACAAAGCAAACTATATACAAGATAAAAAGGAAATAATTAACAGAGGGAAGGCAGTAGATTTAAGAGGGATTGGAGAAGGTTTGCTATAGAAGGTTGGATTTTAATTGAGACTTACTATTTGGAGTATTTTTTTTAATATTATTGACAGTTTGCATTTCTTCTTTTGAAAACTGTTGACTCGCATCTTTGAACCACTTATCCAGCTGTGTGACCCTGGGTCAGTCACTTGTCTGCCTCAATTTCCTCAACTGTAAAAATGGGGATAATAGCACCCACCTCCCAGGGTTGTCACGAGAATCAATTGGGATATTTGTAGAGCACTTTGCACAGTGTCTGTCACATAGTAAGTAGTTAATAAATGCTTGTTATCCCTTATCTATTGGGGAAATGGCTTTTAGACTTAGAGATCTGTGTCGATTTCTTGTAGATTTTGCATGTCTTACTTTTATCAGGGATGCTTAATGTAAAAATTCTTTCCCCCTCATAACTTCTCTTTTTATTCTGGATACATGGACTCATTCATGCAAATATTTTAAATTTTATGTCATCAAAATCTTTTGATTTTTCCTTTATACCTTGTCTGGGTATAAGTTCTCTCACTAACCATCATTGTAAAAAAAAAAAAACAACTTTCAATCTTCTGTAAGTTTTTTTAAATGATGTGATTTTTAAAAATATTTAGATAATTTATCCACTTGGGGTATCCTGTGGGATATAAGATATCAGTCTTCTCTAAACCTATTTCCTGCCAAACTGCTTGCTAGTATTCCCAGTAATTTTTGTCAAATAGCTCTTTTCCAAGTGTTTTGTGTCCTTGCGTTAATGAGACCTCAGGCTGTGTCTGTTTGCTTCTAGGTTTCAGTTATCCACTCTTCTATTCTTTTGCTTTTCTATTTTTTAACTAGTCACAAATAGTTCTTGTTGCTTTTTAAATGTAATTCAATTTTTTTTCAGCGAATGAAAATCCATCTCCTCTCCCTCCCACCTCTTCTCCCTTCTACCATCAAAAAACAAAATCCTTGTGTCAAATGTGCATTACTGTTATTGTTAAGTTGTTTTTCAGTTGTGTCTGAATCTTCGTGACTCCATTTGGGGTTTTCTTGGCTAAAATATGGAAGTAGTTTGCCATTTCCTTCTCCAGCTCATTTTACAGATAAGGAAACTGAGGCAAACAGGGTTAAATGACTTGCCTAGGGTCACAGAGGGAGTAAGTGTCTGAGGCCAGATTTGAACTCAGAAAGATGAGTCTTCCTGACTTGAAGCCTGACATTCTAACCACTGTATCACCTAGCTGCACCAATTAGTGGGGAAGGCAACATGCAAACAACTACGAACAAAGAAGATATATACAGGATAAATCGGAGATGATCTCAGAGTGAAGGCACTAGGATAAAGGAAGACTAGGAAAGTAGGTGGGACTTGCAGTAGGTGGGACTATAGAGGTGATGCTGCAAGAAAGCTGGGGAAGCAAAGAGATGGAGATGAGGAGGGTGAGGCATGGGGTCAGTCAGTGAAGGCATTTGGAGTCAGGAGATGGAGGGTTTGATTCCTGCTGGTATCCACTGAGAATTGAGGGTCATCTCTGTAACACCAAACACTGAAGTAGGAATTCTGAAGACGTCAATGTTTGACGAATAGAAGTGAACAAGGTCATTTGTGGTATTTATTTTCAGAATGTACTTTTTTTTTAAAATGTACTTTGAAATAACTTAAAATCTCTTAAAATTTTAGAATTTTTTAATCTGGTAGTAGCTAAGTGCTAAATCAGTCAATTTTAAAAGCTTCAATTGGACAAAAAGTCAGTATTCTAGAAATTGCGTAACATGGGAAATAGTTTAAGAACTTAAAGACATAGAAGAGAAGACTAACACCTCAGGGACTGTCATTAAGTGTGTCAACTCTGGTAACAAATGACCAGAGTCACAGAGGTTTTGCAACCACTCTTAACTCCCAAAATACCAAAGATCTCACACAGGCTAAAAGCAAAAAGCTTTATTCCATTGAGAGGGAGAAATGAGACACATGTGTCTGGACCTCCTCTAGTAGGAGACCTGAGGTAGTGAGGCTAACCCTTGATTTATATATTTGTGGCTAAAGAATCAAACAGCGTAGTGTAGCAACAGTATGGCAAGGTTGTCTAGTGCCAAATAATCCATTCATAGTAGGGCTTCATGTCTGGGCCTGTTGGTGCTTGCCCAAGCTCAGGGACCACCGGTTCTGTGATTTGGACTTATCCAGAGGGTGAGACCAAGGGATTGTTATGCTGAGCTTAGGATGTGTAGGGTTAATGGAATATAAAGGCCTTCCCAATCCATTAATAGGCCCTTGTCTTTCCTTTTTTCTCTTTGGAACAGGGGCCTTGTTCCCAAGTTTAAAGGTACACAGGTATTTTACCTTACCAATCATGGAGGTCTTACTGCTTTGAACTCTGGCCCAGTTCACAGCTGTGACACATCCCATGCTGAGTCACATAGAGCCAGTTAGGCACCATGTCACGTAGGCTTTTCTGCACTGAGCCAATCAGGTGCTGAGTCTTTGTTTGAAAACTCTCTCTCTGTATATCTATAGCCATCTATCTATCGAGATATATAGATACATACATATAGATGTCTATATCTATATAAAAATACCCTGGAAAAGGAAAGGAAGGGGGTTCCTTCTCAGGAAGGATGCTTAACTTAAGACCTTTTTGATTTCCTGAATTAGGGGCTGTAAGTAGCTGTTATCAAGGAGACTTCTGGCTGTGAATGAGAACTCAGATGTCAGTGCTCCCTGATCTGATGATGTGTGTAAATATTTTTGTTGCTCTATTGAGCTTTGTTTTTATATATTTCTATAATGATGTTTTGTCCTAGTGTGCAGAATAAATGTTGTACTGGTTTAGTTTTGAGTGAAGAGGACTTATTATACCTTGTGATTCAATCCTTAAAATATATATACATATTCATAACAGCTGCTCATGTTGCATTGATGATACAGGATGTCTCCGAATAGTAAAAAGAGAGGAGTGAAAAGAGAGGGGTGGTCTTGGATCCTAACAGGTGGGATAAGAACAGATTTCTTGTTTTGCTCTGGAGGAAAGGATTAGAACTAACCAACATGGCAGATTTCAGGAATTGTCATAAGAATTCTTGATTCCCCTTTATCATTTAGGGTTTGGGACCATTTCTCCTGTTTAGGTTATTTGGCTGGGTGAAACTTGTCCCAAGGATTGTTAAAATCTAATCTCAGACAATTAAAAAGCCAAAAGGGAGTTAGGGCTTGTGTTGATAAGCAAAATGGGCTCCTTAGCACTTAGTTCAACCAAATACCCTTGAATAGTTTGGCTTTTGTTTGCTTAGAGTAATTCAGTGTATTTCATTGAGTCTTACTAAGTGCTAAGCCCCAGGCCCAAACCCCTATTAGGTGTAAAACCTATGTGGGTGTGGATTGGCAACTAAGGTGGGGCCCAAGGTGGGGCTAACTCCAGGGAGGGCCTAGTTTACATGTCTGAGAGAGCAGAGACTTTTAGACCATGTGGGTTTGTCACCTCTTTGTGAAGATTCTAGGTTACGTGGGTGAGTCACATGTGTGACTCAGCCTTGATGCTGAAAAAAGATATAAAACCAGGGGTTGGCCTCCTCTTCCTTGGAGCTCCTACCTACAGCAGTGGTGGCAAGTGATTCTGGGCCAGCCCTTGTTCTGAGCTCCTGGGCTGAACCTAGATGTTGGTAACCATGAATTGTATTTGGTCTGTCTATGGATGTTTGTAATTTGTTTGCAATTTGCTCTGAAGTTCAGTGTGCTGGTCTCTTCCCCTGAACTAAGTGAATGATATTTGTGTGCTGAATTAAAGTAAGCCTGTCAACCCCTTCACCTTGCTTTCCTTATTAAAGCAGATCAAAAGAACCTGTGCTGTTGGCAGCTTTCTGGGTGTGGCTGTTGGTGGATCTTATACCCCCACAGAAGCTGTTAGCCAGATTGTGGAAACCGGGCTTCCTAAAGTACTTTAACTTGCTTTATTTGGGGAAGGAACCCCTGGCTCCAACCCTGTGCTTTTTCTTGTAACATGTTAAATCTCTCAGTTAGCCAACTGTGAATTCTGAACCTTGGAAACAACTTTAATGTGGCTAGGTCTGTGTGCCTTCACGGCCTACAAGGATGGAGGAGATTGTTGTACGATCAAAAATTCTTTCTCTGTCTGACATAACTGTGATCTATATAAGCTTTGTGAAAACCCTAATTGGTGTTGGGTTATTTTTCTGAGCTCTGAACCTGTGTTTGACCATAATAAAACCAAGGTTTTCATCTTGGAATCTCCATGTTGTGAATATGAATTGGCAGCAGTGCCCATCACATAAACTGGATGGGAATACTTTTCCCATAATAGAGCTCTCTAACAATCTCTGCCCTATAATGGAACCTAAAATAACAAAAGCCCCTCCCATCATTGGAAACATGCAAGAAGATGGGGGACTTGTAAAGCAGAGGAGTCAAACACACATACGGCACACAACTCTCCTGAATGCGACCAGAACTAGATTAAAATGTAATTGGGTAATATTTAACAAAAAAATACAATAAAACATAGGTATTATTAACATGTGGTTTCCTGAGTCAATATATAGCCAGCAGGGATCCTTGTATATGGTTTAACGGCCTCTATTTCTGTTGTAAGACATCAGAGAACAGCCAGGAATATCTGCCGTGAGTGGGGGAATTCACTCCATCTTCTCAGATCCCTTTCAGAAAGTGGCTTCAATGACTCATTTTCGCTCTCAGTACACTCTCTTGGTAACCGAGTAGTTATGCTGCCATAATGTATGTGTAATGTTCTATAAATCGAGGTGTTAATGTGAAAGGCAGAGGGCCACCCTGGATCTTCATTATGGCCTCGGAGTCAGGAAGGGCTGGGTTCAAACTCCAGGTCTGATACACCCTGGCTGTGGGATTCTAGACAAGTTGCTTACTCCTTCAATGCCCCAGGGAACTCTCTGAGACTGTAAATTACAATGGCTGATGTGCTTTGGTGGATGTTTCTTCAGGGAGCTCCCTATGCCAATGGAATCACAAGATTGGATTAAAAAAAAGTCTTCTGGGAATACTGGTTATTACTAGGACTACTATTACATAGGTACATAGATGGTGCAGTGGGTAGAGCCCTGGGCCTGGAGTTAAGAAGACCAATGTCCAAATCTAGCCTCAGACCCTTATTTGCTATGTCTGCCTCAGTTTCCCCATCTACAACATAGGGATAATAATACTTCCCAGGGTTGTGAGGATAAAATGGTATCTGTAAAGCACTTTGCAAACCTACATCAACTCTTAGAAAGACCATTAAGATGCAAAAGGACAGATTGATGTGCTGTTTGCTGCAAAAGGATTTATATGGGAATAAATTATTTTGAGTCATTTAAAAACGCAACAAATATTTTTGGTATGTGTATTGTTTATTGAAATAGAAAAGTCAAGGTTGCACAAATAGCTCTTTAGAACATAAAACTAAATGTTTTTGTCCATAGCAATTAATTATATTCAGCATTTATAATATGCAGTACAAAAGTGTTCTGCATTTACATGATATAAATTGCATATAACATCATGATTAAACAATTAATTAATGTTGTGAGATCCATCTTGTTCAGACTGCTGTTTCCCACACATTGAAGGAAAAAAAATGCAGGTATATTTGTTCCTGTGTTCCAAATTCAGCGATGGTGGGAAACTTACAAGGACGTTCCTTTCATTATTTTAAAAAAGTCACAGGACTGTTCTGAACTCATCAAAAATGAAATTAGGCACATGTGCTTCGGCAACCTAAAACCCAGAAAGCAGAATGAAACATTTATTACGTAATCAAATTCAGAGCAAATACCAAATAGTCCACATAGAAGTTCCTATAACATTTTCCCTGTTTAAGGGATATGCAATGTAAAGAAAGTCTATTTCTCATTAGAATAAGATAAACATAGCAGAGAAGAATCTTTCTAAACATATTTGGGGTTCTGTCCCTGATAACAAGATCATTATGTTTGCCCTCATAGCCACTAAAAGTACACTGCTGGTCATTGTCCAGACTCTAGCACAGCAATCTGAGGGCTCTTGGCTCTGCTCCTGATTTCATCACTGGAGCTTCACTGCTCTGAATCATGGATATCTGTGTAAATCTAATATGAGAATTCAAATGTCCTGAGAGATGTTAACCCTTTGCCAGTTAAGATCTTAGGGGTCATTTCACACCTTAGCAGGGATAAGTCTGACAGCAGGTCTGAGGGCAGTAATGGGGTTCAGGAAGGACAGGACAGATGCCTGGGTCCAAGTCAAGGGAGAGGGTCAAGTGCTGAGAAGACACTTAATAAGATTGCTGAGGGCAGACTCTGCTTGAGGAAGGAATCTCATGTCTGACATGGATGAAAAGCAGATTTTTCCAGAAGAAAGAGTTAGTGATAGTAGTTTTAATCTCAGCATAAAGGTACCAATGTTTTAGACATTTAAGACTCTGGTTCTGAAATAGTCACAATTACCCATAGCCATGGACCAATATATTTACTTATTAATTTCAAAAGGCACAGTGACTCCCACATATGTGTGTGAGTGTATATAGAATACGCATAGATGCATATTGTGTGTAGATATACACACACACACACACACACACACACTTTACACAGAAAGAAAGCTTGATGGGCTTTTCACATCCGCTCTCCCCCTATCTGAGGAACTTTGTTCTGGATCTTTGTCTGCACAACTTGGGGAGCTCCTGTTGGGAGAAGAAGGGAAGAAGGCCCAGGGTAGTGACAGGACTGCATGCCTCTCCCTCAGTGCCTGGCAATAGCCCTCTGCCTGGAGAAGGCGGGGGCACCTAGAAGAAAACAGGGTTCCATAGTAGTGACTGGAGGGTAAGCTAGTGGCTCCCAAGTATAGAGCAGCTCTCCACCTCCTGTGGAAGGCTGGCATCCTCTCCCCTACTTGGTTCTCATGAGCATGTTCCACTCCTGGGCTCTGGCCTCTGAGCCTTGCCACCCAGCCTGTCCTGGGTTATTCCACATATTCTCTTACCCTCCTTGGTAGCTTTGTGTAACGAACGTAATCTTCCAGAAACAGAAGGGCACCCACTACATCAGCAGGCATTTCTGGAATCTTCTGGCTGTAACAGACAGATTGGTCAGTACTTCAACAAATGGCATTCTGAAATATTAGTAAGCAACCGAAGGAAGACATTCTCTTACTAAACATAATATTTTTAAAGAAATTAAACCAACTGCAAATGTACCTCTTGACTTTTCTTATGAGATCAGCATGATGGCACAGTGGACCAAAGAACTAGATTTGGAATCATGACCTGGGTTCAAATCCCACTTCAGATACTTATTAGCTATGTGACCCTGGGCAAGTCAATTAACCTCTTATTCTCTATTTCCTCAACGGTAAAATGAAGGGGCTGGATTCAATGGTCTCTACATTCCAGCTTGAAATCTATGTTGTTCTTGTTGAGTTGTTTTTCAGTCATGTCTGACTCTTTGAGACCCCATTTGAGGTTTTCTTGGCAGAGATACTGGAGTAGTTTGCCATTTCCTTTTCCAGCTCTTTTTAGAGATGAAGAAACTGAGGCAAACAGGGAGAAGTGACTTGCCCAGGGTCACACAGCTAGTAAGGGTCAGATTTGAACTCACAAAGATGAGTCTTCCTGACTCTAAGCCTGGCGCTTTATCCACTGTGCCATTTAGCTGCCCCTAAATTTATGACTCTAAGATGTCAAAGAACTCCCACTCAAGTTTCCCTCCAATGCCCCAGGGTGCTGTGGAGATGACCCTAGGTTGCCAAAGGCTCAGCTGGCAGAGTGTAAACTATGACAGGTCCTAGCAATCTAGAAAGGCTTTGAGTATGGGTCTGATGAGCCACTTTATTCTTTGTTGAGGACCACCTTAGCTCATGGCCAGGGTAGCCATGGGGTAACAAGCTCTCAAACACTGACTACTATGGGAAGGCTATCTGCAGCGCCGGATTCTTGAAGCTGAAGAAGTCCTCATCTCTGTGCTCCACTCATGAATCACTGCCTACTGAACATCTGACCTGGCTGTCCTCTGGGCAACTCAAACTTAACCACACCATTTCCCATCCCCGAGGCCTGTAACCTCAGTGGTGGCCTTGACTTCCCATTCTTACTCACTCCACATAACCAATCAGTTACTAGTCTTTTTTATCCTTATTCACTCAAAGTCCTTTATAACTTAGCCCCACTCCGCCCTTCCAAGCTTCTTACACTTTACATCCCACCTCCCCCCACCACGTCCTCTGTGCTGTAGTGACTCTGGCCTCCTTGATGCATCTCCCCACTCTGGGCACGTTCACTGCTGTGTCTCATGCACAGAATGTGTTCCCTTCTCATCTCTGCCTTCAAGACCCAATTAAATTCCTGTCTTCTAAAGGAAGCCTCTTTAAATCCCAGAGCCTTCCCTTGTTGGCTATTTCCTATTTATCTTGTACACGGCTTGTCTGTACATAGTTGTTTGCATATTGTCTCCCCCACTAGACTGTAAGCTCCTCGGGGGCAGGGAGCTTTTCCCTTCTTTATCCCTAGTGCTTAGCACAATGCTCAGCAAACAGTAGGCACTTAATAAATTTTCCCTGACACCCCCCTTCACAATACTCCCATAGACATCATCTTATTTTGGGTCCTTAACATCTCTTGCTTGGACTACTATAGAAGCCTCCTTATTGGTCTTCCTGGATTAAGTCTCTCCCCACTCTCATCCATCCTTCACAGATACCAATGCGATCTTCTGATAGCACAGGTCTGAACACTCAATAACCTCCAGTGGCTCCCTATTACCTTCAGGTTCAAATTTGAATTCTTCTGTCTGGTATGTAAAGCTCTTTACAACTTGACCCTTTCCTAGCTTTAGTTTCCTTACCTTCTTTCTCACCTTTTTGGGTCAAGAAACCATTCTGTCTACTTGTTCTTCACACCTGAGGCTCAATCTCCTGTCTCTATGTCTTTGAATTTGCTGTTGCCAGCCAGGAAAGGTTCACTTCATCTCTGCCTCTTAAAGGTATCACAAGGGTATTCCAAGTTCCTTTAGGATGTAGCTCAAACACTTCCTTCCGTAGGAGTTCTTTCCTGGACTGTCATCCGTTAGTGCCTTCTCCCTTCGGGTTATCTTCTGGCCGCTCTGTGTCTTGCATAGACCTCCTTATGTACATGTTGTCTCCCTTATTAAAATGTAAGTTCCTTGAGGGAAGGGATTGTTTTTGCTTTTTCTTTGTGTCCCCAGCCCTTAGTACGGGGTCTGGCACATAGCAAGCCTTAATAAATATTTGATGATTAATTGACTGATGAGATCTTATGACTGTATTAACAGACATAGTTCATCCAGAATGATGAATGATGATGACTACTGTCTCACTGTACTCTGCCCTGGTCAGACCATACACCTGGAGTATTATGTCCAATTTGGCATACATTTTAAGAGGGCATTCCCAATCTGCAAATACATGGGACAAGAAGAGTAGTCAAGAAACTCAATATTTAACCAGGTGATGATTAGACTCAGCAGGGTCATGACTGGTGGTGTCAAATATTTTAAGGGCTGCCATATGGAAGAAGGCTTAGGTTGTTTGGCTCCAGAGGTAAATAGTGACTGCCAGGTTATAGGAAGGTTCAAATACAAGGAAGAGCCTTTTAATGATTAGAAATTTTTTCCAGCAGTTTAATGGGCTTCCTCAAGGTAGGGTTTCCCTAGTTACCAGAAGTGTTTTCAACAAGTCTAGATAACCACATGTCAGGCACGATGAAGACATTCCTGCATGGGCTGGAGGCTGCAGAAGAGGCCATTAAAGTGACTTTTCCAACTGTAAGATTTGATAATTCTATGGGTAAGATAGAGGAGTTCATACCCACTGCTGTTAGGTTTTACATCTATACTGGCTATAAAGAGAAATGGAGACTTTGTGACTATTACTCAGGACTCAGAAAACCAAGAGAAGCAATAATGTTTGAAACGTGTGCCCAGGTACACCCCTGGGTCATGTGAATTCCTTTTAGTCTCAATCCTGCTTGGACGTTCCTCTTGATCGCTTGGCAGCCTTCTGACACTGTTAATCATCCTCTTCTCCTTGACGCTCTCTTTTCTGGTGGTTCTCAGGACACCATTCTCCAGGGATTCTCTCCTCTACATGACCATTCCTCAGTCTCCTTCTCTGGATCTTCATCTAGGTCACATGCACTAACAGTAAGCTTTGCCCTGGGCTCTCTTCCATACTTCCTCTAGACTATTTTACTGGGTAATCAGCTCATCATCTCTATGCCAGAGATTCTCCAGTGTACTTATCTTGCCCTAATCTCTCTGCTGACTCTCAAACTGGAAGTCAAGTAGACTTCTTAAACTCAACAACTAAACTTCCCTATATTGTAGCCTTCCTAGTAACCTGAGAGTCATCTTTGACTCCTCTCTCTCACCTTCTCTGTGGTTACGGCCTCTTGATTTCACCTTTGCAACACCTCTTGAATGCACCCCCTTCTCTCTGATATTGCCACCACCCTTGTGCAGGTCCTCATCACCTCACGTCTAGACAATTGCAGCTGGTGAGTCCGCCTGCCTCAAATCTCTCCCCACTCCAATTCACCCTCCATTTAGCTACCAAAGTGATTTTCTTTAAGAGCCAGTCGGATCATGTCACCCCCTTACTCATTAAACTCCAGTGTCTCCCTATCACCTCCAGGATTAAGTACAAAGTCCCCTGTTTAAAGCCCTTTATAACCTGCTCCTCACTCCCAGTCATCTCACATCTATTCCCTATCATGCATTCTTTGATTCAATGACACTGGCCTTCTGGTCATTCCACGAGAAAAACTTTGCATCTCTTGGTTCAGAACATTTTCTATAGCTATCCCCCTTGCCTGGGATATTCTCCCCCTCATCTCTGATTCCTGGCTTCCTTCGAGTCCCAACTGAAATCTTTCCCAATTCCTCTTAATTCTAGATTCTCCTCTCTTCTTACTTCCTAATTTTTCTGTACAGAGCTTGTTGGTATGGATTTGTTGGCTTGTCTCCCCATTAGATTGTGAGCTTCTTAAGGGCAGGGACTGTCTTCTGATTTTCTTCATATCCCCAGCCCTTAGCACAATGCCTAGCACATAGTAGGCACTTAACAAATGTTTAATGACTGACTGGAAAAGGGGAGAAAAACCGAATCAGAAGGAATTAAGAAGTTTTTGAAGTTTTTTTTTTTAAATCAAGAAGCAATCTCTATATCACTTCTCCTTCATTATATTACTAGGGGCTCAAATTCTTCCAGGACTCGATATCCTTAGCTTTTCTAATCCCCCACAAAAGTCTGTGGATTTAGTCTTTGGGAGTAGCTCAGATAGATTGCAATGACTGTCTAATAATTTGGAATCCAATTCATACCCAGAAAACAATGATGATATGCCACTGTACATTCTCACCCTTAATGATTACCAAACACATTTGGCCATACTTATTTCAAGAGAGGTTTCTACTATCTCCTCACTGCTAGGGGCCTGACTCTAGCCTTCTCTGTTACAGGGGCTGAGGAAGACTCCATCTTAAGTTGCCTGAAGCAAAGGGCTTTGTAGAGACCTTGGTGACCAGCATTTCCTTATCTTGTTTATGGACAGAATAAGGAGGAGTAGGCTCCTCGAGTTGAAGAAGGAAGGATTCAAGAAATACAAGAGAAGAAATGCACACTCCCAAGGATGGTCAGGGTATTTTTCCTTGGTCTTAACAAATGGGAAGGCCATCTTTTTGGCCTTTCTTCCATCTATTTGGCCTGGTATCAGTGTACTATCAAGCAAGGGTGCCTCAAGACAGAAGCAGAACATAGATTACGTAACCACTCAGACTTCCCCCTAGAGAGCTCTATGCAGGCAGTTGGTGGCTCAGTGGATAAAGCACTGGGTCTGGAGGCAGGAAGACCTGAGTTCAAATCCAACCTTAGACACCTATTAGCTGTGTGATGCTGGGCAAGTCACTTAACCTCTATTTCAGTTTCCTCACCTGTAAAATGGGGATAATAACACCTACCTCACAGGGATATTGTGAGAATTAAATGATCTAGTATTGCAAAGTGCTTAATATAGGGCCTATAACATAGCATGTGCTATAAAAATGCTTATTCCCTTCCCCTACAGTAAGAAAGTTTTGGAGCTTTTTACCTGGAATATTTCTAGAACTGATCCCCTTTCCCTCTGTCAGTACTCTGTAAAACTGAGGCTAGCTTGCACAAAGAGTACCATTCTTACCTTGTACATTGCTCCATTGTGGAGCGGATAAACTGGCCGATCAAAGCCAGAAATTGTTCGGTGTATCGGGAATGAAACTGCTTCAGCAGAGTGAGCAGTCCTAGGACCAAGGGAGGCCAGTCAACTGGGTCTGTGGGCTTTCGGCAGACCATTCCTGAAGGCAAAATAGAACACCTGAGTTAAGTGCTTCCAGTGGGAATCTCAAAATGTCTTATCTCCACCCAGCTGTTTATGAAATGATACTGTTAGCTTGTGTGGGCAAGTCACTTCTCTTTGGGACTGCTCAACTGTGAAGTGATGAGATCCAACTAAATTATCTTGAGGGTCTTTTCCAGTTCTAACTATGTGATGCTTTGTGACAGAATGTGCCAACTCTAACAAATTTTTTTTAGAGGTTATAATTTTAATTTTATTTTTTATAGATACTTTTTGTTTTGATGCAGTAATAACTTCTAATACCCCCAAGGACCTTTCCATAAAAAAGTTAAGCAAAGCCATCTTATAGAAACTGTGATTGATGGCATATGTAATTTTCCACTCTTAGAGTTTATCATTTTTGACAGAAAAATGAAAGGTGTTTAAATCACAATCATCTAAAATTATCTGCTATGTGTGAACTGAATTTTACTGTCATTTAGAGGATCTTAATTTTCATTACTGTGGACACTGTGCATATTGTTCTTTTGGTTTTCCCGATCAGTTCAATGTTATATTTCAAAAGAGGCACGGTTAGATTGAGGTTCTCTCCTGGCCTGAGGGCTCTCAGTCACATAATAGGAGAAAAGGCAGCAAAGCCTGAAGGAGAATCTCTTCCCCAGATTTCAAAGCAGCAGGGGATAAATGGCAAAGCCTCTGGGATACCTGGTGCTCTATGGCATTACAAGGATCAGATGAAGAGATAGGGGATGTTTATACTGAAGAAGGGAAGGCATGGTTAATGTTATGTGCAAGAGAGCTTAGCCCAGCCTTGCTTGACCCCAGAGGGCTCAACTAAGAGCAATGCTGAGAGATGTTGCAGACAGGCAGATTTAGGCATGGAAACATTTCACAAATTAGAGATGACTGAAAGCTGACAATATATGTAAAGTGCTTTGCAAACCTTAAAGAGCTCTATAATGTTAGTTCCTGCTGCTCCTCCTGCTGGGTTCCTGAAGAAGAGACCATTTGCCATGGGTATTTGGTATGTTCAGGTTGAACAAGACATGAGGTCCCATGGAACTGCAGATTTTGCACTTCTTTGATGTTGGTCAAATTTAAGGCTGATGTGAAACAGTCACACAATTTTCCCTGTCACAGCATTTATGTGAAGCTACTCAATGGAATGGCTGCACGCTTTTCATCATCATATACAGTAATAACTCACATTCATGTAGCACTTTAAGGCTTCCAAAGCACTTTCTTAAGAACACCCTATCAGTGAAACCATTTGGAATGAACAAGGGCTATCAAAACGATGCATGAAGCCAAAGGGATAACTACGAGAATGGTGTAAGGCCTAGGAAAGACTGCTCAACACAGTGAAAATAACTCACAAATAAACAACACATTTAAATAATTAGTAGCTTCATTAACAGAGTGCTGTAGCCAACACTTGTGGCAATGTGAAGGAAATATTAATGAATGAATCCAGAGATCATTTCCCAAATGGATCTAGACCAACAGAATAAAACCTAATCTAGCATGTATTCAAGACATTTTTCTTGGAAGCTTATGTGGCTAGATGCTCTGGGGCATACACATCTGAAAAAGACGTAATTTCTACCCCTTAGGTGGTTACATATCTAGTAGGGGGAAAAGACATCTACACAAATAACTATAATACAGGGCAGTAAGTGAGAACCATAAGAATGACATAAAAACAAAGTGCTGTAGAATTTCACGAGGTGGTGAGAGTGACCATCTCTACTTAATTCTGGCTGCAGTGAAGACTAGCACATTAGTGAGGCTCTACAAGACAAGTAGATTTCAATGGATCAAGAGAGAGTTGGGCAACTAGGATGGTGAAGGACCATGAAGTCATGCCACCTGAGGATTAGGTGAAAATAAGAATATTCAGACCAGAGAAGAAAAGACTTGCTGTCTTCAAGTATTGGAAGGCCCGTCCCATGAAAAGAGGGATTAGATTTGTTCTCTTTAACCCCAGAATTCAGAACCTGGAGCAGTGGATTGAAGTTATAGGGAGGCAAATATAGACTTGATATAAGGACAAACTTCTAACATTTAAAGCTACTGAAAAGTGGAAAGAGCTTTCTTAGGAGGCAGTGGGTGACTCTTCTCACTGGAGGTCTTGAAGTAGAGGCTTAATAATCATTAAACTTTTTTTTTGTATTCATTAATAAATTTTAGTTTTCAACATTCACTTCTATAAGATTTTGAGTTCCAAATTTTCCCCCCATCTCTCCTTTTCCCCCACCCCAAGATGGTGTGTAATTTTTGATATAGGTTCTACAGATACATTCATATTAAACCTATTTTCATATTAGTCATGTTGTAAAGAAAAATTAGAATTAGGACCAATTTTTAAACTTTTTCCATTTGTGACCCCTTCAGCATTTCTTAGACTGTGGGTCACAACCTCATATGGGGTCGTGACCCACAGTTTAAGAAATACTGTGTAGAAGAGATGTTTTTAAGGTATAGGTATGTTGGACTAGACTGTCTCTCCAACTCTAAAAAGGTGGGTTACATTCTCAGATATGGCAAAGTTGTATTGAATTCTAAGACCACTGGTTATCTGCAAGACTAATTGTGGTACTTTTTCAAATAATGCCTCTCAGGCTATAAAATGGCAAAAATTTGACCCAGCAATACCACTACTAGGTCTATAACCCAAAGAGATCAAAGAAAAAGGAAAAGGACTCATATATACAAAAAATATCTATAGCAACTCTTTTCTGATGGCAAAGGATCAGAAACCGAGGGGATTCCCATCAACTGGGGAATAAATGTACAAGTTGTAGTACATGATTGTGATGGAATACTATTGTAATACAAGAAATGACAAGCAGGATGGTTTCAGAAAAATCTGGGAAGACTTATATGAACTGAGGCAAAGTGAAGTGAGCAGACCCAGGAGATCACTGTATATAGTAACAGCAAAAATTTAACGATAATCAGCTGTGAAGGCTGTAACTGTTCTTATCAATCCAGTGATCCAAGACAATTCCAAAGGACTCATGATGAAAATTGCTATCTACTTTCAGAGAGAGAACTGATGAACTTTGAGCACAAACTGAAGCATACTTTTTCCATTTTCTTTATTTTTCTTGCCTTTTGGGGGGGGGAGGATAACATGGCTAACACGGAAATATGTTTTACAAGATTTCACATGTATAGCTGATATCATTTTGCTTGCCTTCTCAGTGGGTGGGAGAAAGGCAAGAGGGAGAGAGAGAATTTGGAGCTCAAAATGTAAAAAAAAAGCCAAGGTAAAAACAAAAGAAATAATAAATTAGAAATAACAACAACAAAAAGTACCTTTGATGGTTATTTAGATATTTTACATGTCCATCTCTTGTTTCTTTAATGAGATTGTAAGGTCTTTGTTGATAGAAACCTTGCCTAGGTGGTCTCATAAGCACTTCTTAACCCCCTATAGGACGGTTCTATGGTGTCCAATAAATATTTATTGAAAAATGATTTGGATATTATAAAATAAAGTTTATTTCTGTGCCACAATCCTGCATCTGCATCTAAAATCAAGAATCATCCAAGGGCATCTGAATGCTGGGATCACTCAAAGGAGAAAAGAGTGGTGAAAGCTGGGCACGATCAGGATGCAGCATATTTACAAATAAGGAATAATGAAGAAATATGGAGTAAAGGATGTCATGGAAGAGTTATGAGTGAAAAATATGAGCTGCTTATATGGGAAGAGTGAGGGATAACCAATGGACAGTCTGCTTACTCCACTGGCATCTTTTTGGAACAAAGAGAAAGTGAGCAAAATCTGAAGTATGTTAGGTATGCCCTTTGTGCTGAGCTTATGGGAGGATACAGATAAGAGTTATAAAAGATGGGAAGTCATGGATGGGCTGCAATCTTCACCACTGGAGGGAGTCTCAACATCAGTGAGATCAAAGATTCATTTGGGTATCGGAATCATCTGCAGCTATGAGCCTTAATGTTTCTTCACTTTTCCTAATGGTTTAAACCATAAATTTATTCATAGTAAACTCAAAACCAAGGGCGGTTATGTGGCTATAGTAACTTATCTTGTCTAATTCTCCCGTTTCTCAATTGAACTTGATTCACCCTTCTCACCTCCCTCTTCTCACTATGAAGCCTCTAACAGTCCAATTATTTGGCTTGAGTTTCATGGCCTTTATTTACCTAGCCCACCTTAGGATAGAGGTACTGGAAAGAGTAAAATGGCCAAAAGGGGAGATGATGAAGAAACAAATCTATCTCTGGATTCTTGAGAATTGACTGTAATCATCTGGCTTATATTTAATCCTGAGTTCAAATTTTTGGAAGGGAAATCACACTTCAGATGAACAAAGGCGTTTGCCTTATAAAAACATGTTTAGGTTTTAGATGTAAGACAATCAGGATTGTCTCTCAAATGTGAGTTTCTTCAGTTGCTGATCTGATTACTACCATTAGCTACTTTGAAGAATAAACGGATACAATACCCAAGTTTTTGTTGTACTGGAGTTTTGGCAGCTGAGCAATCAGGAACAGGAAGTTAACCACAGGGAAATAGGGTAAACGCTTTGTTGTTATGTATATCTGGGGACAGAAATGAAAGGAAAACAATCACATTTTCTTTAGCACCACATTTTTACTTTTCTTTTTACTAGTTATACCCCCCCCCCCCCCCCCCGCCCCCGAATACTTCACCAGTGCTCTCAAGTGCCAAGCTCTCATCTTATTTACAATCGCTCTTCAGAAAGAACGGCTCAAAGAATTGTAACTTTTGGTGCACGGATTGGTTCATTTGGGACCAGAACATTCCATCTCTCCCCCCTTCAGCAGTCAAGAACCAGAAATGTACCACTATTTTCCCATTGAATATGAATCCCATTAGTGCCCTGGCAGGCCTAAGACAGTCAATGTGTGGGGGAGGGGGAAGAGAACAGAGAGGAATGGAAGCTGGGGGAGGGAGAAGGAGAGGGATTAGCGGGAAGGAAGAGAAAAAAGGACAAAGGGATGAGAGATACATGATGTGGAGAGTTCAATCCATAACACTTCAAGTGCCAAAGACGGCTTTCTTTCCTCTTGCTAAAGGAGGGAGCAGACCCAGTTATAGAGCTAGTCAAAATGACAGAATCTCTATGAAGCAGTAATGACTAAATATATATATATATATGTGTGTGTGTGTGTGTGTGTGTGTGTGTGTGTGTGTGTGTGTGTATATGTATATGAACATTTATCTTGAATATTAAGTCACAGAAGAAAAGAGAGTTGAGTGTGCCAAGTATGGAGCTTATCAAGAATGCTCTTTGTGCAGGAAGGGTCCTAATAGTAGCTGATAAAAACATGGCAATCTGACCTTATTCAGTGGATTGTGAATTCCTGCTGCTTCCAGATAGGCTGTGATTTCATATAACAGTGTATTATCTTCCTTAGGGTAAGGAAGTGAAGGGTCCTGATAATGAGCTTCAATATCAGCTAAGATAGCCCTAAGTGAACATAAAATAACCATAAAAAATAGGGATCAAAAACTTAAGGTTCATACACCAGCTTGCACAAGTGACTATGAAAGGAGGGGATTAGACTAGAAGTGGGGTTCTTAACCTTTTTTGTGTCACAGACCCCTTTGGCAGTCTGATGAAACCTAGGAATACCTTCTTAGAATGTTTTCAATTGCATGAATTACCTAGGATTACAAAGGAAAACAATTATACTGAATTAGTTTTCAAACTATAACCCCCTCCCCCAATTTATGTACTCTCCCCACCAGAAATATATCCACACACTCCATGGGGGTCCATGGAACATAGGTGAAACCCCCTGATTAGATAAGATCCCTTCCAGTACCCAATTTCTGTAACTTCTTCTCATGACCATCCATCATCTTTTTTCCCCCGGGCAACTGGGATTAAGTGACTTGTCCATGGTCACACAGCTAGTAAGTGTCTGAGGCCACATGTGAACTCAGGTTCCTCCTGACCCCAGGGCTGGTGCTCTATTCCCTGTGTCACGTAGGTGTTCCCCAACTATCATCTTAAGAGGACAATTCCAACGTTATTTTATCAAACTCAGTCAAAATGACCCAAAACTATCTGAGAAACTACTGATATTTTCAAAGGCTGACTAAACTATATTTCATTACCACTTTCTCTAAAGCACTGGTTTAGAATTTGGAATCTGTTAGTAGAGTCCTCAAAACATGAGAAATCGGTTACAATGCTGAGGAAAAGAAAGTATTCAGAATAATAACAATAGTGATGATAATCATTAATATTAACTAACATTTGTATAGCACACGGGTGGGGAACCTGGGGCCTGGAGGACACACGTCCTCTAGGGCTTCAAGCGTGGCCCTTTGATGGAATCCAATGAATTCCATCAAAAGGCCGTGCTTGAGGCCCTAGAGGCCACGAGTTCCCCACCCCAGATATAGTTCCAGGCACTTTTAACAATTGTCATCTCAGCTGATCCTTACAACAATCCCAGGAGGGAGGTGCTATTACTACTCCCGTTTTACAAATGAGGAAACTGGGTTGAATGAAGGTTAAGTGACTTGCTCAAGGTCACACAGCTAGTAAGTTTCTGAGGCTGGCTTTGAATTCAGGTCTTCCTGACTCCAGGCCCAGTGCTCCATCCATTGCACCACCTTGCTGCCTAGATACCAAATGCAACTATTCTATGAAAATATGATTGTCGATTTTTGAGAACTTATGCTGGTAAAATGCCCACAAGGGCAATTAAGAGCAAAAGTGTGATTTTAAATCAAGAACATCCCCAGGGCACAAACTGCTCTTTCAAATCCTTATTCTTACTTGTTGAGATTTTCCAAAGCTGCTGCCAGGTGCTTGGAGTCAAACCTGCAGGAGTAATTGAGCTCATTGGCAATCTGTTGCCTCAAAATCTGCATCTGTCCAACCTACAAATAAAGCAAGAAAGAGAAAGTCCAAGTGAGGATAGGGCCAGATTCCAAGGTAGATGTCAAGCATCCAGGCATGACCCATGACAGTCACAAGATCCAGCAGGGTATGAAGAGTACTGGGCCCTCTGTCTTCAAGGAGGAGTATACTTGGAGGACATGTTCATGTCATTTTCCTGGGTCATGTAATTGGTATCTCAGATCCAGTAATAGAGTTTGGATTATTTTTCTCCATGCACTGAAATTGCTCAGCCCCACAAAAATCAGATTGTAGTTTGCACTTATTGACTTGTTTTTTCCCTCCTTGGAAAAACTTAGTGTTTTGTTACCTGAAGTGTAGAGATAATCACTACATATTAGCTCCCACTCCGGATCATTTATAAGGCATTTCTTTTATTGTTTTTTCAATTTTTTTTTGTTTTTTTTGGCAGGGCAATTGGGGTTAAGTGACTTGCCTAAGGTCACACAGCTAGTACATGGGTCAAGTGTCTGAGGCTGGATTTGAACTCAGGTCCTCCTGACTCCGGGGCTGGTGCTCTACTCACTGTGCCACCTAGCTGCCCTTATAAAGCATTTCTAAAGAAAAAAATGCCCCAAAGTCACTGTTGAACCTTTTCTTTTTTTAAAAACATATGTACATATGGAAAAAAGGATGCTGCTTTATATGAAACTCCAATGAGATAATATATGGATAGTTAATAATGTTTTCCAAAAAAAGTTATTTTAGTTAAAATGTCAAGAACAAGATACGTTTACAAGGCAGACTCTCCTAAAAGATGAGACTACAATGCAGAAGACAGTATGTAGATTAGAAAGTGGGCCATGGATAGCATCAAGACCAACTCTTTGTTATAAAGACGAGGAAACAGAGGCCCAGAGACGAAGCGACTTTGCCTAAGACTACACATGTAGTACATTGGCAGAGCTAGAATTTGAGCCCTGGTGCTCTCCCTCCCAATCCTGGGCTCTTTCCATCACCATACTCTGTTCCCCTCAGACAAATGATGAGTCCTTGAACCCTGCTTTTTGACTATCAGAGTCCTAAAGTAAGGAGGTCATTAATAATGCTGTTCAAAAATAAGCCAGATTAAGAAACACCAAATAATCCTCATCACTTTTATTTTTCTTAGTCCATACCCAAGACACTGTATTCAGATGACAGAAGACAGTTAAGGTTCCAAAAAGCTTAGGCGCCTAACATCTACACACACAATGGACCACATATTCCATTCCAATCTACAAATGTTTGGTTCTGTAACCAAGCAGATCAGTTTAATGTGTTTCTTTACCAGATGAACTTTACCTCATTACAAAAGAGAGGGAAGGGAAGTGTTTCACTGGGGAAGGAAAATGACCATCATTTCTGACATCACAGATATAAGGGGACATTCTTCTTTACAAGAATAAAAGTGTTCTGAAGAAAGCATGGGTGGGCCAACTATAAGAATGGCTTCAGAGAGAGCAAATGAATACAGAAAGGATGGTGATGCTGAGTTACTTTAAATGACAGGAAAGTGAAGTATTTGTGAGAATACAGAATCTTCAAGTGTAGGATAAACTATCATGTATGTTAAAGGGGAAAAAAAGGCCACCTAATGCTTAACTTACAAACATACTTACCTTCATGATAGCCTCAAGATATGGTGTCCAAATCTTCTGCGTTTTGGCAATGGCAGAAAAATAAGTTTTATTTGCATTTGCTGGAAAGTTAAGACACGATCAGCTAGTTAGTAAATCGGAGAGATGATGACATTAGACTTGCTGGCAAATCAGACGAAAGGCACTTACCTACAATGCCTTTTAGGGGACTGATGACACTCATAAGGGCTTTTAAGGTATCCTGAACAGCTTTGTCTCTGAGGACAATTTTCTGAAACATACTGAGGAAATTCTACAGAAAGCAAATTAAAATAGAAAAAAGAAAATGACCAAAAACCTGAACACTATGGAAACTTTTTTTAAAAAAAGGCAAAATACTTCAATTTTGAAATGTGCTCTTAAAGTATATAAGAAACTTAGGAAACTTGTAGTTGTCATGACAGATCATTGGACTTGGAATCTGAAGGGACCTTTCAGTTTACCTGGTACCACCTTCATTTTTTTTTTTTACAGTTGAGGAAAGTGAAGCCCAAAGAGGGGAAAGGACCCACTGAACGCCACACAAAGAGTAGGAAGCAGAGCCAGGGTTTGAGCTGAGCTTGCTTGGCTCCAAATACAGTTAGCTGCTCTTTCTACTATTCCACACTGCTTTTCATTTATAGTTTGGAACACAGAAGAAACTAGGCACTAACAACTCCTATTAGGAAGATCCCTGGCTGGGGAGTTCACCAGCTTCTAACGCATAAAACTCATATGTCTCACAAGATAAACGCTTTTATTTATAAGAACTGAAATGTAATGAAATGGGTTCCAAAAATATCCATTTGTTCTTATGGGTAATTCTATGAACCAGGATTTACAAATACAAAAAAAATTAGAAGAAAAATTTCCAGTCACTCATTCAGCACCACTGACTTTCATCTCTCTCGAGGCTAATAAGATGTACATGGAAGGAAGACAAGTGGGATCCTAAGTTGGTCTCACCTGCAATTCTTTGACAATCATAAAACACAATAGCCTGTCCAACCCATTCAGCCCAAAGGTGCCTAAGGTGTTTTGGATTTCTGAGAAAAGTTGGCTGCTGGTCACCTCCTGGTGAGTCTTCAGGTCATACCAAGTGTTCAGCTGATCAATATAACAAGTTGTTCTAGGAAACAAAACCAAAAATGGACACAAGCATTTTAAGGTGAATTGAATTCTGTAGGGGTTTTAGAAATCCAGATTTGGTGATAAGCCTTGACTCCTTCACAGGAGTCTTTATTCTATTTGACGTACCATATAACTGGTGTGATCAATGCAATGAACTGACTTGGTGCTTTGGAATAATGTCGGCAGAATCTTTTGCAATACAGAAAGATCTGTGGCCTAGAATGTACCATAAATCTCCATATGGCCCAATACACAAATGCCAAAAGGCTGGTGAGGAAATAGTCTTGTGGCACCCTGGCTCTCTGACTCCAGAACTGATGATCTTTCCACTGCACCATGAGGGATCTTTTTTGGATCCTGACTCTACTGTCCAGTGTATTAACTATCTGTCCTTCTCTCAGCTTTGTAGCAAATGAAAAGGTGATGTGTGCCTTCTATCCCTTTATCCGAATCATTGGGAAAAAAAAAGGTTCGACAGCACAGGACCAAGCCCCAAGATCCCTCGGGCACTCTGTTGGGGAATTGTGTCAGGCTGACACTGCACTGCTAACTACTGCTCTTTGACTCTGACCACTCGACCAGCTCAGAATACATCAAACTCTATTACTGTCTAGTATACATCTCTCTATCTCCTCCACAACAATCATATGAAATACTTTATATTAAATGTTTGCTTAAGTCTAAGCAAATTATATTTTCACCCCTCCCTGATCTACCAGCTTAGTAACTCTACCAAAAGGGCAAGTCAGGGTGGTCTGTGACCTAAGCTCTTTGGGATGAATCATCACTTCCCTTTTTAGATGTTCATTGACCACAGGATAATGTACCTAAGGCACTCTGCCAACATTAAAGCACTCCAGAAGAATGTCAGCTACTACTATAGAGGTGAATCTCCTCCAGGGACAGAAAGGCCAAGTAGGGTTTTTAGGTCTCTTTGAGCTAGAATTCTGGGATCAGGAAAGTTTCATATGAAATGCAAGGTGAAAGAGCCCTGGGGCTGAAAGCTGACTGTGTATCAGTGAGGCTCAAAACCTGAAGTCAGAGCCTTGCATTCCACAGGAGGACTTTAAATTTATCTTGCTAAATTTCAACTTGCTCACTTTAGTCCTCCATTTTAGGCTTTAATAAAGTCTTTTCAGATCCAGATTCTGGTGTCCAACGTGTTATTTGTGCCAATTTTATCTGAAGCACACCATTATTGCCATTAGATCAGTTCACAAGAAAAACACTGAAATGAAAGGGTCAAGGACTAAGCTAGAAGGCACTTCACTAAAGGGCCCTGCGAAGGTGACATCAATTTATTTATCAACACACTTTGGGTTTGGTCAACCACTGGGGCATTTTATCAAAATCACAATGTCATAGTGCCCAGGTACACTTACGAAACTGCCTAATCATATGATCATTCAATCAACTGCTGTCTTGATCAAATGAAGATTCTGTGAGTCATGCTGTGGTAAGAGCCAATGTGGGATGGTGAAAAGGCACTGGGCCACAGGCCAGGAGACTTGGGCTCAAAGGCTGCTGAGGACAAGCCCACCTCTCTTGTGAACTTCCCTTCTTCTGTCACCACCATTCTTCCAGAACTCTGGGTTCCCAACCTTGGCAATATCCTTGACTCCTCACTGTTCTTCCCTGGCATATCCAATCGCTGGCCAACTTTTACATGATACCTTTCTGGATCTCTTTGTTCCCCTGTCCTCAGCTACTAGTGTCCTCCCCTTGTAAATGTGTTTTGTATTTATTTTGCATGTACTTTGTATTCAAAGGAGCAAGTGTGGCATAGTAGAGAGAGAGAGAGAGAGAGATCTGGCCTCCAAACCAGAAAGGCCTGGGTTTAAGTCTCCATGACATAATACCTGCAAAGTGCTCGGCACAGGGTAAAGCACATAGTAGCAGCGTAATAACTGCTTGTTCCCTTTCCCCACCTACCTGTGACCTCAGGCAAGTCACATAACCTGTCAGTATTCTAGGCAGTTCTCTAATATCATAACATGGGCTGCATTTCCTCATCTGGATACTTGCTCTAGCAATGACATCATGGGTTCAGTCCCTAGACAGATCCTTTTGTACGTACTTATGTAGATGCTTTCTCTCCTGATCAAACAGCTCCTTGGAGGTAAGGAGCTGTCTCATTTTAGTGGTTGTCTCCCCGGTGCCTGGCATGTATCAGGACCCAGAGGAATGCTTGTTATCTGAATGTAGCTAAGTGAAATGGGCAAATCATTTCACCTCTTGGAGCCTCAGTTTCTCCATCTGTCAAATGAGGATGATAATACTTGTGCTCCCTATCTCTGGGGCTATTGGGAGGAAAAGTGTTTTTACAAACCATAAACCTTTATAGAAAACATTAATACTTCCGAGCACCCACAATCCCACAGATGTGATTATTTCTTCCAAGGGCACAGATCCCACAATCTCATTTTGTGTAATTTCTGTCCACATCCATCCTCTCTTAAATCCTTGTAAAGGAACTACAAAGTGTTCCTGCAGGTCTTTTAATATGAAAGGGTATGAAGGCAAACAACACTCATGCCTTCTATCTATTATCCTTCACTCCTGTGACCTGACTAGCCCGTCAACTTTTCCGTGTGTTTCTTGGTTCATATTTTTTATGCTGATGCCTTATTGAAAGTTCAATTCAGGAAACGTTAATCATCTAGGAGATGAGGACACAAAAAGAATGCTCTAGCCTATTTACACTCACCATTGCCCTTTGGGTAATGCACAATTCTGATTCTTTGGAGCTCATGACGTTCTATGATTTGTAACCATATTGCCTGCCTGGGAGAACACTAGGATTAAAAAGATGGGTATTTTCACTTTATACCTAGCAAACTGTCAATGATAACAAAAGGTGGGAATAATCCATGTTGGAGGGACTGTGGAAGACACTGCTGGTAGAACCACGACACCATTCTGGAAAGCAATTTGGAATAACGCTAAGCAGGTGATTAAAATGTTCATAATCTTTGACCCAGAGATCCCTAGGCACATTCCTCAAAGGAGATCAAAGACTGAAAGGTCTCATAAGCAACAAAATATTTTTAACAGTACTTTTTGCAGCAGCAAAGAAGTAGAAACAAACTAGATGCCTATCATTTGGGGATTGAAGCAAATCCAGACGCATGAATGTAATGAAGTACAACTGTGCCTTAATAGGGAATGATGTCTATGGGGAATGTAGGAAGACAGGAAGACTCATATGAGCTCTGGTCACTAAGGCAAACAGAGGTTGACTTTAACAAGGTCATCACATAGTTAGTAAGTCTCTGAGACTGAATTTGAACTTAGGTCTTCCTGACTCTAGGTCTAGTGCTCTATCTACTATGTCACCTACGGTAGCTTGAGATTGCTGAAAGCCTAGTCCAGCTTCCCAAGTAAAATCTAATTTACTATCTTACTCTTGTGCAATCCTGGACCAGTTCACTGTTCAATTATAGTGTACATCCAAGATATATGTACCAACGGACTAGCTCAATGGACTGCCCATCCCACTGCAGATTATAGTCTCTATATAAATGCCAGTTGTTATATGTTATAATAGAGATTTACAGAAATGAGAATTATTAGTGAGAATAGACTGGCTAAGAATTTCTTTTTTTGGTTACAGTTTTACCTTTCAGAAAAATGGAGGGAGTAAAGAGAGGTTTTATTATTCTGTATTAAATTCTGACAAAGAAAGTACAGGTTGACAAAAGAGAAATGATAAGAATTTTACTCTATAAGGGGGCTTTGGGGGCTCTTCAGAATCAAATCCTAGTGACCCAGTCATCACTCATTCTGATGGGGAAGAAAAGGAGAGATGTCTGAAGAGACTGAAGGGCGGAACAGAAGCCATCCATTATTCTGTCAAGCCCCCAGATCAATGGTGAATTTCTCAAGTATTTTTATGAATACTTTAGCAATGGAACAAAGAAGGATTATTCTGCAGAGCATTTTGAACAACCACAGATATTTCTTTTCTGCCAGTGAATGTGATTTTTAAGGAACTTGGGAAAGAATGTAATTTGGATACAGATTAACTGTATAAAAAATAATGATGGCTACACCTTCCTTTATACAGATGTATACATTTATCATTTTTATATTTTATATTTATACTTTTATATGGTGCTTTAAGGTGTAAAGGGTTTCTATCACAATAATATTGTGAGGGAGAGCTACTAAAAGCATTATATCCAGTTTACAGAAAATAAACTGACGATCAGAGAAATTAAGTGACTTGCTCCTGATCACTTAGTGCTGGGTAATATCTGAGCTCAGATATCCAAATCCAGGGCTTTTCCCTCACTATGCAAAGAGGATGGCCAGGATTTAGCACGGCTCAAATATACTTACTTGGGGTCTGTAATCCGTAGTATTTCTCTGCAAAGTCGACCAATAAAAGTTACAGATTCATCAACAGGAGTGAATTTTGGTATAGGAATGTGAGTAGATTGATACATGCTTTGCCAATCTTGAATCTAAAAATGAAAGCCAGATGCATATTTTGGATTAGGTTAGATTAAAAAAAATCATTTCTTGCTACAATCATAACATAGCACAAAGAATGACAAAAATAAATGCTCCTTTTCTTCAAAGCCTTTTCCAAAGTCCAAATCAGTTTAACAGTGTGCAAGCAGCATACATTACACTTTCCATCTAGACGAGGAAAAAATGACCAAATTTAAGTGGCCTTATAGTCTCATACGAGATTGGGGAAGGGTTAACTGTATGGCCAGAAAAATGTAGTTTTTGCCCTATGAATATATTCTTTCTTAAAGTGTTATAATATTATTATTACCTGTCCTGTGGGAATAGTTTAAGTATATGTTTATAACCAGTACCCATGATAAACTTCTGTTCTAAAATATGAAAGTGAGAAAGAGTATGGGATATATTTAACTCCAAAGACTAAACAACTCAAGGGCAGTGACTACACATGTGTTAAATTCTAGAATAGGTTACTGGAGGAACCTGTGCAATCTATTTCACTGAAGTTTTTATAAAACAGCTCTATCTTGTTCAATGGCTTCTCTCATTTCTACATAGTGATTCTCATATAAGTATCTCAGGCCTTGCCCTCTTTCCTGGCTCTAACTGGACCTTTACAAGGACCAGCTCAAGAGTTATACCTCGAAGTCCTATCAACCCAAACTCAATCTTTCTAAAATTGAAATCATCATCTTCTCTCTTCCCATGACCATCCAAAATCAAATCTTCTTCCTTATTTCTCTTTTTTATTAATGGCATCATCATTCTCTGAATCCAACTGATTTGACACCTCACAGTAATCTTTATATACTCCCATATTCAATGAGTTGCTGAGTCCTGCTGGCTGTTCCTTAATAATAATAGTTGACATTTATATAAAATTTTAAGGTTTTTACAGTACTTTAAATACATTGTCTCATTTGATCCTTACAATAACCCTGGGAGGTAGGTTCCTCAGATATCATTAGCTCTATTTACAAATGAGAAAACAAATTCAGAGAGGTTTATGTGATTTGCTGAAGGTCACACAGTTTGTAGGCACTTAATGAATGTTTACTCACTGAGATTTAAGCCTGAGTTTTTCTTGATTCCAAGTCCAGAGTTCTTGCCACACACATCCTGCCTCTTCTATGCCCTTACAATGTGTTTTTTGACTTTTTCTTTCTACTTCTAGTGTCACCAACCTAGTTCAGATGATAATAAAATCATATATCTAGGGAAGTAAAGGACCCCAATGATCAACTAGTACAACCCCTGGTTCTGTAGGTGGAGAAAGCAGGACTCTGAGAGTTTAAATTTGCCTGAGGTTATATAGCATACCGCTCTGATCTGGTCCTGGAGTCCTGGGTTGGGGGGGGGGGGCAAAAGTGGAGGGGGCTACTGCTTTGTCCCTGCCTGGCCTGGATACCATCCTGTGGGTCCAGAAGATGCAGCTATGTCCCTCCCAACTTTCCCTCCAGGGCTACCTTCCTCCTTCCCCTTCCTGGCTGGATGCTGACCCTTCAGTCCAATCCCTCTGGGAATGAATCCAGAGTCCTGGCTCTGCTTCAATCCCATTCCCTCCATCTACTCGGAAGCTGACCTTCTCAATCAGAACCTGAGGTCCTCAAAAGCAGGGATGACTGTATTTTTCTCTTTGTATTCCCTATGTGCTCTGCACATAGTAAGGGCTTTTCAAAAAAAAAAATTCATTCATTCATCTTGCTCAGACCATTGCAATAATCTACTAGGCTAATTTCTCTGCCTTGATAACATCCCCACTTTCTAATTTACCTTGTTAGAATCATGGCTCCTTATTGCCCATTAAATAACGTCTCTGCTCAGTAGCACCTCCCACAGTCTGGCGCCAATTGACCTGTTCTTCCTTGCCATCTCTCTGCTTCTGTAAGCCTGTTCAGGGCTTGGGTTGAAATGCCCTCTTCCACTCATCTTCACACACTGAAATCATACTTATCCTTCAAAGCCTAGTATGAATGCCACCCATATATGAAGACTTTGATTATCCTGACCACAGAGGATCTTTCTCCTCTGGATTCCTACAGCCCTTGAATTATACCAAAATATGATACAACACGTATCACACATTATTTTGTATTCTAGTCATTTGTCTTTATTTCTTATATATTAGTAGACTGTGAACTCCTTAAGGGCAAGGGCCATATTTTGTTTCTTTTTAATCTCCCTTAGGTCCCACTATCTAGGACAGAGTACGTACTAAATGTTTGCTAAATGACCAATACACATTTCTGTTAACTGCTTCAAGGAGTTATTTTTGAACTTATTTTTGGTATTTCTTAGTTTTTGTATCATTAAGGTTCCGATCTACACAAAATCCATTCAAATAAATCACCAATCTATAAATTAAATACCTTTGTTCTTAAGAAGTTATTGCACTCTTGTTCCACATTATAATTGATAATACGAGATACTTCTTCCTGCCAAATCTTGAGACCATAAATATTGACATAGTCCTGGATGTATTCGAAAGAACGATGGAATCCATCCATGGTAGCTCCCATGTCTTTCAACTTGGGCATCAGTTCACTCGGCTATGCAAAGAAGAAAAATTAAGTGCATTAAATTAGGGATAGGTTGTATGTTTTACTCTAATTTATATCAACCCAGAAGAAAATGTGGAGGTGACATTAAATGATTCCTCAACAAGCATGCAAAGCCAAAGCTTAAAACAACTTTGGAAAAAGCTACTGTAATTGCCGTGGAAAAGATGTCCTGAAAAAATTTAGTGAAGGCTGGCAGTTTTTATAACTTATTTTTAAGGCTAATTTAGTATAAGAAATTACTTGCTAATTACATATGTAATTTTAAACACTTAAAATATATTAATATATTTTTAAAAATATTAATATATATTTAATATAATATATAAATATATTAATATTTGAAATACTTTTTACTTGTCAAATTTGGGAACTTCTCCTGATACAATGGATCACATTCTCTAATAGCTGAGGCAAAGCAAGGTCTCTTAGGAGTCTGGGATGCCTTTAAAGTAAGTGATTTTTCTGAATCTTAAGTGTTAGTTCAAAAGCTGAATACAGGTAGACTAATTAACAAGTGAGGAGAGGAAATGATTCTTTGTTTCTTTTTTAAAAGCTAGGCATTAAAATATGAATGGAAACTTTGGTTGCACACGTGATGTAAGAATCACGTTCTGTACTGTTTTATGTGGTGTACGCAGAAAAGGGACTGTTTTAGACTGCTCTGGTTGTACCTTGGCTCGAGGGTTAAAGATGAGTCCCTTATGAAGAGCAAGAGCAACACGTTTAACCAGTTCCTTCCTTATCCCATCTTCCAATAACTGCTTTGGATCTACCTAAGTCAGAACCAAAAAAGGGACAAGTGAGTTAGGAAAATGAAGATAAAAACTTTAAGAACTCCAATAGAGGGTGGCTTCTAAAGGGCAGTAAAGTAGTTCTCAAACTCACAAAGGTGGCTGGAAGAAACAAAGGGAATGAATCTGAGCTTAGATGAGTAGCATTCACAGCTAGGAGAAAGTTAAGCCTGTATGTAGACTGTGTGTGTGTGTGTGTGTGTGTGTGTGTGAAGAACACCTGTGTGTGCACTGTGCTGCTTTGAAGGCTCAGCAATGTTCTTTCCTCAGAGAATCATTGGCTTGTCTTTCTACTTTGTGCTATGTAACTTGCCACTGTGGTTAGGGAGATGATAGAAGCCAACTGTGTCCTACCTTTACAGATTCTCGGGGTCTGAAGGGATCTTAGATGCTATTTCAACCATTACCTGACCAAGAATTCCTTTTATAAAAATCCCAACAAGTGATCATGCAGCCTTTTCTTGAAGACCTCTTGTCTCCTAGGAGAACCCACTTCTTTCTAAGATGGTCCATTCCACTTTGGAGGTTTTTTCCCTCACATCCAGCCTCAGTCTAGCCTCTCTGCAAATCCACTCCACTGTTCCCAGTTCTGACCTCTGGGGCTGAACAGAGTAAGTCTAATCCCTCTAAATAACTGACCTCAGCTGTTATGTTTCTAAGCCTTCTCTTCTCTAGACCAAATGTCCACAGTTCCTTTAGTGACCATTTTTCTAGTCTGCACTATCCTAGTTATCTTCTTTTGGATATTTTCTCCTTGGTCAGCATCTTTCCTAAAACGAGACAGGCTGAACTGGGCAAATACCCCTAATGCAACCTCACCAGGGCAGAGTTCAGGGGGATCATCCTTGTTCTGGATACACTTCTCCAGGCCTGCTGTTTTGCTACACCTCCTTTGTTCCACACTTCGATTGCTTCATTCTTTGTGTGTGTTACCCCCAGTGCCTAGCACAGTGCCTGGCTTATAAGAGGCACTTAACAAATGTTTACTGATCAACTGTGAAATGGACATTTTGAATCCGAATGCAGGTGCATTAACCTCTTGTTAGCATTTCATCCTTTCTGACTGCCCTAGCCTGTCCACATAATTTTGGATCCTGTTATACCATGCGTAGTTTTGAGTCATCAGCAATAGCTCCATTCTTAAAAAAGGAAGGTGAGGATTTGGCTAGATAAGCACATCATATTTCATGCCATTCTCTATGCCTAAAATACCCTCCTCTACATCCTTTTCTTACAGTCTTCCCATGTCTTTCATGGTGGTTAAAATGCTACCTCTTCCATGAACCTCCTAGTCAGAAATTATCTTTTGGTCTTTATGCTTCAATTTTTCATTCTCATCATACACTATTTTGCATTTTGATCACTCCACATTTCTAACTATGCTGTATCCATGCTTCTTCTTCTTCTTCTTCTTCTCTCTCTCTCTCTCTCTCTCTCTCTCTCTCTCTCTCTCTCTCCTCTGACCCTGCACTAGACTTTAAGCTTCATGAGGGCAGGGACTATGCTGGATTACCTCTATATCTATCCCAGTGCTTATCACCATACTTTGCACAAAGCAGACATGCAACAAATGGTTACCAAATGAATGAATCAGTGTAAACTGTGTGCTTTGGAAAGTAAAAAGATCCACACCGCATAAAGCATCAGTTATTATTATTCTTCAATGTAAGGGACTAGAGATATTTTCCCTTTTTTTGCAGGGAACATTAAAAAGAGTTGCTCCAATATCCAGATGGCTTCTGAAGCAATACATACTATTTTCTGTACAGATGTAGAACCAACTAGCTCCAAGACCAAGTTTAAGCATGATACAGAACAAGGCCTTACTGTCCCCTTCCATTGTCAGCATACAAAGAAAATGATGAACAAGATTCCACAGTGAAGCAATGGAGACAGGACTTTCAGCTCCTAATTCCCAATCTAGCGTGCATACAGAAGTGTCAAAACAGCCAAATGAGTCATTGGCCAGAGAAGTGAATGGGCCGTAATCTGCAAGTTGTGACAGTTTTCTATTTGTGAGCAGTGGAATAATCTGCTTTCTGACTTTGAAGGTTAGAAAGGGCCCTCCAGGGGTTATTACCTTGATAATACCAACCAAAGTAGTTTTCATCATTAAGATGCCTTCAGTAAAAATGGAAATAGCATGGGTAAGCTTGGCAACCTTTAATGGAAAGAAACAATTAAGATAAATGAGAGAAGCGATTTTTATGGAAAGCCAAAGAAACACCAATGACTGGCTGAGTGGGTGACAGTGTCATGGGTGCCTGTCTCTTCAACCTCTGGCTGAACTGACAATAACGATGCCAGCCTGGATGACAGGACTGGTGCTACTACCCACTGTTGGACTGTGGTTAAGCCACTTAACTTCTCTGGGCCTTGGGTTCCTCCTCTGTGAAATAAGAGAACTAGATTAGATGATCTCTAAGGTCTCTTCTAATTATATTTTAAGAGTATGAGGATGCTCTTATTTTCTCTTGGTCTCACAACTTCTTCTCTGAGCATCAGCAAAAGCCACTTAACAAAGACAGCAGATGTGAGGACCCTGTCCTAAATGCTGACAGCTAGGAGTAGGAAGGAAGGCCAAGCTCTTAGATTTAGGGATGAATGACTGAATTCCCACTGAATTAATTTGAATACTTAACAAGAATCACAGTTTCATTCCTTTCACTCTACGTAGCTTTTAAAATCTTTTGTCTAAACCTAGGTAGAAAAAACAGTCTTTGAGGCAGTGTAGACTGCCTATTACCGTCTATTTAGGCTACAGAGACTATTTAAACTGAAGAAAAATTTAGTAATCATCTTTAAGGGAAGATCATATAGAGGACTGTGATGATTTGTGGCCAGCCTCCACTGACAACTGAACAAGAACAAAGGACCTCAAAACCAAATCTAAGGAAGCTGGGTAATAACAGGATGAAGGTCTTCCCAAGGCTAGGAATTGTTACGTCATGCAAGGGGCTGGCAAAGAGGGGAAAAAAGTTTCCCTTCTTGAAGGTCTTTAGAACAAGGGATTTTCATGTGTGTGGGATAGATGGCTAAAGTTCCACTGGATGGCATGGGGGTGAGATTATGATGTCTGGTCCAAAACACAAAAATGCAAAACTGTAAATGTCAAAGGAACCTCGTATCTTGGGCCCAGCTGAGCATAGTCTCTTAGTTTGTCTTTGTCTAGCCGGGTAGGCACTTCGATGATATCATGGGTTTGAAGTTTTATGATCTTCAGAAGAGAAGTAAACATACTTTCTGGAATAATTTGCAAAACCTTTAAAGAAGAAATAAAGGGAAAAAAAAGCATTAATTGGATATCCCCGGTCACTGAATATCTTTGTTAAGATGAAAGGAGGGGCTATCTGCCATAAATTCCCTCTTCTCCCCAACTATATATCTTATAATCCCAGCACACTGTCACACATTTTCTTCCTTTACACTTATCTCTGAGGAAGAGGTGGCTCTTTCTTTTTCCAAAGCTAGTCTTCCTGTGCCCTGGATCCCCTCTCCTCCTGCCTCCTCCATCACTGATCGTCTCTCATACACATTCAATATCAATCACTCACTGTATACTTGCTCCTTCACCAGTCCAGCCTTAAAAAAAAAAACAAACAAACCAAAAACACCTCACTTGATCCTGCCCATCTCTTCCAGCTATCATCATAAGTTTCTCCTTCCTTTCACTGCCAAATTCACAAAAAAATCTACTCCTGCTGCCCCCTCTTCCTCACTACCCACTCACAGTCCCTTGAAATTTTGTTTCTAGCCCCAGCTGTTGCCAGAACCTTTCGCTCTTCAAGCTAATAAATGACATCTTAAATGACCTCTTACCTACTGAATGTGAAGGCCTTTTCTTGATTCCTATTCTTCTTGACATTTTTATAGCTCAGTTACTGAGGAGGGGGGCATCCCCAGTCCATCCTTGGCTTCTAAGAGGCTACTCAGTCCTCAGTCCAGGTTCTCCATCTAGCTTTCTGATTATCTTATCCTTCTCAGGCTCCATCTCCTGTCCCTAATGGGGTATTCCCCAGAGGACTGTCTTGGGCCTCCCTGCTTCTCTCCCTCCACACATCCTTTTTCAGGATCTTGTCACCTTCCATGAGTTTAAGTATTATTTTTACGTAGATGTCTTCCAAATCTAGATAGCCACCCCTCATCTCTCCTAAATTTCAGCATCAGCAAGTGCCACTCTGATTCACTAATTCTTTTCCAGCTACATTGGGCTACCAGCCAACCACCCCTCCCACCCCCAACTCAATAGCTGCATACTTCTCACAATCCCACAAGCCACTGGCTCTTTGGAACACACTCCCCTTCATGATCCTCTCAGGATCCTTATGTTCCAACAACTTTCAATTAAGTTACCATCAGCTCTATGAATCCTTCCCTGATTCCCCCCAGGTATTAACAATCTCTCTAGCCTCAATTTTCCTTGTACTATGTTTATTTGTATCCAAGTTGTAATTCTCCAATAAAAATTAAGCTGCTTGAGGGCAGTCAGTCAGTCAACAAGCATTTAAGTGCCTACTATGTGCCAGGCACTGTGCTAAATACAGTCCCTACCCTCAAAGAGCTCACATTCTAATAGGAGAGATAACATATCAATAACTATGTCTGTAAAATACATACAATGTAAATGGGCAAAGAGATGAAGGTGGAAAAGTCTAAGGTGTTTGGGGAAGGATGAGCAGGATGTAGTCATGTGTGCTCGGAGTCTAGAGGATGTAAAGCAGAGGAGTTTGAGATCAAGCTGGAAAAGAAGGCTGGGGACAGTAGGTGAAGTGGGGATAATCAGAGGACCTTAGGGCTGAATCAGGATCAGAGACAGAGAACTGGAAGAGGACTCAGAAGCCAATCCGTCCTACTCCCTCACTTTCCAATTCAGCAAATGGCAACCCCAGGAGGGTAAAGGACTTGCCCGAGGCAATGCAGGCAGAAAACATCCAAGGAGGCATTTGAGCCCAGGTCCTCAGACTGTAAGGCCAGTGTTTACTCTGCTCACTAGACCGTAGTCAGAGACGGTTTTTAAAGTAGAGAATGGATTGTTTCCAAGCCACTTTAAAAAAAAAATCACTGGGCCTCATGGGAAACAGACTCTGGCTTACTTTAAAAGAGTATTCTTCACTCGCTTTATAATTACAATGGTTATTATGTAACAAAAATGAAGTACATAACAGTAACTTCTTACCTTTCTTACATAGGAAACCAACTCTCCAGAATAATACTGGGATACACTGAGAAGATCAGGGCTATTTGCCTGATTGATTCGAAGAAGGGGCAAGTCAAGCGCAGAAGCAAGCTGAAATGAAAGGAAGGTTAGAGATAATTAGAAATTATTACACTCATTTTACAGATAAGGAAACCAAGGTTGGGAGAGATTAAGTGACTTGCTCAGGGTCACACAGCCATAAGTGTCTGAGCTAGGACTTGAACCCAGCTCTCCCTGATTCCAAGTCCATACTCTATGCATTCTACCACATGGCCATCTCAGTTATCCATCAGTGGCCTCTGCATTCTTTCTTAACATTTTAACTTATGGCTAGTGGGGTGGTGGGAAGGAATCTAGCACAGTCATCAGAGACATAAAATCTTCAGAAAAATCAGTTTCTACAAAATAAAAAAGGTGTTCCTTTTCTCTAGTGCACTGGGTAGTTACGCAGTCAGCCCACCAAGAGGTGTACAAAGTTAACCACGAAGATGAGGTAAAATTTCCAGGTCAAATTGAGATTTCTGGTGTAACTGAGAGAGGATTAAGGAAAGAGTCATTCTACTAGGAATGGTGATGGACCCTTAAGGAGAAAGAGAGAGAAGTTTTAAGCCCTGGAGGCTCTTTGATGACCAAGAACTACAGGAGACAAAGGTTGAAAGAAGAATAGAAGAATGGGCCAACAACACAGCAGGCTGGGAACCATGGAGAAATGGGAAGGTATAGGACTGACTAGTCAGGGACCTGGGATGTGCCATGGATTCTATACTTTGAGGGTACACATAGTCTATGGGGAAAGGAAGGTCCTCCAATTCAAGGGAAAAAGGACTTTTCTATTCTTTCCCAACATATCTGAATTAATTACATCATAGTTGAGGTTGGTCAAAAAAGTTATAAAAACAATCTTACCCCTAGCCAAACCAAAAAAACACTACATCTTAAGAATTCTCTTCATATTTTTGACTGAATTCAAAAGGAATTTATCTAATTTTGCTTTATATAGTTAATTATAAGTAGTGCCAAAGGGTTGTATAAGTTATATGATTGTATCTATTATAATTTGAAATAAATAAGCTGGACTTTGTATTTTTGTCTTTTGCTGTAAAGGCATTCAAGTTACACAGGGCTACATTTCAATGGAATATATTTACGGAATTAGGAAAATAAGTACATTAGACAAGCTTTATATCTTGGTATCAATGCAACTGAATCATTTAGATATGAGATGTGAAGGAGATTCTTCATTTTCTTAAGTATTGAGCTCACCTTTTCTCCTCTCAAAAGAATTGAAATGGTAATAGAACCTAATTGATGATAATGAAAATAAAAAGAAAACAAATGCAAGATTATGTGCCTAAACAATCTCTAAAATCTTCCAAGTTCCAAAGCTGGTATAGGGGAGTAGTTTTATTATACTCCATTTAAATATAAATGAGCAAAAATGTTGCAGAATATAATGATTTAACTTTTCTGGCCCTCTAGGAATCATATCTTCTGTAAATGCAGAATCATCATTAGAAACAAACCATAGTCTTCCTTAAAAAGTAAAGTGAATTTGGAAAAAAAAAGCCTTTTTATCAAATATTGTGAAGAATATTATTTTATTTGCATTGAAGCATGCAAATCTATGGCTATGTTATGGACGTTGCAGGAGAGGATTTGTGCTTTAGATCTGAGTTGGACAAGATGACCTTTGATGTTAGTCTTTCCATGCCTAATTCTGTGGTTCCTGTGATTCAGAGGAGTGGAAGCAGGGAAAGTGAGGATGTCTCTTTGAATAGCAGATGGCAGGGGACATGTTCCACCAGCAATGTGAATGACGCAGGGAGGAGCTAAATGCTAGCTAATGATGGCAGGTGGGGCATCCAACATAAAAACTGCCAGAGACCATCCTCCCATCTTTGGGGAAACCTGGTCTACTGTTAAAACAAAACCTAATGTTCATAAGCCAAAGAACGACAGTATTTATGTTTTCAAACCCTAACTCTGTTAACATTTAACTCTTGAGCAGACAGCTAATAAGTAAACTCCTGGATCTCAGATAAAACTTTAACGATTTTTTTAGTGATGAGGAATGATGGGACAAAGAATCCTGACACAGACTTAGGGAAAGTGACTAAAAAATTACAATATTTTCTAAATCGAAGTAATTCATTTAAATGCAGATCTTTAAGCAAGTTTAATTTGTTTTATTGATATTTAATAATGCATTACATTATTCTCTAAGGAATTCCCATTTTTGCATGTTAATTTAAGCATCAAATATTTGTCTTGTGAAACTATCTCTGGTGGAAAAACTTAATTTGGTATCTGAAAAAAAAAGGTACTAACTGAATTTTCAAAGAGGAAGGAATCTAGGGCTGACTGAATTAATGAGGTTAACAAAGAAGATTACCAGCAGGTGTTGAAGGGAAGCACCTGCTCACCTTGGCCCTGCTTACCTTTAAGAATGTAGAGCGAAGTTTAGTGACCATGGAAGGGTTAACCCTTATG
The DNA here is from genome assembly GCF_011100635.1 of Trichosurus vulpecula. Classification (NCBI taxonomy): domain Eukaryota; kingdom Metazoa; phylum Chordata; class Mammalia; order Diprotodontia; family Phalangeridae; genus Trichosurus; species Trichosurus vulpecula. The sequence goes on along the minus strand of NC_050573.1, from coordinate 113,711,264 downwards.
CTTTCTTGCATGATGAAGGTGAAACTGAAAAGAAGAACGCAATGATGAGAACGTCTGCCGAAAAGTTGTTCGGACGTCTTGTTAACAGACAAAGAATTCATGTTACCTGTCGATTAACTGCCACGCAAAGGAAAGGTCACCGATTATCTGCATGGTGATCAAGACCTCCTCTTTAATGTTAATTGTTCTGATCATCTGATGGAGAAACTTCCGTGTGTCAGCAAGAAACTGACACACTTGCAGATTGGACTCTAGCTGGTGAAATTCTTGAACCTGAGTGATGCAAAATCAATTTGATATTAACTTTCCTCAAAATGATGAATGCCTTTTTCTGTGCTGATTGAACCGGAAAATAAATTTAAATATAGTCCACTCCTTATAATGGTAATAGTCTCTTAATAAGATCTGTTTGGCAATATATTTAAAATTATAAATTTAGAAACTGTTAAATCAGCAAAGTCATAAAGTGATGAATAAGTGCTGACGTAGGCATCTGGATAGAAATGGCCTCTTGGTCACTAATTGGGCAGCATACATAAACACATAAAACATACATTTTTATTTTAGGAGCAACAACTATAATCTCATTTAATTTAGGAAAATCTTAATTTCTGAAGACTTCTAGGGTTATTAATGAAGAATAAACCTTGGTTTATATTTAAGATGCTGGCACTTGTCTGCTATTAAATTTGATTGATGGCAATGGATAAAGCAAAAGAATTGGTCTATGTATAAAAGGCATGATTATGACACAAGTGTCCTGTGAAGACTTTCCCTTACCTCTTCTAATGCCTGTATTAACTGCACAGTTTTTCTTCCTGCAGCAGTGGAATCATCATAATTTAGAGACAATATTTGCTTTGAGATCTCTCGGAACCAAGCTTGCAGATTTTCTAGTAATAAGTAAACAAAAGAAAGATTACTAAAGACATGTAATTCCTTTAGCTAAAACATGTTGAAGGATGCTTCAGTATAAATTCACTTCAGATCATGATTATTAAGCATTTACTATGCCCAATACTAGGTACTCACATTTATGAAATAAGTATATGGTATGGTCCTTGTCCTCAAAGAGATTATATTCAAGTTAAAGAGTAAGGATTTGATGAGTAAAATAATTACATAACAATATAATTTATAAAATGTGTGGTATATACAGAAAATAAATATCATGAAAAGAGAGGCAGGGGAAAAAATCAGAATGGGCAGAGTTGTCAGGGGCAGCTTTGTGGAAGAGATGCAACTTGAAGTATGTCATGAAAACTAGATCAGATTTGTAAAGATGGGGAAGTAGGGGTGAGGGGCAGTCTAGATAGAAGCGACAGGGCAAAGGATCTGGGGGAGAAGGACTGTTACATGTATTGGGAGAAAATGAGATCAGCTAGCGATAGGGTAGGTCACATTGGGGCTACTTGGTCAGGTACGGGATGGACTAGGTGACCCCTTTCTACTCAGATTTTATAGGTGAGTGATGATGGGACAAATTTAGATATGGAGAGTATGATATACTCAAATAAAATTTCCTTTTTATGTTCTGATTTTTTTGGTGTATCTTCAAAGTGCTTTCCTTGTAATATTTCATTTTATTATCAGTCTTATGATTTGCATTTTAAACTGCTTAAAGCATGACAAACCATTTCAGATCTAGCAGATACCATTTTAAAGATTTGGTAGAGTTCTTTAAAGCAAGGAAAAGGATACTTAAATGATTAAATTTGTTAAAAAAGATAAAAAAACCACTGATGATATAAATAGGTAAGCTTTGAAAAATATTGGAAATACAAGAAAGAGAATAGGAACTGAGAAAGTAACCAGCTTGGCTCCATTAAAACACACACACACACACACACACACACACACACACACACACACCCCGACTTGATTAAAATACAAGATATTAGTAAGCACTTTTCTAAACAATGTGTTTCTGTAAAGTAAGAATGCATTTTTTTGAATTAGGGATTGAGTCCATGAACCATAAGTTCCTGTAAAAGGAAACAATACAACAAGCTGAATTACTAGAACTACTAATTCCTATTCATGTAAAAGAGTAAAACCAAGTTGAAAGCCCTATAAAACAGGTGTAAATATATTGTGCACACTGACCGCATAAAGGGCTCTCATATACAGAAACACACATAGAACACATGGAAATACAACTCTCCTGGACATAACTTTGGCATAAAACTTATATATTGGCTCGAACATAAAAGACAATATTTGAAAAACAACATTTCTCTCCCAAGATGGCCCAGATACTTATAGAAAGCTCTCCTGGGATGTTTTAAGGGATACTTTTTTTTTTCTAGATACATTTTCCTGAAGCAAGCAAAGGCCCTCAAAATCATTCCACTGACTTTGTATTGTGCTCAGATTTGGGAATATTCTTTTCATAAACAGTCTTCAGTCCCTTTTTTATGCAAACACAGACTGCTAACTTGTGTGAAGGTAAGTAGTCTAACAGGCAAGCAAAGGTGGTGAAATCTGGGAATCTGAGAACTGTCCAGTACTTAAGCCCTGTGTATTGAATGAATGAACTATGAAGGGGTTAAAGGCAAGGAATGCTTGTAATCCTTTTCTGTGACCAAAGAGGTTAACAAGTCAAGAAAAATGGTGGCATGAAATTGCTATTTGAGGATACAATCAAGAGCTGATCAGCAGAAATGAAAAAGCACAACGAAGGGGTTGCCATCTTCCCAGCTCTCTAGCACTCACATCCTCCTCACATACATATATAGTGCACCAACATTTTCTTCTTGAACCATTACCATTTTTCTCCACTCTTGTTAGAGGCTTTACTCCTGAAAAGACATCAGCCAGTTCCATCATCCTCTCAGAGCCTTCTTTCTTGTGATGCTCCCACTTGGCTTGCTTTTCTGAAAGCATCTGCTTGAACATCTGGTGAGAATGGTAGAAAAGCCATTTGTAGTTGAAAGAAACTAATATCAAACACTTTATTGACAGTCCCTGAATGAAATCCATATTTTAATTGAAAAAAAAGGTCCCCAAAGTAACATTACTTAAGCTGCTTTTATTCCAGAGACAGAACAGCGCAGTGGAAAGCTTAGCAGGTTGGGAGCCAGGGCAGATGGGTTCCTGTTTAGGATCTGGCTTTCTCTGCCCAAGTGTTCTTGGGCAAATCACCTGTTCCCTCTAGGCCTCAGTTTCCTCCTCTTTGAAGAGGAAGGGTGAGTGTAGAATTACAGGATCTCCAAGGTTCTTTCTAACTTTATAATTGGTGAACTGTATCTTTTCCTTTGTTGGGAAAAACTAATTAACTGAAGAAGACTCCTGTGGAGTAGGAAGAAAGATCCCTGGGCAGGAGTGAACCTTGGTTGGGGTTGTGGGAGGAATCTTTGTGATCTGGGCAGGATGATAAAGGATGAAGAAATCAAGAAAGGACAAAAAAAAAAGAGCAAGGAACCAAGAGGGCTGACACGGCAAAGAGGAGTAAAGAAAGGGTAATAAACAGCATGAACTAGAGCTCTTCAGAAAGCAGGTGAATTTGGCTTCATAAGTATCACTGAGACCCACTTGAGATGCAACTCATGGGCAGAGCATCATGATGAAAGGCTATACCATATCCAAAAGGAACAGAGTAGATTAAAAAAAAGTTATTGGGGTAGCAGTGTCTAGCAAGAGAATATACTTAAGTGAGGAAATCCAGAAACTAGGACAGGAAAGTACGGTACACAACACCTGGGGAAGTGTCAATGGAGGGAGAGGAAAAAAAGGAATATCATAGTGAGAAAAGATTACAGGTCACTAGACCAGAAGAAGGAAATGATGAACTGGGCAAACACAGCAAAATGATACTAAAACAAGGAGGCTTCAATGTCAGAACTGTCTGCTGGGAACTCTCTCTGCTAAGAAAAGAACTGATAAATTCTTGACTAGCTTTAATAAAATACTTTAATTCCTCAAAAAGTAAGAACAACTCAACAGGGGAAATGGCTGTTCTGGATCTATTCTGACCAATTAGGAAGAGCTGGTTGCCAAAGGAGAAATGAAATGAACTTCAGGTACTCTATCTAGTATCTGAAATCATACAGGTGAAAAACTGAGCAGAATTTAATAATTTCAAAGAATTCAGGGAACAGCTAGGTAGGATTTCATGACCTAAAGTTCTACAGGGGATGTTAGTCCAGGAATGATGTGATGCTCTCACAAATAAAATTCTGCTAAAACAAACGAAAATTGTTCCAATAAAGGAAGGAGGATCTAAGGAAACCAATGAAGATCCACAGGGACAATACAGAATTTAAAAAAAAATGCAGAGGGATCCTTGTAGACTGTCAAACCCAATACTCTCTTATTACAGATGAGCATACAGAACTAGAGAGGTTATGACTTGTCCATGGAGTACAGAAGATAGAAGTGAGGACAGATCTCTGATGTTATACAGAAAAAAGTAGCCTGGTCTTGTATAAATAGCATCACAAAAACTAGACCCTGGTTATGGATGCTATGGACAACACTAAGAGTTTTTGTAGCTATAATGGTAGGGGCAGCAGAAGATCAAAGAAAAAGGGACAACTGCTTGGTATGAAGGGGATGGTAACAGATGAAGGAAGAAAGGAAGAAAAATACTGAATTCCTATTTTGCTTTTTTTTTCTTTATGAGGAGAATCATATATTTGGGATGGAACCAAAATGGTCAAAGTCTGGTTGAAAGCGAAGGAAAAGTTCTAGTCCTTAGGCCCAGTGGACTGTATATCAGATTAATCAAAACTGGAGTGTGCGGTTACTTAACCTCTATCAGTAATCAGAAAAAACCATGGAAAATAGAAGTATCATAGGAATAGATAGTGCTATACATGTATCTTTAAAAAATCCCTTCTGCACCCAGACCAACCCTTCCAACTTCATTGTATATTTTACTTTCCATCCTGTGCTCTACAGAGCAGCCAAACTCTCTTATGGTTGTGGGACTCCGTTTTGCATGGGCTGCTGCTCATCCTTGCAATGACTCCCTTACTCCCTTCTACCTCACAGATCCCTTTCCTGATTCCCCCAACTGCTAGTGCCCTCCCTTAGTAAACAACCCTGCATTTATTCTGTATCCCTGTTGTCTTCTCCAATGGGACGGAAAGTCCTTGAGAACAGAGACAGCTTCATTTCTGTCTCTGTATCACTGGCTCAGCCAAATTGCTACCTCCTGTGTGAGGCTTTTCTTTGTGCTCCTCCAGTCATTAGCACCTTGCCACAAACATTACCTTGTATATATTTTGTACCTACTTATATGTGGACATGTCATCCACCTACTCTAAACAGAATGTAAGGTCCTTGAGAGCAGAGAATGCTTTTGTATCCTGGCACCACACAGAGAGTGTGGAACCTATCAGGCATTTAATAAATGCTTGCTGAATTGATGTATCAATTATGTAGGAAAGGTGGTTGAGTTGAGAAGGAAATGGAGTCTAACAGGAAGTAATGAGCATGGATTGCACTCCCAGCGTGGGGGGACAGATTGTGCAAAAGCACAGCAAAAGATGGTAGATCCTCAAAAAAGCAAAATGGCCACTTAGGCTCATCCAGAGGGTGTGAAGGGAAGTCATGCATAATAAGAATGGAAAGTGAGGTTGCAGCCAAGGGCAAAAGGTTCTAAATGATAAGCAGAGGAGTTAGTATTTGATTCTGGAGGACACAGGGAGCCACTAGAGATTACTGAACAGGGGAGTGACATAATAAATCCTATGCTTTAGTAATATCACTTTCTAAGGTGTAGAGAAGATGGACTGAAAAAGTGAGACTGGAAGCAGGGAGACTAATTAGGAGGCTACTATGACAGTCCCAGAAAGTGAGGAAGGCCTGAAATAGGGTGGTGAGGATATGTGTAGAGAGAAGTGGGGCAGATGCAAGGGAGACCGTGGAGGTGGAACTGACAAGACCTGGAGACTGATTGGAAATACAGAGTGAGAAGTAAAGGAGAAGACAGATTGTGAACTTGGGTGACTAGAAGGATGGGGGTAGCTTCAACCCAAACAGGACATTTCAGAGGAGAGTTGGTTTTGGCACCCCTCAGTTTCCTCAACTATGGGTGATAATAGCACTTACTTCCCAGGAATTCCCAGGAATCAAATGAGATAATATCTCTAAGTGCTAGGTCCATACTAAATTTTTAATAAATGCTTGTTTCCTTCTTTTTTTTTTCTTTTCTCTTTTTTTTTTTGTGGGGCAGGGGTGGGGGTGGGGGAAGGGAATAATGTGTTCTGTTTTGTCTATTCATTTTAGGATGCCTTTGGGAAATCCAGTTTGAAATGTACAATAGACAAGTGGTGATGCTGGAATGGAGCTCAGGAGAGACTAGGGATGAATGTCTCATCTTCGTAAGAATCCTGCAAAGTAGTAGTGGAAGTATTGCCACCCCCTTTTTACAGATGAATAGGCTTAGGCTCAGGGAGGTCTATGATCACTCATCTAGTAAGTGTCCTAGTTAGACTGGGAATGCTGGGACTTTGCACATAATAAATGGCTAGTTGCTGGTCCAAGAATAAGACAGGACTCTGGTTTTAAAATCAGAATACCCTGGTTTAAACCTCAGCTATGCAAATTACTATTTCTATTTCCTTGGGTAAGTAAGTTCACTCCTCTGGGCCCATGGGTGTCTTATTTGAAAAATCAGAGAGAACAGATAATCTCTAAGGTTTCTCCCAGCTTTAAATCTCAATGACCTATGAATTGAGGTAATTTGATTCAAAGTCGAGTGTTTACATTTTAATGGAGAAAGTAGTAGACTGCAGTTAGGGAGACTTGGGGTTCAAATCTTACTTCTGAAAATTACTACAGGAGCTGTATGATCATGGATAAATTGCTACCTTTATAAGCCTTGATTTCATCATCTGTAAAATGGAGACAGGACTCTCAAGGGCAGTTGTGAGGTTCAAAATAAGATAGTGTATGTAAAGCATACTGTAAACTTCACAGTGCTATGTAAATGTTTCTCATGATGTGGATTATTTCAATGCTTCCTTTATAAAATAATCATTTGTTACCTCTTTAAGTATGAATTCAAACTGGGCAGTATCGAGCAGCAACTGGAAGAGGATCTTTGGGTTGTACTTTGAGTCTGTCAGAATTTGGTCCTTGATTTGACGAAGGCGTTTGTTATTTGGATCACAGGCTATGTGCAGGAGGGAAAAAGTTATCAATTTGCATAATGCATATCAAAATGCAATTTGCATAAGCTCTTATGAGCACAGGGAGACTACCTGATTACTTAGCGGCTTCACAAGCAAAATATTTAAAAATAAGAATAAATAAACCTCAGCAATCATCTCCAGACCAATAATCTTTACAAGATTTTCTCTCTGCTCTACTTAGGAGACAGTGGTAAAGTGGACATCATCAAAGTCAAGTAACCTTTCCTCTCATTATTTTCAATTTAAAAGATTGTTTCCTGATTCAAAGAATTAGAGCATGCTTCTTCCTGACAATTAGAAGTAACGGTCACAGGTTACAAATAAAATGCAAGGATCACATAATCTCAGATATGAAAGGGACCTCAGAAGCAATCTAATTCAAGCAATTAATCAACAAGCATTTATTAACCATATGCTATCTCCTCACTGCTGTGGCTACAAAGAATAACCTGAGGTCTGTCTGAATAATCACCTCTTTTTTACAGTTTCCACAAGTGATTAGGTAGCTTTTGCTTGCAGACCTCCAGTGAGGGGGGACTCATAATTGCCTGAAGCAGCTTATTTCACTTCTAGAAAGCTCTAATTGTTAGGAAAGTTTTCCATATGTTAAAATCTAAATCCGCCTCTTTGCAACTTTGATCCACTGCTCCTAGTTCTGGTAAAACAGAACAAATCTATTCCCTTGTACGAGTGATAGCTCCTCAAATACCCAAAGACAGATGGCTATCATGTCCTTCCTACATCATGTGATTGCCAGGGTAAATACCTCAGGTTCTTTCTACTCATCCCCATATGGTGTGATCTTTGAAGCCTTTGCCATCTTGACTGCCTTCTTCTGGACATCAGCAGTTGACCTCTCCCCATCTACTGATAATCAGCCTGGACTCATTCCGCAATGCTTAACATAGTACCATTGCTTCTTATTTTCCCCATCGCAGTGATACAAAACCCCAAACTGAAGAACAATCCCTCCCCTTGCCCCCAAGCCCCAATTCTTTGTTTCCTTATCCTTCACCTCCAGCCCCAAAGCCCCACTCTAAATCTGCTATCCCTTCCACTGTGTCCACTGGGATCTCTACACCATAATTAAAAAGTTTCCTCCCATCTTAAACTTCATCTTTTCTCACTCTTCCTATTTTCTAGCACTCACTAAGACTTGGATCCTTCTGGAAGACATGGTATTAGAGCTAAGATCAAAACTGTTAAAAAAATACTCAAAATACTAAAAATGAGAAATATGGAATACAATGGAAACAACCTAACCTTCAACTATTGATTGGTCATATATACAAATAAGTAAGCTATAAAGTAGAATGTTACAAGGACAAAAGAGAGATCCAGACAAAGTGCTATTAGAAATTCTTGGTTAGGAAGAACAATGATGGCTTTATGGAAGAAATGGCACCTGGTAAAGGGTTTGGAGCAAAAGGCTTCAGTTCAAATAAGGTTTGAACTATTACTATCTGTATGACCTGAGGCAAGTCATTTAACATATCTGGGCCTGTTTTCTCATCTATAAAATGAGGAGGTTGGACAAACTACTTCTAAGACCTCTTCCAGCTCTAAATCTGGGTGATCTATAATGGCAATCTTCCTGAAGGACATGCTAGTTCTTCTTTAATTGAGTAGGAAAATATGACCATTTAGCCCCAGGTCGCCATCCTGGAAGTATCTTTCAGTGATTTGTTAAAATACTTCAAGGCTTTCCAGTGGATACCAGAAACAGAAGGCACTAATAATGATTTGAACACCGAGGTCACTTCAGCTCCTTACTCGATGTACTTAAAAAGAACTGATTTTGAGACTGTTGTACCCTCATGCTTCCCAGGGGAGCAGGAAGGAGGGAACTCTCCCAGGCTCTGCTCTACTATATCCTTTAAAGCCTTAACTTTAAAGAAAAAAAAACCCAACCCGGCACAATCTAGGATAAGGGGTTGTTTGTAGTCAAACACAGCTGAGTGGCTATAGGTGGAAGGAAGGTTTTTGAGGTAGACAGACTAGTGAAGCTGGATCACGAAGAGGACATCACAGCAAAGTGTCAATGTAGCCTGGGGGTGGAGAATATATGTTTGTGCCATGAAAGGCCAAAGCCTTAGGGAGGGCAGGCTGAATCAGGTAATTTTTAACATTGCCTGCCTGCATTCTGTCTTCTAAGCCATTTTAGACAACCTTTTTGACCTCAAGCTCTGTTTGTTCTCTTGGTTTCATACTCATCTCAACTTCCTGAGGCCTTCTCCTTTCCTCATTGCTATTCCCTGGACCACCATTTTAGGAAGGATCCCATCAATGCTTCACTTGACCCTCACCTAGGCTCTCTCCATAAATTTTCTCCTTCTTCCACATGGGTTGACTTTTGCCCCCTCACCCCTCTATTCCCTCTATTTTCCCTATATATGTGTCTTCTTCTATTAGAATGTAACCTACTTTAGGATGGGGACTGCCTTATTTGCTTATATTTGTATCCCTAGTGCTTAGTAAGGTACCTGAAATGTAGTAATTGCTTAATAAATGCTCTTGCTATACTCTCTTCTTTCATTCATCCATCCATGTCTGTCCACACATTCATCTATTTAATCAATTTAGGATTCTGGCCCCACTGATAAACCAAGACCCTGACTCAGCCTGTCCTTTAGATTCTGCTCTCTTAAATCTCAATTCAGATCCCACTCTCCCTTCTTTCTTTCACTATGAGGAGGTTGTCTCCTCTCCAAGCCAGGGATCGTCCTAATGATTTATACATTATATACCTATACATGTCCATCTCTAAATGAAGGGGAACTCTAAGGCCTTTCCAAGGGTCTTAACAGTTACGGACTCCAAGCTATAAGATTCGGAAGCTCTACATTGCTTGCGCATATGCCACTGTGTACTTAATCTACATGAAGTTTAAGGCTACATTTCTGGCACTCCCTGTTGGAGGGCTTTTGTTTCTAGTCAATCATGATTTCTCTCCACTTGAGATCTTGTGGACCTTCTCAATCTACCTTGAATCAGTTGCGATCCTCCCACAACCCTTTATGATCAGCAAAACTGGGGAAGCCAAGACTATCACTACTCATTATCTTTTCTTCCTTGGTCTGTACTGTGCCTTATACCTAATTAATTAGATTTGGTGCTACTATTTTGAAGGTTTCTTCGATCTCATAGCTGTTGTTCCTGGTGTGGTCCAGACTATTCTCTATCATCTCCTTCAGAAATTTTCAAAAACTTTTTGAGATGAGGTAGGTTCAATCTTTTGCGACAGCAGAAGGATGGACTGATTAGAATGAATCCATCAACAACCACAGTGACAAAAAGGTTGGGAACCTGTTATTCAGGGGAAAAAAATTAAAGTGACTGGAAATAATTAGACTGGAGAAGATCGTATATAAGCAAATGTTCCTATTTTAAGTGGATAAAAAGGTGGATACTTCAATATAGGCTGGTGTAGTGGAGAGAGTGCTAGACAGAGTGAGGGAGAATGGAGTTCATATCCTGCCATAGATACTGGCTAAATGGTAGCCCTAAGAAAATCACTTCACTGAACTCTCTTGGATTCAGCTCCTTATCTGTAAAATGGGGAGCTAGGCTAGATGGTCTCTAGGGTCCATTCCAGCTCTAGATCTGTGGTGCTAAGTAAACTTGATATAATAGAATCACAAAGAGGTAGAAGAGGCCTTATCCTCCTTTTCAGAAAGAAACACTCACTAGACCATCCCAGAAGGGTGGTTGTCTTGTCTGTGTTGGAAGAGCTCCTGTGAGGGGGGGACCCATCACCTCAAGACGGTCCATCCCCCTTGTGCACAGATGACATGGATTGCCTTGATTCTTATAGTATAATATTTCATTACATACATATGCTACAATTTGATCAGTCATTCCACAATTGATGGACACACATTTAGTTTCCATGTTTTTTTGCTACTGTAAAGAATGCTATATAAGGTCCTATGTGAATAGGGCCTTTCTGTCAATGTTGGTCTACGAGGGTCTCGTTATGTTCTAATCCTGAACTGAAACCACCAGACTAGCTTAAATTAGACCTGGCCTATGATACCCCTTATTTTTACAGATAAGGAAACTGAGGATCAGAGAGATCAAGTTACTTGTCCAGGGTCATACATCCAAACAGTGTTTGAGGAAGGAGTTGGACATATGTCTTTCTGCTTCCAAGACCAGCACTCTGGACACTACACCATACTTCCTCTCTAAAGTATGAAGTACAAACTCCATTGGACATTTTAAGTCCTGCAAGATCTATGCCCAATCTGCCTAGCCTCCAAATGACTCCCATTCCAAATAAACTACTTTAATCAACATTTCCCAACTATCCCTTTTATGTCCCTACCTTTGGTCACATAATCTCCCTGCCCAGAATGTCACATAATCTCTCTGCCTCGATGACTAAAAAAGCTATCCATTTTTAAGAACCAACTAAAATTTTTATCTCCTCTGTAAAGCTTTTCTTAATCACCCAAGACTTAGGAATGCTTGCTTGATCAAAGTCACTCAGCTAGTAGGTTGCAGAGCTGGGACCCATACTCAGGCCTTTTGGCTCTAATGCCAGTCCTCTTTCTACTAAGCCTTGGGATCAGGGTTTTATTTAAAGGATCTTCTCTTCTGGACTGCTATACTTTATGAGGGAGAATGGAACTCTGCTAATTTTAAGCATGAGATATCATGCCAAAGGCTACAAATTATGGATGTTACCTGAGTCTGCAGTATGAAGCATCAACCATCGGATAGTGACATTGCAATCTCTCAGGCAGTTTAGCAGCCTTGGGATGTTATCCAGAACTAATTCCTCCCTTAAGTAACCTTCTTTTAGAAACTGCTGCACTTGGGAATGTACCCGCTCACTGACACTGGCATATCTGCTTGCCTTTGAGGGTAAAAAAATTTAATTAGTTCAACAGAAAGTATTATATACATACACACATATACACATAAAATTTATAACTTGCAAACGATCACATGGCAGTGAATCATGTTAAAACAGTTACAGTAACTATACAAATTGAATGATATCATGTGATGAATTATAGGTGTTTAAGGAGCTGTTGAGGAAGAGGTAAGAATGTAGCTTGCTATAGCCAGCTATTTCATTACTGTTTACCTTGAAATTCAAGGCAGAAGCAGCTGAAAGGTATAAACTACTGTATGCGTAAGGCTATAGTGGACAATAAAAGTGGGCCAGATTTTAGTGGACAACAGAAACGGCTCGAATTTAGGCAAAGAATAGGCAGATATCTAGTCTACTTTCTTTATCCAAGGAGGGAAGTAAAATAAAATTTAAAACATTATTGATGCTTTCCAGCTGGGTGGGGACTGTCAAGTGATATTCCAACAGTAGGTACTAAACAATCAATTAAAAATGTCACAAAGCAGAATATGTAAATTTGGAAAGGCATCTTGGTAATGAAAAATTAATACTCTGGAAGTACGAAGTAATGAACTTCACTTTCTTCAGGATAAATGCCAGAAACCAAATTATTTTACACATCATTTATAAAGTATAATTTACCTAAATAAAGCAGGCTAGACCCCTTTTTTTTTTGGTGGGGAGGAGGAGTACATGGAGAAAAATATTGTTCTTTGTGGAACAGAAAATTTAAAATCCAGACTGCCAGAATGAGGAATAGGCTATGAAAAGCTAGCTGTGCTCCCCCAAACCAATTATTCTTCTCTCTAGGTTTTTCTTTCTCCTTTGAATTCTTATCAAAGAAACAGAATGAAGCCTTATAAAAGAGAAGCAAACCCTTTATACTTTTAGGAGTCCATTTGCTTAGGCCCATTTACCCATCTATATTCCTAGATACATTCTGAATCACAGATGGAGATGCGTGGTAGAAACTATTTCTTAAGGATGCTCTCATCACCTTTCACTTTATCAATACAAAACATTAATCTCAGCCAATTCATTAAGAGTCAACTCTGCTGATGAGAAGAAAGATGAGTAAAAAAAGCAAACCAAGTCATTAAGGGTTATGGTCCCTTACTATGATATGACATTTGGGCTATCGTTTAGGCAGTTAGGTGGCACACAGGCTAGGGTGCTGAAATTGGAGTCATCAAGTCAGATCTTCCTAGGTGTGTGTTTGTGGGCAAGGCACTTAATCTGTCTCAGTATTCTCATTTGTTGTTTGCTTGCTGTTTGTCCTTGGTTCTTGAAGAGGACCATGACATCAGGAAGGTGATGCTATGACATTCAAGTGAATTGGATTTAAGTGAGGGAGGGCTGTGCAAAGTCACCAGTCTCACTTTCTCCTCCAGCGCCATCTGGGTCCAGTGGTCAGATATGGATCAGGACACCTGGAGATGGACCCCATGCAGCAGGAGACTTTGGCCTTTTCAAGCTAAGGTCTTTAACATGTCTCAGTTTGACTGAGGCAGCTCCCATTCAGTGATTAAGGCTTAATAAAAAATGAGGCAAAGAAAGGCCTCTTTAAAAAAAAAAAAGGTCTGGGAGGCGAAGACCCTCAGGATTTCTGGTGAAAACAGAAACAATTGTTATTTACGTTCATTCTGAGTCAATCAGGGCCTAAACAGTGAATGACAGCAGAGCCTACCTACTGAGGTAGCAGTTACAATAAGAAAAGATAATTTATGTAAAGCACTTTGTTAATCTTAAAGTGCTAATATGAAGATTAGCCTTCATCATGTCTTCCTAAAGGCTATAGGTTTGTTTTCTAATTATGTTGCATGATTTTAGCATTTTGCTAATACTTAATGAAATTACTTAATGAAATTTGCTTGAAATTTATCATTGAATTAATGTTATTCTACTGAAATCCCTGTATAGACTTGTCTCAAATTGAACAGAGTATTGATACAGTTTATGCTTTGTCATGCAAACAGTTAAGAGCAATCTTTCTTTGATTAACCAGACATACCTGCTCTTTGATGTTTGAAAGATCCAATGTGTTATTCAGAGCCGTTTTTGCAGCTTTGTAAGGTTCCCAAGCATCTGCAAGATTGACTGTGATTCCCATGTAAATGCTAATCACCTAAAATAGTAAATATTCATTCATTCAATAAATATTTAATAATGCCTATTCTGTATAAGCTACTGAGGAGGTTACAAAGTTGTATGAGATATGGCCCAACCCTCAAGGAGCTAATAATGTAACAGAAACAAGAGGGAGTTTTTAATCCACTCAATACTAGTTTTAAATATAGTATAGTGCCAACTCACCTTCTTTTATTTCAGTAGAGAGCTTTCTGGAAAGCCAAACAAATCAGAGAAAGGAGGGAAGAGAACCTGCTTTCATGAAGCTTTAACTCCCAAAGAGCTAACTTTCCTTTTAATTAAAATATCTATGAATTTAGTGCTATAGCCTAAATGTAATTTCTACGTTGGCATCTAGCCAGAAAAAAGGGGCAAGACTACAATCTTTTTCTTCATCACTCAATTCTAAGTACTCTAAGAAGCGCAACTGTGCCCATCAATTCCCAACTTCAAGCTGTTCTTAAGAATGTCAATAAGCATGTTCATATAGGCCACTTATAATGCAAAATCAAGGGTTGGATGAGGGGAAACACTGTATAGTTCCTAAGGACAGGAGTCTAGTCTGCTCTATATTTTGTCAATCCTTGGTAATACTGAGTAGAGTGTTACGTACAAGTGAAGTGATTCATAAATACTATTTTCTTTCTCTCATTAAATTTAAAATAAAAAATTATAGATTTCAAACAAGTCTAAAAAATTCAAATTATCAACTGTAACTGAAGAATTTCATGACATTTTAAAAGTGAAATTCAGTATAAAGCCAAACTGTACTATATAAGAGCCAGCATGGCACTTAGTGCTGGATAGAGTCCTGGTTTTGAAGTAAGTGGGGCTTGGCTTCAAAACCCATTTATGACCGTGACCAGCTATGTGACTCACTACCTCTCCGAGCCACAATTCCCTAAGACTAAAAGTCACAGATGAGTTGTATCTGTAATAGATGAGGCTAGGATATTGGTCCAAGGATAGGAAAGGTAAATACAAAAAAAAAATTAAAACTCTTTGAATAAATTAATGGCTAACAGTGACCATGGAAGCATGTATTTTAGTGTGATTTTACTTTAAAACCAACTATTTATAAAAACAATTAAAAGGTTCCAATAAAAAAATCTGGACCTCCCCAGAAGGTCTACCTAACATGTTGGAAGCCTTCCCCTAAATCCATTCACACCATGGAATCATCAATGGAGCCCAAGGTCTGCTATGTTGAACCCTAATTCCTTACTCCTACTAGGTAACTGGCCCACCCTCTTTTTGGGTCAACCATCTTTTTGTTGAGGAAAAAAAAAAGAAAGAAAGAGCATTTTGTAGCATAAAGTCTGGCAAAAACTTAATGTACAATAAAGATATGTACCCAGTTATCTGGAAAATATTTATCCACTATTTCTCTCATTTTTGCTTGATGGTTATGAAGAATAGATGGTTCAAAATAGAGGATCACGTAGAGCATAGCAGCTTGATTTGCAAGGGCAGTGCTCCGGTGCTCTGGCAGTGGATATGCCGAAACCTAGAATAAAGAGGAAAACCCACAATGCTTGAATTTCAGGATATTTTCTGTCACACACTTGCCAAATAGTTGATACACACCAGCTGTTCTAAATCAGTGTTCTGTAGACTGGCAATGGGGACCTCTAACTAGAGTTATAGGGATCAGACCTATAAGACCCACAAACTATTGTGTGGTAGGAGAACCAACACCAACATTTCCCCCTTCTCTATCATTCATATCATCTACAAAGAAGAGTGGAGGCCCAAGCATCATTTTGATGGTGGCAATGTCTACAAAGATAAGTATAGCCTTTATATTTTAAGGTGTTTTGTTTCATTAATTTTAGGAGATGGTAGGAAGAGGGACAAAGTAAAGAAGAGATATAGAACAAGGCAAGGGAAAAGGGCAAGAAATCACAGCGATTGTAAGAGTGGACAGGAATGAAGTACATAAAAAAATCTTCTGTAGTGGTCAGCTGATGAAGCTGGGCATAGGAAGGGAGGAAAATGAACTGGTATTGAATCTGACTTCAAGAGTCTTTTAATGGTAAGTCATTTAAAAAAAAAAGGCAGCTAGCAGGTTGTCTAAAACAGGGCTTCTTAAATTTTTTTCCACTCATGACCCCTTCAGCACTTCATAAGCTGTGGGTCATGACCACAGTTTAAGAAGCACTGGTCTAAAACATTAGCACAGTAAAGGGTTCCTTCCTGATTCTTGGTTAGTATTCACAGTGACAGTCTGTAGCAACTGCTTGTCACACTTAGGGAAAATACAGAATAGTACAGACCACGCAGTGATGAAGCCTGTTTATTGTCTTCAACACCCTCTGAAGTCAGTGGAAAATTCAGATAACATGGAGTAAATAGAAAATGAATATTAAAAAAACCCCCAACAATACTACATTATCTTGCAAGCCCTAGTTGAAGGGGGACTTGTCAGTAGATAAAAAATAACTTTGTTGTTTCTAAGATACCACAAACTTGATCCAATTAGATGCTTCTCAAATCTGGGTCAAAATTTTTTAAGGAAAAATGAATAACAGGGCTTATTCTGCATATAATTCAAAGGGTGACTTCAGAATCTTACATTAAAACATCTTTATAGAATAATAAAATATTAAGAGTTGCAAAGGACTCTGAAAGTCATCCAACTAATAGGTGAAGCATGAATCCCCTTCTAAAACAGATGGATAGATACCTCTGCTTGAAGGCCTCCAGTGGTGGGAGAAACTTTCATGCTATGCTAATTTAGAATTGTATCCTTTATAATGTTTGATAAAAAAGCCTTCGGTAAATTCATTATGCCTTTTAAGAAGGATTACGTGATTTCATTCTGATGATGAGTCTCGGTATAAAGAAGATTAGATGTATATTTCACAGCATTCTTACTAATTTGCAAAAAATAATTTGCATTTGAAGAGAATACAATAAAATTACTTTCTATTTCAATCATGGCACTTGGCAGATTTTTGAGGGAGAACTGACTTGTAGCCTTGCACCTGCATTTGGTCTACATTTCTTTAACTTTAATTATAATAACATTCTATGGCCATTTTAATTCTTTTTAACTCTTTGGAGGGGGGAGAAAAGGAACGAGTTCTTATAAAGATGAGAACAGCACTCAAGAAAATGAAAAATCCCCCCACCTCTTATCTAAGCAAACAAGTTTTAATGATATTCATATGTGAAGCTTAACTAATGTGCTCATTTTTCCAAGTCCATGAAGATTTGGTTGAAAAGCAAAGCTGTGTAAGTCAAATGCTACTACAACAAAGAACTCTAGAACATAAATAAGTCCAAGATCTAGTTTGCTTACTTAAACAATTGGAGATACAATAAAATAATTTTCTTAGATCTTAACACTGCCTGCAATGCATTAACTTTACAAAACCAGAAATTAGAAATACGGTTTTTTTATCTAGCAAAAATATGGAAAAATTATTTAAGCATAGATTGTTTTAAATTTAAAATGAATTCGATGCCTACCTGGTTATAAATATCATCAGATCTTAATCGCCCAATAACCATGCTGACAAAAGTTTCACTAATGGGCACTCTGCCAAAGTAACTCTCTGGATAGTTGGGTGGTCTTTTGGCTCCTGGTTGACTAGAATAGCCTGTACTACGAAGCAGTTTGCAAATATCATCCATATTTGAGTCAGCAGAAGATCGAGCAGCACTGTCATATCACAATAGGAAACAAAACAGAAAATACTTTATATAGAAATCAGAAATTTTAATTCAAAAGAGTAGAAACCTAGTGCAACAGATTCAGATCTACTGCAAGTCAATTCACATACTTCAAACACAAAAACCAGGTCCAGTATCAGCCTGATGCAACATAACTAACTTATGAGGTGGGCACTGGTTCTGTCTTCCAATGTCAATATTTTACAATAACCAATGTTATTTAAAACAGCAAAACTTCACCATAAAATCTTTTAAAAATATGATGCAATATCCATTTCTTCCCCATAGAAGGCTGTTTCCTTCTAACAGAAGTCTTTAAAAACTTCCTTTTTCTAGGGAATCCCTTGAGTGTGAAATCCTACGTAGGCAGCAGTATGGACTAGATGACCACTCATTCAAGTGGACCAGATATTGTAAACCAAATGTCAGTAAGAACTACACAGGAAAAGATGATGTATTAATAAAAGGACTGGTAGCTGGCAACTGACTTAATTTAGAGAGATTCAAAAGGAGAAAAGATACATTTTCAAAATGAGATTTTAAAGGTTTCCCTCCCCTCCCCCCCAAAAAAATCCTACCAGGAATAGAGGTATAGTTGCTCACAGTGTGTTTCTAGGAAAATACATGGATTTTAAAAATTGGTTTCCAATGATACTAATGTGAATGAAATATAAGCTGGTGCTCATGGGATAAGTAAACATATCAACATATTGTCAACGACCAGTGAGGAAGGAAACTGCTTGGACAGGTGATCCTATATTAGCCCCCTACTCAAAAAACTCCAGAGGCTTCCTATTACCTCAGGATTCAAAGTAAAATCCTCTGTTTGGCTTTTAAAGCCCTTCATAACTTGGCCCCTTCTTATCTTTTCAATATTTTACACTTTATACCCGTCCACACACTCAACAATGGGCACTGGCCTCCTGGCCTCATTTCTACCTTCTGTTTGCCTTTAGGTCTCAGTTAAAATCCTATCTTCTGCAAGAAGCCTTAATGCTACTACCTTCCCTTTGAGATCATCTCCAGTTTACTCTGCACATATCATTTGTATTTGTTGGTCAGTTGTTTCATCTGTGTTTGACAAATTGTGACTCTATTTGGGGTTTTCTTGGCAAAGATACTAGAGTGATATTGCCATTTCTTTCTCCAGTTCATTTTATAGATAAAGAAACTGAGGCAAACTAGGTTAAGTGACTTATCAAGGGTCCCGCAGCTAGTAAGTATCTGAGGCCTGATTTGAACTCAAGTCTTCCTGACTCCAGGCCCAGAACTGATATAATATGGCATTTAGCAGTGATGGCTCAATAAAACCACAGTTACGTACTCTATTTTCAAATGCTCATGGGCCCAGAGATCTTGGCCGGAGATTGGTAAAAGCAAGGCTGGGATCACAGTAGACATGAAGAAGGCATCCTCCTGTGAGGAACCCCAGGAACCAAAGAGTGGAAGCAGACAGAAATATTTGGGTGAAGGTAAAAGAAAAGAGAAACGAGATTTTGTCCCTAGGATCGACAGACTGAATGGACTGAAAGAGGGAAAAGATGCAGAGTATAGGGAACAGACCCCCAGTCTGCCTCAAAAGCATGAAAACAGCAGAGACAGGGCCTTTATTTATTCAGACACCTGCAGGTTCTCTCTCTTCCCAAAACAGAGCAGCTAACAACTACTTGATCTGACGGTTGTATTCAAGGGTCTGAAAGGCTGTTAGGTGGAGAGGGGATTAGATTTGTTCCATTAGGCCCTGAAAGGTAGAGCCAGGAGCAATGGGGAGGTGGAGGGGGGGAGGCTAATGGAGGCTTGAGGTTAGGATCTTAACAATTACAGCCATCCCAAAGAGGGAAGGGTTGCCTGGGGAGGAGGTGGGGAATAGAGGGATGGGGACTGGCTTCCTCTCTGGAGGTCTTTAAGCAGAGACCAGTACCTTATAGTGGGGATTCCTTTTGTTTATGAGTTGGACTAAATTGCCTCTGAGGTCTCCTCTAATTCTTAAATCCTATGATTCTGTGATGACAGTTAAAAATTCCACAACTTCATTTACTGTGAGTTGGCAGAATGGACAGAGTGCTAGACCTGGAACCAAGGAGACCTGAGTTAAAATCTGGCTTTAAACTCCTACTAGCTGTGTGATGGTGAACACCATTTAGCCTCTCTCTGCAAACCATAAAGAGCTATATAAATGCTAGCCATTATCATTACTTGCTTAAGTTTTTGTACGAATAGAAATAAAGAAGTTAAAGATAAGACTTCCAAAATGCTTTAAAATAATTTGGTAAACAAAATTAGACCCAATTTGCTGTTTGATATTTTACCAGTGTCCCTCTCAGGACATATATGTTTTACTTTCACAAGGGTCTGGAATGGTGGGGCAAATCTTCTGTTGCATCTATTTTGGAACCATACAACATATGCTGCATTTTTTCAGCGGTTTTCTTTTCACAAACACAAGCCGAGCATAGTCACCTGTATCGATAGTAGGAAACCAACATCCTCTCTCTGACTTCGCCTTCGATCTTTTGATCAATAACCAAGAGCATGACCCCGTAGAGGTAGAGAGCTTCACACTAGCCAAAGAGAACAAGAATGACCGAGGTCAGATGATCTAAAGAACAGCATGCTATTTTCTTAGTGAAGGAATTTGACATTTTTTAAAGATCTTCTCATTCTCTTTTTCCCCTGGCGATCTCTGAGTTCTGATTCTCTTATACCCATTGACTTATTGGTCCTGAAAGGGGAGTCAGAATATTCCTTGCTCTCCACTGCAATTTCCAGATTCTCCCTCCTTTCCTCCAGTGAGATTCACTTTATGCAAATGTTACACCCAATTAAGATTCTGGTGGTTGCTCTTTATCAGTCCTCAAGGTACTCTCCATTTTTTCTCAATGAGTTTAATTGGCTCACAGTCTCTCCCTTCCAACTCCTGCCCTCATACTCTCCAACATCCACACTGATGTTCCCCTGAATGACCTAACTTAATAGTTTCTCAGCCTACTCAGTTCCCATGACTTCCATTCCACCTCAGTTATACACAGGGACATCTACACCCTTGACCTTGCCATCACTCACAACTCACTACCTCCATGACCATGAACTTTGAAAGCCCTTTGTCCAATTGTAATCTCCTGTTATTCCATTTCTTCCTAAGCTTTACTACTCTTTAAAAGTATTCTGGGATTCACTTTGACCTCCAATTCCTCCATCCTTCAGTCCCTTTCTAGTTTATCACCCTCCTTTGGCTATTACTCTCATCTCTTGCAAACATTGAGCCCCTTGGTGAACCAGGCCAAATCTATACTCTTCTTTACCAATGAATCACTTCCTTCACTGTCCTGCTGCCCCTCCTGACTGGCCAAAGCTCAACCTCTCAGTATTCCCACCATCATCCCTCTGGTTATTACTGATATATAACATACACTGATATACTCTATCCCCTGCTCCAAGCTTTTGTACTAGCTGTCCCCCATGCCTTGGATGCTCTCCTTCTTCACCTCGGCCTCTGCTGAATACTCGGTTTCCTTCAAGAACCACCTTCTTCCCTAGCTTTTCCATTTCCACCCCAAGGTTATCAAGAATCTTCATTATATGGGTTTTGTATATACTTATAAGTCTGTACATTGTCTCCCCTGATAGAATGTATTATATTGGGGAGGAGGGCCATTATAGAATATTATACATTCTCCATCAAAATGAGCTCCTTGAGCTCAGGAACTCTTTATTTTTGCCTTTATTTACCCAGTATAGTGACCGACTGATCCGCTCACCTCTACCCCTTTTATTCACAAGCTGCAGAAGAAAACTGGAAGCAGTCATGCAGTGGTGCTGACTGGGTATATTTAATCTCAACTGGGCAAGTTTCAGCAAGATAATTCTTCTATTCCTCAATCACTGATTCTCTATCCTTTTTATCACAACAGCCATTCCAAATCATTTCTTCTCTCCTCAAGCTCCAAGAGCATTTCCTCCCCAGCCCTACCCTCACAGGCTCACAGGAGGACCTCACTTCATACTTTAAAGAAAATTAAAGCCATTTGCTGAGAGCTCCTCTTTCCCAACTCATAACTCTTTGACATTAACCTTCCCCTTCCCTGCCCCTAGTTTCTTCTATTTTATTCTAGTTTTTGATGAAGAGTCCTCTTCTCCTAGCCAAGGCCATACTCTCCAGCCTTCTCTAGCATTTTGCTAGAGAATATATAATATGCGATAATGGCCCTCCTCCCTAATATAATATATAATATTCTAGAGTCATCTTGAACTATATCTTACCATTGAGCCCAGATGGCTCCAGAGGAGAGAGTGAGGCTGGTGACTTTGCACAGCCCTCCCTCACTTAAACCCGCGACTTGCATGTCATGGCATCACACTTCCTGATGTCACAGTGCTTTTTGAGAATAAAGGACAGACAACAACAACATGTAATATTCTATAATCTTTGTCCTTGCTAATGTCTTTCTAAATACTGGTTTCTTCCCTGCTGCCTAAAAACATGCCCAAGTGTTCCCCTATTGAAAAACCCTCACTAGATCTTGTCACATTCCTAATTATCTTCTCTATTTCTCTCCTCCTCAAATTTCTAAAATCAGATGTACCCTCAGTCCCTCTACTTTCTCTCCATTTTCTTCCAATCCTCTGCAGTCTAGTTTCTAACCTCATCATTAAACTGAAAATGCTTTTTCACAAGTTACCAATGATCTCTTATTTGCCAATTCTAATGGGCTTTTTTCAATTCTCATCCTTCCTGATCTCTTTGCAGCCTATGACACCATCGACCATATACTCCTCCTGGAAAATCTCTTTTTTGGGTTTTCATAACACTGCTAACTCTTGGTTTTCTTCCTACTTCTCAGAGTTCTTTTCAATCTCCTAACTAGATGATCACCTATGAGATGTCAAATATCTGTGAGTGTTCCCTGAGACTCTATCCCATACATTTTTCCCTTTTCTCTCTCTGTTAACTCACTTGATGACCTCAACAATTCCCATGGATTCAATGACAATTTCCATGCAGATGACTCCCAGGTCTTTATAACCAGCTCTCATTTCCCTCCAGAGTTCTAGTCATGGATATCCTATAGGCATCTTGAATTCAACATGTTCAAAACAGAACTTCTATTTCCTCCAGAACCTAATCCTCTTCTGAATTTTCCTTTTATTAATGAGGACACCACAATTCTTACAGGCACCCATATTTACAACCTTAGTGTTATCCTTGATTCCTCACTCTCACTCGCTTGAAGTATCCAATCAATTGCTGAATCTCCTTGTATCTGTCTTCACATCTCTTGAACATGTTCCCTTTTCTCCATCCACACAGCCACTTTTCTTATCGCTTCTTGCCAGGGTTATTTCAATAGCTGCTTAATTGGTCTCCATGCCTCTATTCTCCCCCGACTCCAATCCCTAGCATATGGTTGGTAATTAATAAATATTTGTTCAATTGACTTGGATCTGTGAAATCTGCCCTATATCTGCTGCCCAAATTGGAGCTTTAAGCCTTTACTGCATTTGATAGTCAAATATCTATGGTTTCAACTGAAGAAAAAAAATGATGCTGAATTAATACTGAAATAATTTTGCTTTATACGGTTAATATTAATAACTTACTAAAAGTTGCTTTCCATCTTCATTGAGCAGAACAGTTTCTAATGTCTGTTGAATATAAATTCCTTCACTGAGATCATCCAGATATCTAGAAGTGAAGACACAGAAAAAGTATTTGCAAAAGGAAGAAATCATAATTCTTTTCTTAAAAATGGTCAAGTATAGGGTTCTGAATACAGTAGGTACGTGATATTTATCTGATGAATTGAATTTCAAAGTGAGAAAGGCTAGAGTAGAGCCCAGACTTAGATTCTAAGGTCTCACGGATTGCAAGGTTGCCATGCTGGAAAGTGTTCTGTAGAAGGCCAAATAGAAAGTGAAAACAGAAACAGCTGGCTACGTGTTAAGGCTGGTGTTGATCCTGTATCTGTGTCCTGGAAACAATGACTGCAGAAGTCAGTGGTAGGGTCAGAAGCCCATATTAAGTTCAGGGCTGGGAGAGAACCCTGACTTCTCTATGCAGCTGCACAGACTCAAGTATAGGGCTGCAGGAGCTGGCACCTCTACTGGGGGAGTACCACAAACTGCCATTTATACCATTCAAATAGCCTAATCACAAATACCAAAATGCGATCAAATATAATTAGTTGAAAGAATGAATATTACATAAAATACAAGTATTCAACAGCTGAAGGAGAAACAAGAAGCTAATCTGAAAAATGTCACCTCGCCAACTTAAGGTTTTCTAAAGTGCGGAAAAAAACAATAGTAAATTAGAATATACTTATTCCATATTCAGATTACATGGTGCAATAAAAACAGCTTTAAACTTGGGAATTATATGATCTAAGTTAAAATTCTGGCTCTACCACTTACTACCACAGCTTTCTGATCTGAAAAATAAGGAGGATTGCACTAGATAACCTTTAGTGAGCTTTCCAGCTTTGGATCTAGGATCCTATGAATAGTACTCATGTTATGACTAGCTACAAAATAATATTACTAAATTTCTCAATGGAAAGAGAATTATATGAATTATATTATAGCATATATACTTAAATATATTAAAATTTATATTAAAGAGACTATTTATTATTTAAATATATTAAGACTTAATAAAATATTAAGAAGAATGCTGCTACAAAGAGTGAAAACATACTGATATCTGGGATAAACTAATTGTAAAGGGTCACCTGGTTAAATCAAGAAAAATGCCTGACTGTCTGAATTTTCTCTAGCTGTTCCTCTGCTCCTTGCTTCACAATATATAATTTATTAGAATGAAATTATGATTAGATTCATGAATACCTGTTTAAGTCTACAATATATTTGTGGACACTCTGAAAAGCTAAATAAAATCTTGTCACAATTTCTATGTTGTTTTCACGAAATTCTTCATCTAAATCCTGTAGGTCCGGTCTTGCTTCCAGTCTGCTTTCACACAACTCTGGACCCTGAGAAGAAGAACAATTTGCTATGAAGTCCAAAAGTACATTTGCTAGTAATGCAAAGTTTTTGACTAGTCTTATGAAAATTTGATCTTATGACCCTAAAAGACATATCAATAGTTTTAGGTAGAGTTCAACAATTTATGAAGATAATATCACAGTATTAAAAACCTCCTGTATATTCCTAGGTGAGAAACTTATCTACATTACACTAGGCATTAATTTATATTTAAGTTAGACTATTTCAATGTGAAATGCAATATTAATGTTTTCACAGGATTCTACTGTACTCTCACAATACACAACATATGCCTCTTCTAAACTGAAGGTCATTTTAAAATAGAGCTCAATATCTCTTTAAAACATTCAGAATATACCTTCTCTTTCACTGTCACCTCCTTTCCACAGAATTAGTCTTTCATTTTCCAAAGAAAGTGTACTTTAGAAGAAAAGCGATTACTTTAAAAATCTGCATGTGGATGAAGACTTACCTTAAAATAACTGAAATCAAAGATAATATCTCCATATTTCTGTTGGTCAGCACGATCTTTTAACCTGAAAACACTGGGAATGAATTCAGAGAGCCTTAAAAGTTCAGCAATGATGGCATTGCCACAGGACACAATCCTCAGACATGCCTGTCCACAGAGATTGTTTTCAGCAAGAAAATCCAACATTGTGAAGGCAGCCAGCTGACCCTTGGCTGAGCACCGGAAATGGTCTGGTCTTTTGCAGTTATGACCTACAGATCATCTGAAGAGACCTGGACTTCTTACAAATTAGATGCTCCATTAAAGTACCTGATTAAAAATGTATAAAAATCAATAACATTCCAGTAGAAACGTTGGAAGGCACAAAAAGAAAGCACGACATCTTCCTCCAAAATGCTGTTTTAAATTACTGACAGAATTCTTCGTATCCAGAGATCTGAATTGGGACATAAGGCCATATGTAAGTACTAAATCAAATCAAGTAACAAGAAACTATTTAGTACTGCTCTTTAATTTTAAAATGCGTATATTCTGTGCAATGCATTGTGATTGGCTCAGAAAGACAAGACAGATAAATAATAAATCCTGCATCCCCTCACAAGCTCAGTCTAGTTAGATAAGAGAATCACAGAATCTCAGAATTAGAAGATACCGAAAAGGCAAACCAGTATAATCCATATCTGAAGAAGAATCTCACCTATCATTTAGCCGCAACAAATAGTTTCATCTCGGCTCTGTTTAACTACCTGAAGTAATGAGGAAGCCATTATTTCCCAGGCCAGTCCTCTTTACTATTGAACAGCTGAAATAATCGCTAAATATCCCTACTACCTTCAACAGAAACAACTGCCAGTTATACTACACTTTGTTTACAAAGACATAGACCCAAATACAAATAATGCAAACTGGAACGTAAGAACAGAAGCTGCTAAGAATCAGGTTTTTTATGGCAATTTATGAATATGAATTAATGGTGGTACTCTAAACATTAAAACTTGGTCTGATGACCAACAACTGGATGTACTACATGAGGAACTGAATCATACTAATATGGTTATTCTCACTACAAAGGAAACTGGAAGACAAAAGGAAGTTACCAGTTAATGAATGGATGAAGCACGGTTTCTCCTTGGGGAAAGAAAGAAAGGCATGGAAGGCGCTAGTTTTTATCCTGTGTCCACAGGCAACAAGAAACATTATTTCACGGGAAATTTGGTCATCTATAACAGTGCTCTAAATAAACATTTACAAGAAGACTGCCACGGAGATAACTATAGGGAAAGTCTACGGTGACCTTGAGACATTCATTCCTTCAAATTAAATTGCCATACACTTCCACATCCTGTGATTTTAATGCAAGTATAGGTATTGGTGGATGGTTAAACATCTTGGAAAAGATGATTCAGGAGCAAGCCTTTGGTAACCCAAAAGCTTCAGGCTACATGGAAGCCTTCTGCCTATATAGCTCATGAATATTTTCTTCAAGGGAAGAGTTAAAGGACGCTAGGCTGGGTGAGGACCAAAGAACGTCACAAAAATGATACTGATTATACTTTAATGGAGAGGAAATTACTGGTTATTGATGTTAGAGTAATTTCTGAATCAGCTGTTTGTGCACAGTTGGACCACTTACTGGCTAGAGCAAAAACCAAAATCAATACTAAATTAGAAAAATAAACATGAGAAGATAATGGTGTGCAGCTGAGAAACCCTAACTTGAACTTTTTAGGCAAGTTTGCTGACAATGAAAAACGGGAAAAGGATACAAGGACATGCAATGACAAAGTATGACCATTTTCCAAGGAAGTGTAACCAACATAAATCAATTGCCACAATGAACACTTACAGAGCCTAGAAACTGCTTCAGCCAGCAAACATTTGATTTCTTTAATGAACTGTGAAATATGGTGACTAAGAATACCACAAACTTAGAATATAATTCATTTGTAAAATACTATGGTTGAAGATGGTGGAAAATGATCAGGATCACCTTGCAAAACAGTGAGAAACAGGGGAAAACAGTGTTTACCGAAATCTTAGTGATGAACTGAAATAAGCCATATTATCTCAAAGGCATTTGAGGATTAAATTGGAAGACAAAAACAAGTGGATAAAAAGTAGAAAAGACCCGTAAATTTTTTTTTTTGGTAAAAAAGTCCTTTCACTATCACAGTCCCTGATACTTTTTAAAAGTAATACTCTAAAGAAAACAAAAATGGGAGGGGCAGCTAGGTGGCACAGTGAGTAGAGCACTGTCCCTGGAGTCTGGAGGACCTGAGCTCAGATTCAGCCTCAGACACCTGTCACACTTACTAGCAATGTGACCTTGGGCAAGTCACTTAACCACAATTGCCCTGCCTTCTCCCCTCCAAGAAGAGAAAAAAAATGTGAAGAGGCAACTGGTGTCTGGGCCTGAAGTTAGGAAGACATGAGCTCAAATCCAGCCTTAGACACTTAATATATGTGTGACCCTAGGTAAGTCACTTATGTTCTCTTTTTCTCAGTTTCCTCAAATGTAAAATGGAGATGATAACTGCTTCTGCCATCTCCCTCTCCCAGGTTAAGGTCAAATGAGATGTTTGTAAAAAGTGCTTAGCACAGCGTCCAGCACACAAGCAGAAATGCTTATTCCCTGTTACCCCCACTGTCTCAAACAACGGCAGGCACCTCAGAAACGCTGAGGTGAGCTGAACTACAGCAGCCCACATCTTTACAGTCACACGATTGACTGAAATGTGGGAAAATACAGGTTTCACTTTGCTTGTTTACTATTTTAAAAAAAACGCTGCCCTGAAAGCTCTCCTATAAGATGGCTCCCATGCACATTTCAAAATTATAATATTCTCTGAAAGATATAACAGAGATAATTATGTTTGATGTCTTTCTGATTATATCAAAATAGGCATAAAACAAGGAGATTCATATTTATCAAAAGTTATTGCCACCGACATGGAAGACATGTGACTTAGACTGCAAGTGGAAGAAGGATTCCTTGTAAACAGTGAAGCCTCTGTTCATAAATGATCTTATGATGATTACATCAAATCCTGGTACATTGCAGAACCTCCTAGAGAAGCCTTAGAGTTTCTTAACAGAATTGGCCTAATTATCCATGCAGGAATAGCCAAGGGGATAAAGAATGCCTGTGTTCCAGACTATGCTATGCAGTTAGATAGACAACTTGTGGAGCCAGACAGACAACTCGTGGACCAAGACTATCTTGCAAAGATGCTGTAGATGGACAATGAGAGGGGTCTAGACTGGGCTGGACTGTTTTTTACAAACTGCAATGCTTTTAAAGACCAAAACTTTCCCCTGAATTGAAGGCCCGCCTTTTTAACATAATTATTCTGTGAGGTGGCTGCATAGTGCAGTGGATAAGAGTACTGGGCCTGGAGTCAGGAAGATCTGTGTTCAAATCATCTTTCAGATACTTAATATCTATGAGACCCTGGACAAATCATTTAGCCTCAATTTCCTCAACTTAATGTTGTGCGGTTGTATCTGACTCTTTGTGACCCTATTTGCTTTTGTTTGTTTTTTGACAAAGGTACTGGAGTGCCTAGAAAGTTCTAGGTCATTCAAATGGCAATGGAGAGGTACATCATGGGCATGGAGAGCCTGTCAACAGGCTGTCACATACTATAAATAATGGGTAAAATGAATGTAAACGTAAAATGAAAGGAGAAACAATGTAGAGCAGGGTTGTCCAACCTTAGGTTTTTATTGAAACAACAGACAATATATTTTGATTTGCCATTTTAGTGAGAGCTCTGCAGTAGCTCAGCTTCATTTACTAAAGCATTTACGTAAATTTCTATGCTTGTAGGTTGGCCACATAAATCACACTGCTGGTTGCATTTTGGACAGCCCTGATGTAGAAGATATAATCACAAAGATGTATGAGTAGAAGAGGAAGTCAGTGTAGTAAGTGTAGGCTAAGTTATGGAAAGCATGTAATCCATCTAACGATGTTAAGAAATTTCTCCTTCTAAGACAATTGCATGCAATCTCTTCCTTTCTACTGGTTTTTTCCTTGCTCCATAAAAATAGGCTCAAATCTTCCCCACTCATCTACCCTCATTAGATCCTACCATCCCCTCTAGCTTTCATCTTATATCTCTTCTGAGCCAAATTCCTGGAAAATGTTTTCTGTACTCAGTGACTCCATTCTCTCTCTTAAAACCTCTCCAACAGACCTCATCTTTTTACTGAAACTGTTGTCTCCAAAGTTAACGAATGATCATTTCGCTGCCAAATCTAATCTCTGCAGAATGTGGCACTGCTTACTATTTCCTCCTGCGTATTCTCTCCTCTCTGGGTCAGTGGGCCACTACTCTCTCTCAGCTCTCCTCCTACCTGTCAGAACATTCCTTCTTAGTTTTCTTTGCTGTATCTTTATCCATGTCAGCCTCCCTAACTGCAGGTGTACTGCAGGCTCAGTCCTAAGCCCTCTTCTCTTTTTTCTTTACAATCTCTCATTAGCTGATCAATTAGCAAGTATTTATTAAGCAACTACTATGAGTCTGGCACTATGCTAGATTCTGGGGCTACAAATATAAAGACTGAAATAATTTTTACTCTCAAGGAAGCTGAGGTTCTAGTGAATGGTGACTTCATCAGCTCCTACAGAGTCAATTATCATACCTATGCAGATGACTATCCAGTTCAGCTCTATCTTTTGAGCTCCGGTCATACAATATGAACTATCTAATGGACATTTTCAACAGGATGTCCCATTCTGGACAGTTCAACTCAGCAAGTTCAAAGCAGAACTCCTTATTGTTTTCCCCTAATCCTACCTTCTTCTGAACTTCTCTATTACTCTATTGCGATCACCATGCTTCTATACATTAAGGTTAATGATTGGTATCATCTCCTCACTCTTGCTCATCCTAAATATCCAATCAGCTGCTGAATCCTGTCACTTTTATTTACACAATATTTCTCAAACATCTCCTCTTCTCTCCACTCACTCAGGTACCACCTTAATTCAGGCCTTTATCAACATCAAAGCCTTTTGGACTATAGCAATAGCTTCGATTTGGTCTCTCTGCCCAAAGTCTCTCCTCACTCCAATCTGTTTCCCAGAGCTGTCAAAATGATTTGCCTTAATTACAGATCTACTCCCATCCCCACGCCACAATAAACTCCAGTGGTACCCTGTTACCTTGAAGATTAAGTACAAATTCCTCTTTGTTATTTAAGCTCTTCAAAACCTTCTTATCTTTCCAGTTTCATTACACATGTTCTTCTCCATGAATAATGGCCTCTTTCTATTCTACACACATAGCACTCCACCCCCCACTTAGCTGCTTCTTAAAATCTCTGGTTTTCTTCAAGATTTGGTTCAAAGGACATTGCAGGTGGCTTTCCCCAGCCTACTCAGGTGTTAATGTCTTCCTCTCTAAGGTTATTTTATAATCTACTTTGTATTTTCTATTTAGCCATATTTGCACATGTCTCTCTCTTTAGGATGTAAGCTCCATGAATGTTAGTATTGCTTTTGCTTTACCCAGCATTTAGTATAGTGCCCAGCACATATTAAGTGCTTCCTCTGATGCCCCTTTTCTCTCCTCTGACAATGCCATCACACTGGTGCAGGCCCTCATCCCCTCCTGACTAGACTACTGCTGAATAGCCTGCTGGTGGGTCTACCTGCTTCAAGTCTCTTCCCACTCCAATCCTTCCTCCATTCAGCCACCAAAATGATTTTCCTCAAGGGTAGGTTTGACCACAGCACTCCCTTACTTAAAAAACCCCAGTGACTTTCTATCACCTCCAGGAGCAAATATAAAATTCTGTCTGGCATTCAAAGCCCTTCAGAACCTAGCACCCTCCTACACTTCACTCATACTCTTTAATCCAGTGATAGTGGCCTCTGGGCTGTTTCACAAACATGACACTATTTCTGGGCTCCAGGCATTTTCTCTGGCTGTCCCTCATACCTGGAATGCTTTCCCTCCTCATCTTTTCCCACTGGCTTTCATGGCTTCCTTCAAGTTCCAACTAAAATCCCATCTTCTACAGGATGCCTTTCCCAACCCTAGTTCTAGTTTCTTTCCTCTCTTAATTATTTCTATTTATTCTGTACACAGCACATTTGTACATAGTTGTTTGTTGTCTCCCTGATTATTTTTTAAGGTCCTTGAGGGTCCTACTTGTTGAGTCTTTTCAGTTGTACCCAGCTCTTTGTGACCCCATCTGGGGTTTTCTTGGAAAGGATACTGACATGGTTTGCCATTTCCTTCTTCAGCTTTTACAAATGAGGAGATTGAGACAAAGAGGGTTAAGTGACTTTCCTAGGGTCACACAGCTAGTTTAGTGTCTGAGGCCACATTTGAATTCAGAACGATGAGTCTTCCTGACTCCAGGCCTGGCACTCTATCCACTGTGCCATCTAGCTTCCCTCCTTGAAGGCAGAGATTGTCTTTTGCCTCTTTTTCTATTTTCAGAACTTAGCATGATGGCTGGCAGATAGTAGTAGGCATTTAATAAATGTTTAATGACTCAATGACCTAATAAATGCTTGCTCACTGGAGAAAATGGTGGGGGAAGATTTTTCTTTCTTCTACCTAAACTTAAAATAATTTGTCTGTTGTGGTTAGGATTTGTCAGGAAGTTGTGAGTTTGTTTCAATTCTGATGTTGATAGCTTCTTGCTAATTTTTTTTGCAGATGGAAAAACTTAAAAATATAAAACTGATACGCAACAGTAACTTATTTACATTTTAACAATTTACACTGTTCCTCCTCTGCCACAGATATCGCCTATGTAACCAACGTGCTGAATTTCCCCAACTAAGCATCTATTCATTCAAATCAGTTATCCAAATCCTCATTATCAGCTGAGAACCTAGTCCTAAAGAGGCAACTGACACTCTAAAGGGCTGTGTTTAGGATTTTCTTTAAAGACAACAAATTACTCTGCAACCTCCCCAAAAAACACAGATAATTTTACAAGGGATTAAAAAAAAGTTTTAGTGTCTTCTGAGCTTAACCTCAGTCTAACACTAAGGGGAAGCAATAATATTCTGCCCCTTGAGGAAATTTTGCTGTTTTCTAGGGATGGGGAATAACCCCAATGATTAGTTTCCTAAATTCTAGAAGAAATCTTTATAATTATATTTATGCTAATTGGAATGCAAACATCCTGCCGCATGAAGGCTACAAAAAAAAAATCACCCAACTGTTCTGACTGGGGCCACAACAAATTTATGTTACATAACCTCAACTGGGCCCTCACTGTTGCTAGGCAATCTTACTATATCTACCTTATGAAGTCACTAACCCACTCTCCACAGAGGCTTGTCCAAACCTTTTTATCCCTCCTCAAGCCTCCCATGGCTTCCCTTCACCCCACTCTCTCATCTGAGAATCATGCCTCATATTTTATAGAAAAAAATTGAGGACATTTGCCATGAACTCCTTCTTTTCCTCTCTTCCTCATCTCCTGCCAGGTGCCTTCTGCCACTATTTCTTCCATCACTCTTGTCTCACATGATGAAGTGCTCATACTTCTTATCATGGCTAAACCCTCTACTTGTTCAAGTAATCCCACTCCATCCCATCTCCTCTAAGACTGTCCCCAATGTCATCCCCACTCTCACTTATTTTCTTATTTTTTAATGATCATATGGCAGCTTTTATTTCACCACACCAAAAATTCAGAAGACAGACAGAACTTACAGGAGTCCATAAAAAACTACATAGAACATAAAAAGAAGTCATAGTGGCCCATAAGCAATCACCATAATTTTCCTCCCTCTCTGGTGGGTCCTACTTTTTTCACCAGAGTTTGAAAGTTCTTTTGATATAGCACTACTCTGTGGTTTGGACTTTCAAAGCAGTCAAATCATCTTTCTCACTTATTTTCAATCTCACCCTCTCTACTGGCTCATTTCCTACTGCCTATAAGCATGCTCATGTCTCCCCAACCCTGATCCTGCCATCCCTAAGATATATCATTTTATATCTCTTCTGCCTTTTGTAGCTTAACTCCTCAAAAAGGGCTTCTACAAAAGGTGCCTCCACTTTCTCTCCTTTCCCTCTCTTTTTAACCCCTTACAATTTGGTGTTCCGATCTTATCATTTCACCAAAAGTGTTCTCTCCAAAGTTACTGATGATCTCTCAGTTGCCAAATCCATTGGCCTTTTCTCAATCCTCATTCTCCTTGACCTCTCCGCAGCTTTTGACACTGTTGATCCCTTTCTATTCCTCAATACTCTCGTCTCTCTAGGTTTTCAAGACACCGCTCTCTCCTGGTTTTCCTTTTATCTATCTGACCACTCCTTTGTATCCTTTACTGGATCCTCCTCCAGACAGTTCCCACTAACCACAGGTGTCCCTCAGGGTTCTCTTTCTATCTTGGTCCCTTCTTTCTTCTTCCTCTATATTACTTCACTTGGTGATCTCATCAGCTGCCATGGATTTAATTACCATGTCTATGCGAATGATTCTCAAATCTACCTTCCTGCCCTAGTCTCTCAGCTGACTTCTAATCTCGTGTCTCCAACTGCCTTTCAGAGATTTCAAACTGGATGTCTAGTAGACATCTTAAATCCAATACATTCAAAACAGAACTCACAATTCCCCGCCCCCCCAACCCCCCTGGCCTCCTACCTTCTCTATTACTATTGAGGGCAATACCACTCTCCAAGTCCCTCAGGTTCACAACCCAGGAATCATTCTTGAATTCTCATTATCTCTCACTCATATGTAATCTGTCACCAAGGCTTCTTAATTTCACTTTTGTAACATCTCTCAAATACACCCCCTTCTCTCCTTTGACACTGCCACCACTCTAGTGCAGGTCCTTATTACCTCAGACCTGGATTACTGAACTAGCCTGCTGGTAGATCTGCCTCTCCTAAGCCTGTGCCCACTCCCAATTCATTCTTCATTCAGCCACTAAAGTGATTTTCCTAAAACGAAGGCGTGATCACGTTACTCACTCCCACTCCCCTCAATAAACTCCAGTGGCTTCCTATTGACTCGAGAGTCAAATACAAAATGTTCTGTTTGGCATTCAAAGCCCTTCACAACCTAGCTGTCTCCTATCTGTCCAGATTACTTACACCTTACTCTCCTACACATACTCTTTGACCCAGTAACACTGGACAGAGAGGACATTCCATTTTCTTGGTTCAGAGCACTTTCTCTGGCTGTCCATTATGCCCCTATTGCTTTCCCTCCTCCAATCTGATCACTGACCTCCCTGGCTTCCTTTTAAGTTCCAACTAAAATCTCACCTTCTATAGGAAGCCCTGGTGCTTGCCTTTTGTCAGTTATTTCCTATTTATCTTATTTTGTTTGCATGTTGTCTCCCCCATTAGATGGTAAGTTCTTTGAGGGCAGGGTCTGTCTTTTGCTTCCTTTTGTGTGTCCATTGCTTAGCACAGCGCCTGCTACATTTTAGGCACTTAACAAATGTCTACTGATTGACAGTATGATTTAGTGGAAACAGTATGGGATTTAGAGCCAGAAAGTTTGCATTTTAATACTATAGGGACCATGGAAAAGTCACTTTTGTCACTTTAACTTGTACCTCTACAAGACTGTTCTCCTATCTATAAAATAAAAAGAATTGAACTAAATGATCTCTAAAGTTCATTTCAGCTCTAAATCCTATGATCCCAAATGTCCCTCATGTTTTTCCTAAGTCCCAGGAAAGGATAAAAAAGGTTTTGTTTAAGAATTGGCATGTCATCCAATAATTTTCAGGGTGGGAAATAATAGTAGAATTTGATTACTTCGAAGAATGAAAGACTCATAACACCCCTCCATAAGCAAGCCTAGAAATGTTAAACAGCCTTTGGAAAAACCCTGTATTTTATCTTACCTTGCGATCAAAAGATTCCCTATCTACACACACACACACACACACACACACCTTGCTTCTGCAGTATAACAGCAAAATATCTACCACACGGGAGCATCAAGCCTGGAAAAAAGAGGCGTCTGTGCACCTAGGTACCTGGCTATATCATAACCTTCATAAAAGTTTAGTACTGTGTCAAGTCTCCAAGTCTATGCTTCCTATCTCTGGGCCTCAGTTTCTTCTATCTGTACTTACAACTAGGCAATACTGCAGTTGAAGCATATGAAGAGTATGAAGCATAGGGTTTAGAGCTGGAAGGGGCTTTGGAAATATCTAGTAATTTTCATTTTATAAACGAGGAAACTGAGGCCCAGGCAAGTGAAATGACTCGCACACCCAGGAAATAGCATGAAACAGACCCCCAAACCAAGGCTCCCGCTAGATCATCATGACCCTCTTGTGGAGATCTCTAAGGTTCCCTCACTTTCAAACCTACACCCCGGCACGCAAGACGGACAGGGACTGACTTGGGCAGGGGCTACACTCCTTCTTCCCCCGCCCCTCATCATCGAGAATCTTTTCTTCTCCATGGTCACTCTGTCCCCGCCCAAGTCCTCGGTTCCAGGTACCACCAGCCCCTGGGGAGCACATAGGTTCCCTTCCAGCTCCTCCCGCCTGGACCGTCCCTCCCCGTCCCCTCGGGTCGGGGACCCGACTCTCCCTCAGTCACCTGTCACGGGGCCCGGCCCTGCTCCAGGGCCGGGGTCTATCTCTGCTGGTCCCGATCTGGGGGGGCGGGAGGAGCGGTGGGGGGGTCCGCGCCCTCCTCGCCCGTCACGGCAGGCGACCGGTGCCTGACAATCTCCCCACGGCCCCCCACCCCAACCGAAGGACCCGACCGACCCCCTTCCCCAGACTCTGTGGCCCTCCGGTTGTCACATGACTAGAATTGGATGGAACAGGGTGGAGCGCGGAGGCGGGACCAGGGAGGATCACGTGAGCAACCACGGCTAGAGGGAAAGGGAGGCGAGGGCCGCCCCAAGACTAACCTATGGATTCCTCGCCGCCTAGTGATGACGCATGATCGGCGCCTGGTGATGACGCGAGATCGGCGCCAGTTCAGCTCTGGTCTCTGTAGGGATCACAGAGAGGCGAGATCCAGGGTCCGGGCGGTGTTGGCTGCGGCTTCTGACTGACGCGGGTCCGAGTCTGGGTCGGGCGGCCAGGTAAGGGACCCGGGGCGGGTGGAGGCGGGAAAGGAGCTGTTGACCTGTGAGTCGCCTCCTCCCGGGGAAGTCCATGGAGGGACTGACCAGAACTCGATTCCTGTTCAACCACTGTTTTGCTAAATGCGTAACTTGTGACAGGAGCCTGGAGGGGAACCCTCTAGTCCGAATCGCTTATTGCACAGGCGAGGAAACTGAGGCTCAGAGAGGAGCGCGGGATTGCTCGAGGTTACACAGTCACCAAGTATCAATAGTCAGCATTTAGGTCGCTTTCAGGATTTTTTTTTTAACATTTTAATAGTCTGTAATTTAAAAAAAAAATTAACATTAAAAAAATCTTCCCCACATTGAGCAAATTAAAAAAAAAAAACCAACAACCACCTTAAAAATAAAACCCTTGCTGCATAGTCCAGCAAGACAAATTCCCATATTGGCCCTCTCTGACCGCGTCTGTATGTCCTTTCTGCATTTTAAGTTAATCGCTGGCTCTGTCAGGATACGATTGACATGTTTCATCTTCATTCTTTTCGACTTGTGGTTTATCATTGCGTTGATCAAAGTTCTAAAGTCTTTCATTGTGTTTTTCTCATAATTTATCATTTTATAAATGGTTCTAGTTCTGCTGACTTCACTCTGCCTCAGGTCATAGAGTTCTTTCCATTTTTCTCTGGATTGGTCTGTTTCATCATTTCTCTATGGCACAATAACATTCCATGCTTTTAGGTTTGCAAAGCGCTTTACAAATATGCCATTTTATCCTCCCAACAATGTTTGTAGGTGTCATTATTATTCGCATTTTGCAGATGTGGAAACTGAGACAGATATAAGTTAAGGAATTTGCCCAGAATCACACAGTTAATAGTATCTTAGATACGATTTGATCTCAGGTTCTCTCTTTGTCTTTCTCTCTTCCCCTTTCTGTCTGTCTCTTGTTTTCTCTTCCCCTCTTCCCCTTTAAGTTTGTGTGTGTGTGTGTGTGTGTGTGTGTGTGTGTGTGTTTGTTTTGGGGGAGAGGGTAATATTTGTTTCCAAAGGTATAATTGTATATGCAAATTTACTCCCTAATACGAGGGAGGTATAATCCTACTCCCTTACTCTGGGGAGGGCAAGGGGTTAGATTCATAGTTAGCTAGGTTCCCATAAAGTGCATTCCCAATCCCAAGTTCAAAACTTGCCTTGGATTCAAGTGCCAGGCAAGTTGGCTTCTCCTGGCTTCCTTGCCTGCCTGGCTGACTGGCTGTTCTATCCTGCTTGGAATCCTGACAGCAAGTGGGCCGTGGCTCAAACTCCTGGATCTAGTGGGGATCGCTTCCTGCACGTGAAACTGAGAAGGAGGAGCAACACAGAACAGACACAAACACTTTTAAGACCCATTTCCCAGAGCCCGGGTAAAAGAAGTCTTACTGGTTCAGTTCATGGCACTGGTGTTGTGGATAAACAGATTTTTGTATGAGAATGGACTTGTACTTCTGGACCATAACTTAAAATACAGTAATGATCATCTGATCAGAGATGGCGTGTATCTAGTAAGGGCTAGTGGAAATGTGTTTTCCTTTATTCTTGTAAATGTAATCATAAGGACCTTAAACTGAAAAAGAAAGGGAAAGGAGAAAACTATGGTATATGTACCAAGGTAATTATTACATCGTATGGCTATAATGAAAAGTTTAGCAGTTGAAGTAACCAGAAATTCAAGTAGAAAAAAAAATCCAAGAAAGGAACTTGTAACAAAGTTTTGAACCTAGGCATCTATATCCATAAATTATAAGAAATAAGATTAATTAGAACCTCTAATGGAAGGAGGCAAATTTGACCTCCCAGGTATCGTTGAGATTTTATTTAATGAGTCCCATAGAGGTGTATACCTTATTAAAAAAGAACAGGACAAGTAAAAGGAAACAGAAAAATTAAGAAAAAATACTTATGAATAAATCCAGCAACCCAGAGGTAGAAGAAATATGATAGAAAATATTTGGTTTATATCAATGGAAACAAGCATTATTGTCATCAGAGTAAACTACAGACCGTCTGGACTGAAGAATTAGATGAATTCAGGAAACAGATCCCAAGCTACGATATATTCATGGGGTTTGGGGCTTAATTACCCAGAGGTCTTGTGGAGTATTCTCTCTGTTAAAAGTAGAACAACTAATACTTTCTTAACTTAACATTTTCATCCTTTGGAAGGGTGGAGAAACAAAAAGAAAACCACTTCTGTTCTGGTTCTGATTCACATCAGGAAAGAAAACCTGGTGGCTGAGATGGAAATGGTGAGAAACTTGTGGGGAAGTGACCACCCCACCTTAGAATTTGTAATAGTGCTTTTGGTAGACCCTCATGAAGGCATGAAGAGAAGAAATTCCAGTGAATGGAAAGAGTTATCCTTAATAAATTTTGATATATTGGTGAATAGAATACAGTAATGGGTAAAAAATAATTATTCAGTTAGGCTAAATAAGCCTTATATCAGGAATGCTGGATAGTTAAATATTGGGAAAAGATTCAATCATGAAAGTTATATAATTATGTTAATATAGAGACAAAAAGCTTTTGAGAATACATATATATGAGTGTGTGTGTGTAGATATATATGAAATTTTCTTTTTTTTTTTAATACCTAGAAAAGATTTAAGAATGGGCAGGTTTTTCCATTACTCTTCATCTGTAAAATGAGTAGGTTGAAATAGGTCCTTTGAGGTCCCTTCTAATTCTAGATTTAATGATCCTATGATCCTTTGTTTTTGAGTCTTTTTTTCACTCATGTTCTGCCCCTTGTGACCCCATTTGGGGTTTTCTTGGCAAACATACTGGAGTGGTTTGCCATATTCTTGTCCAGCTCATTTTGCAGATGTAGAATTGAGGCAGACAGGGTTAAGTGACTTGCCCAGGGTCACACTACTACATGTCTTAGGCTGGATTTTAACCCAGGAAGATGAGTTTTCCTGTCTCCATGCCTGTTGTTCTATCCACTGCACCACCTAGATGCCCAAGATCCTTAGATATTATTTGATTGATCTGTCTGTATTATGATGCAGAATATTCTTCAACAATCAAGAAAGACCCGATAGACTATTTTATAAGCGTGATTTTAACCTTGCCAAAGTTGCTCTTTCCCATGCAACTCTGATGACCCACATTTGCCTATCCATGGAGTTGGTTTATTTATTATGAGAATTGTTACTCTGTATTTAAAATTATAGTTACAATTTAAAAAAAACTGACTGGTACTAATAGTTCCAGTTTGTGAAGTCTTTTGAGCATTTACCTTTCATTCATTCCTCACTCACTACTCTCCATCTTCTGATTCTGAATTTTTACTGCCTAATTCCTGGAATTCCCTCCTTGTCTCTGACTTCTGCCTTTCCCTGCCTTCCTCTGAGTCACAACTAAAATCTCACCTTCTACAAACAACTTTTCCTTTTTTCCCTCAGTGCTGGGGTCTTCCCTCTGCTGATTACCTCTGTCTTGTTTGTATGTAGTTATTTGCGTGTTGTCACCCTCATGTGACTATGAATTCCTTGAAAGTTGGGACTATCCTTTTCTCAGTCCTTGTTGTTCTTGACCTCTCTGCAGGCTTTGACAGTGTTGACCACCCTCTTTTTCCTTGATGTTCTCTTCTCTCTAGGTTTTTGTAACACTCCTTTCTTCTGGTTCTCTTACCTATCTGACTGCTTCTCAGTCTCCTTTGGGGGAACTTCTCCCAGGTCGTGCACTCTAACTGTAGATGTTCCATAAGGTTCTGTTCTGGGCCCTGTTCTCTTTTCTTTCTAAACTACTTCTCTTGATGATCTCATTAGTTCATATGGATTTAATGATCAAATCTACATATCCGGCCTTACCTTCTCATTCCTTGTGCCTTTCATCTGCCGGGTGCGACATGTCCCCCAAGGAAAAGCTAAGGGAAGGGGCTAGGCCAGATGTCTTCCATCTACGCAGAAAATCTACCACTTCCTGCTGCTACCTCATAGCCAGCCTTCTCAGGTGAGAAGACATCAGACCATATCTGCACTTACACCCTGAACTATCCATCTCCTGCTAGGTACATTGTGTCCTCTGGGGAAAGGCTTCTAGGAGCCAGGCCAAGCATCTTCCATTTGCCTCAGAGCAACCACTTCTATTGAGGCATCTTTTACCTTCTGCTGCCAGACCAGTCTCCCAGATAGGATGTGGAGAACCTACTATGAAAAGAAGAGCAATCCTCTCGTTGACTCTAGGCCTCACATCTCCTTCTGTACCTCTCCTTTGAGCATAGAGGAGGGGTGCCCTCCAATCAGTGACGAACATTCTCACACCTGGTCATGCCCTTCACATCCCAATGCCTGAACTCCTGTATAGCATCATTCGAATCACTTTTCTCATCCCCTCCACTACCACCAGATTCCTCATTCCCATTCCCCTCAACCTTCCCACTCCAGAGTTTCATCCTAACACTTCCACTGTACCCTCTGGAATTCCTGTTCCATAGGCAACAAACATCCTTTCATCTTAAATCTATTCTTCTCCCACTCCTTCAAATTATTAGCTCTTACTGAAACCTGGCTTCCCCCAGTTTACACAGCCTCCCTGCCTGCCCTTTCCAGTACTGGCTGATCTTTTATCTATTCTCCTCAGTCCACTGATCAAGGCAGGGGAGTTAAAATACTTCTTGCTCCATTATGTCATTTCTAGGTTTTCCATCTTCCTCTTACCTCTGAGGGAAGTATTGATATTCATATATACCACCAAATCAAAATCTTGGTAGCTGTTATCTAGAAGGCCATATACCCCATCACTCTCTTTCCTTTCTCAGTGAATTTGATACGTGTCTCACAGGTTTTCTCTCTTCGCTGACTTCTGCCCTAACACTAAGGGACTTGTACATTGATTCCTCAAATTCCCTAACCACTCAGTTCCCCAACCTACTCACCTACCATGAGCTCCCTCCACCCTACCTCAGCAACACACAAAGATGGTCATATCCTTAATCTTGCCATCACCCACAAATGTACTACCTCTGTGTTCAAGAATTCAGAAGTCCCCTTACCCTCTGCCTTCCCTTACATTTCCCTACTCTTTTTTTTTAACCAGTTTATTTTATTTTACCAAAACACAAATACATAATAGAGAAAAGAAACAAAAACATATCATAAACTTAAATATTGAAACTTAAATATAAAATAAGAAAGGAAAAAAAAACCATGTCATGTGCATAGAAGAACATAGGAGAGGATTCAAAATATGTAACAATAAATTTTCATTTCAGGAAAGCCTGTATGATAAATAATACACCTCGTGTTGGGAATTGTCCATCTTTTCTTTGCTTCTCTGTGTTTTCTTTCTGCTGTGCACTTCTTAACTTTGTTCTTTTTTTCTCACCCCCCAGAAGGCTACAATATAATTTAGATATTTCTCGATATATACATACACATACAGATATATGCATACACTTATACATATATACATGCATATATAGACATATACTTTCCCAAACATAATCTACTCCTGATTTTTGTTTTTTATGTTTGTACATATCTTTTGTTTCCTGTCCTTCCTGCCTCCTCTACTTTACTTCTACTTGCTATATTGCCTTCCTATTACTTGCCTACCCCCCTCCTGTACCAACCACCCTGCCCTCCTATTACTTGCCTACCCCCCTCCTGTACCAACCACCCTGCCCTCCTATTACTTGCCTTCCCCCCTCCAAGCATTCCTCCCCTATCCTCCCATAAGTAAAACACACTTGACCTATTCCCTCATTCTCCCCTCTTAAAATCCCTCCTTTGACCTAATCCCTCCCTTGTCCTCTCCCCCTACACTAAACTCTTACCATTTTATTTCTTCTAAATTTAGAAGACTTTTATACTCTTCTAAATATATATGTATTGTTCCCTCTTAAACTCAGGGTTTAAGGGGGAACATTTCCCTACTCTTTACCCTCACTGTGAATTGCAGTCCTATGACCCCCCTCAGTTCTCTCCCTGGCCATTTCCCCTGCACTATTCACTTTCTCCTCTTCTTCCCACTTTGACTCTTGGTGAACCAACTCAGCTCTATACTATCCTCCTCTCTTAAATCCCTAGCTTCCTTTTCATATTGCCAATTATACTCAGCCCTGAACCACTCCCACCATTTCTCACCTTCGCTCTTACACATGTGCTGCTGAATGAAGGTGCAGTAAATCATGCAATTGGATTCACCTGGGTCCACTGAAAATTTATGTTACCCAACCTCAATTGGACCCTTACTGCTGCTAGGCAATCGTACTTTATCTCCCTTATCAACTCACTATCCCACTGTCCACAGTTGCTCTTTCAGACCTTTTTATCCCTCCTCAAATTTCCCATGGCTCCCCCTACCTCCACTCTCAGCTGAGAACCTTGCCTCGCTTTGCAGAAAAAATTGAGGCCTTTTGCTGTGAACTACCTCTTTTCCACATCTCCTATCACTCGGGTGCCTTCTGCTACTTTCTCCTCTTTCACCTCTCTCTCATATAATGAACTGGCCTGCCTCCTTACCAAGTCTAACCCCTGTCCTTATTCAAGTGATCCCATTCTGTCATCCCCACTCTTTCATTTATTTTCAATTTTTACCCCTCTATTGGCTCATTTCCTACTATCTACAAACATTCCCATGTCTCCCCTATCCTGAAAAAAGTCCTCATTTGACCCTTTCATTGTCACTAGTGGTAATCTTGTATCTCTTATGCATTGGTGTCCCCACTTTCTCTCCACCCATTGTCTCCTTGACCTCTTAGAATCTGACTTCTAATTTTATAAGTTAGTAATGGTCTCCTAGTTGTCAAATCCATTGGTCTTTTCTCAGTCTTCGTTCCCCTTGACCTTTCTGCAGCCTTTGACACTGTTGATCCCTTTCTCCTCCTTCATACTCTCCTCTCTCTAGGTTTCCAGGACCACACTCTCCTGGTTGTTGTTCTTCCCATCTGAGCTCTCCTCCTTCTCTGTTTCCTTTGCTAGATCTTCTTTCACATCATGCCCTGTAATCGTTGGTGTCTCTGAGGGCTCTGTCCTGGGCCCTTTTCTTTTTTCCCTCTTTGCTTTGTGATCTGATAAGTTCCCATAGATTTAATTACCTTCTCAATGCTGATGATTCTTTTTTCCCCGCTATTTTCTATTTTTTTTCCAGTGTTTGTTCCATTTTATTCTAATGCATTATTTTTTCCCCATTTTATTCCAGTGTTTTATTTTTTCCAATTACATGTAAAGACAATGTGTACCATGTTCTCCTTTTTCTTATTCTTAAATCTACCTTTCCTGCCCCAGTTTTTTGCTGACCTCCAATCTAGCATCTCCATCTGCCTTTTAGACATCTCGGACTTGGATATCCAGTAGACATCTTAAACTCATTATTATGTCCAAAACAGAAATCATTATTTTTGTTTTTGTTTTTTGTTTTTAATTTTTTTTATTTAGTTTTCAGCATTGATTTTCACAAGTGTTTGAATTACAAATTTTCTCCCCATTTCTACCCTCCCCCCACTCCAAGATGGCGTGTGTTCTGGTTGCCCTGTTCCCCAGTCAGCCCTCCCTTCTGTCACCCCACTCCCCTCCCATGCCCTTTTCCCTTCCTTTCTTGTAGGGCAAGATAAATTTCTATGCCCCATTGCCTGTGTATCTTATTTTCTAGTTACATGCAAAAACTTTTTTTTTTGTTTTTGAACATCTGTTTTTAAAACTTTGAGTTCCAAATTCTCTCCCCTCTTCCTTTCCCACCCACCCTTCCTAAGAAGTCATGCAATTTAACATAGGCCACATGCGTATCATTATGTATAACCCTTGCACAATACTCATGTTGTGAAAGACTAACTATA
The DNA here is from genome assembly GCF_011100635.1 of Trichosurus vulpecula. NCBI lineage: Eukaryota > Metazoa > Chordata > Mammalia > Diprotodontia > Phalangeridae > Trichosurus > Trichosurus vulpecula. The sequence continues at coordinate 113,667,129 of NC_050573.1, read as the reverse complement.
TTTTGCTCCTTCCTAACCTGTCCTCCTTTATTGAATTTTCTCCCTTGGCCCTGTCCCCCCTCGAAAGTGTTTGTTTTTGATTACCTCCACCCCCATCTGCCCTCCCTTCTATCATCCCCCCCCTTTTTAATCTTCTTCCTCCTTTTTTCCTATGAGTATGTATGGTATTCCCTCCTCAGGTCACATTTGATGAGAGCAAGATTCACTCATTCCTCCTCACCAGCCTTCTCTTCCCCTCCTACAGAACTGCTTTTTCTTGCCACTTTTATGCAAGATAATTTACCCCATTCTATCTCTCCCAATCTCCCTCTCTCGATATATTCCCCTTTCATCCCTTGATTTGATTTTATTTCTTTTAGATATCTTCCCTTCATCTTCAGCTCACCCTGTGCCCGCTCTCTCTCTCTCTCTCTCTCTCTCTCTATATATATATACACATACATATATACATACATACACACTCACATATACATATGTATATATAAAGATATATATATATATGTATGCATATTCCCTTCAGCTACCCTAATACTGAGGTCTCATGAATCATACACATCATCTTTCCATGTAGGAATGTAAACAAAACAGTTCAACTTTAGTAAGTCCCTTGCAATTTCTTTTTCTTGTTCTTTTTCTTGATTACCTTTTCATGCTTCTCTTGATTCTTGTGTTTGAAAGTCAAATTTTCTATTCAGCGCTGGTCTTTTCACTGAGAAAGCTTGAAAGTCCTCTATTTTATTAAATGTCCATATTTTGCCTTGGAGCATGATACTCAGTTTTGCTGGGTAGGTGATTCTTGGTTTTAATCCTAGCTCCATTGACCTCCAGAATATTGTATTCCAAGCCCTTCGATCTCTTAATGTAGAAGCTGCTAGATCTTTGGTTATTCTGATTGTGTTTCCACAATACTCAAATTGTTTCTTTCTGGCTGCTTGCAGTATTTTCTCCTTGATCTGGGAGCTCTGGAATTTGGTGACAATATTCCTAGGAGATTTCTTTTTGGGATCTATTTGAGGAGGTGATCAGTGGATTCTTTCAATTTCTATTTTGCCCTGTGGCTCTAGAATATCAGGGAAGTTCTCCTTGATAATTTTTTGAAAGATGATATCTAGGCTCTTTTTTTGATCATGGCTTTCAGGTAGTCCAATAATTTTTAAATTGTCTCTCCTGGATCTATTTTGCAGGTCAGTGGTTTTTCCAATGAGATACTTCACATTGTCTTCCATTTTTTCATTCCTTTGGTTCTGTTTTATAATATCTTGATTTCTCATAAAGCTTCCACTTGCTCCAATCTAATTTTTAAGGTAGTATTTTCTTCAGTGGTCTTTTGGATGTCCTTTTCCATTTGGCTAATTCTGCCTTTCAAGGCATTCTTCTCCTCATTGGCTTTTTCGAGCTCTTTTGCCATTTGAGTTAGTCTATTTTTTAAGGTGTTGTTTTCTTCAGTATATTTTTCAGTATTTTTTTGGGTCTCCTTTGGCAAGTCATTGACTTGTTTTTCATGGTTTTCTCGCATCCTTCTCATTTCTCTTCCCAGTTTTTCCTCTACTTCTCTAACTTGCTTTTCTAAATCCTTTTTGAGCTCTTCCATGGCCTGAGACCAGTTCATGTTTTTCTTGGAGGCTTTTGATGTAGGCTCTTTGACTTTGTTGACTTCTTCTGGCTGTTATGTTTTGGTCTTCTTTGTCACGAAAGAAAGATTGCAGAGTCTGAGACTGAATCTGGGTGCGTTTTTGCTGCCTGGCCATATTCCCAGCCAACTAACTTGACCCTTAAGTTTTTCAGTGGGGTATGACTGCTTGTAGAGTTAAGAGAACTATGTTCCATACCTGGGGGGATGCGCCGGCTCTGCCACACCAGCATTCCTCCTTCCGCAAGAACCCCCAACCCAGACTGGACTTAGATCTTCAGCAGGCTCTTCACTCCTGCTCTGATCAACCACTTAATTCCTCCCACCAGGTGGGCCTGGGGCCAGAAGTAGCTGCAGCTGTAGTTCTGTAGCTGCCCCACTTCCAGTGGCCCCCCCCACCCCCAGGCGGTGGCCGAATGGGGAACTCCTTCTACTCCCGCAGCTTTTCCCGCTAACCTTCTCTGTTGTCTTTGGTGTTTGTAGGTTGAGAAGTCTGGTAACTGCTGCAGCTCACTGATTCAGGGTGCTAGGGCACGCTCCGCCCGGCTCCTGGTCTGGCTCTGCTCCGTTCCCCTCTGTTTCCAGCTCTGTGTGGGATAGACCTCATCCAGAGACCATCCAGGCTGTCCTGGGCTGGCCCCCTGCTTCCCTCTGCTATTTTCTGCGTTCTGCAGTTCTAAAATTGGTTCAGAGCCACTTCTTATAGGTTTTTGGAGGGGCTCAGCAGGGAGCTCACGCTAGTCCCTGCTTTCCAGCCGCCATCTTGGCTCCACCCCAGAAATCATTATCTTTTCCCCAAACCCTCCCCACCTTTTACTTTCCCTGTTACTGTTGAGAGCAATACTGTCCTCTCAGTCTCTCTCAGGCTCATAACCTAGGAGTCATCCTGGATTCTTCACTCTCTCTAACCTCTCGTGCAATCATATCCAAATACGCCAAGGCTTGTTGATTTCACCTTTGCAACATCTCTTGAATAACCCCCCTTCTCTTTTCTGACACTGCCACCGCTCTGATATAGGCCTTCATCATCTCATGCCTGGACCATTGCAATAGTCTACAGGTGACTGCATGCCTCAAGTCTCTCTCCAGTCTAATTTATCCTCCATTTAGCCACTAAAGTGATTTTAAAATCACCTAAAGCACAGGTCCAGCCTTGTCAACATTCATTAAACTCCAGTGACTCCTTACCTCCAGGATCAAATACAAAGTGCTCTGTTTGCTTTCAAAATTCTTCATAACCTCCCCTTCCCTTTCCAGTCTTCTTACACCTTACTCCCCAACACATGCTCTTTGATAGACTGACCTCCTGGCTGTTTCATGATCAAGACATTTTATCTCTTGGTTCTAGGCCTTTTTTTTTTTTTCTGTTTCTCAAGCCTAGAGTGCTCTTCTCTTTATCTCTTCCTCCTGGCTTTCATGGCTTCTTTCAAGTCCCAGCTAAAATCCCATTTTCTATAAGAAGTCTTGCCCAACTTTTATTAATTATAGTGCCTTCCTTCTTTTAATTATTTTCTATTTATCCTGTATATGTCTTGCTTGTACATATTTATTTGCTGTTATCTCATTAGATTGTGAGCTCCTTGAGGGCAGACTGTCTTTTGCCTCTTTTTGTATCTCCAGCACTTAGGAGAGTGACTGGCACATAGTAAGTGTTTAATAAATGTTTATCAACTACCTGACTAACTTTGTATCTCCATTGTTTAGCATAATGTCTGATACTGAGTGTGTGCTTAATAAATGCTTCCTTAATGAATGCTCATTGATGTGACTTAATGACTTGAAACTGGATGAGATAGGACATGTGGAGTAGAAGGACTGGGGGGTGTACAGTCAGAGGACTTAGGTTCACATTTCACTTCTACCAGTTGCTACTGCCTCTGTTTCCTAGGGCATGTCATTTAACTTCTGTGTTATCATCTGTGAAATGAAGGTTTTGAAAGAGATGACCTCTAGTCTCTTCCAACTTTAAATCTGTGATCTTAAATAAAACATGATCTCTTCTCTCAAAAAGCTTATCTTGGTAGATCAATAGAATAGGTTAGGTACACAAGACACAGTAGTCAATGGCTTCAGTAAGCTACTGTTTGATAAACCCAAAGACTCCAGCTTCTGGGATAAGAACTCAATATTTGACAAAAGCTGCTGAAAACTGGAAAATAGTGTGGCAGAAACAAGGCATAGATATTATATTACACTGTATACCAAGATAAGGTCAAAATGGGTACATGAATTAGATATAAAGGGTGATACTGTAAGCTAATTAGGAGAGCAAGTTTACCTGTCAGATATATGGAGAATGGAAGAATTTGTGAGATAGGAAACATTATGAAATGCAAAATGGATAATTTTGATGACCTTAAATTAAAAAAAATTTTTGCACAAAGCCAGTGCAGCCAAGATTAGAAGGGAAGAAGAAAGCTGGGAAACAATTTTTACAGCCAGTGTCTCTGATAAAGTCCTCATTTCTAAAATATGTAGAGAACTGAGTCAAATTTATAAGAATACAAGTCATTCCCCATTTGATAAATGGTCAAAAGATATAAGCAGGCAGTTTTCAGATAAAGAAATTAAAACTATCTATAGTCATATGAAAAAATGCTCTAAATCTCTGTGATTAGAGAAATGCAAATCAAAACAACTCTGAGGTACCATATCACACCTATCAGATTGGCTAACATGACAAAACAGGAAAATGATAAATGTTAGAGAAGATGTGGGAATATTGGAACACTAATGCATTGTCGATGGAGTTGTGAACTGATTGAACCATTCTGGAGAGCAATTTGGAACCATGCCCAATAAAACTGCATATCCTTTGATCCAGCAATACCACTTCTAGGTCTGTATCCCAAAGAAATCATACAAGTGGGAAAAGGACCCATATGTTCAAAAATATTTATAGAAACTCTGTGTAGTAGCAAAGAATTGGATATTGAGGGGATGCCCATCAATTGGGAAATGACTGAACAAGTTGTGGTATATGAATGTAATGGAATGCTATTGTTCCGTAATAAATGATGAGCAGGCAGATTTCAGAAAAACCTGGAAAGACTTAACGTGAACTGATGATGAGCAGAACCAGGAAAATATTGTACACAGTAACAGTAACATTGTTTGATGACCAGCTTTGGTAGACTTAGTTCTTCTCAGCAATGCAATGATCTAAGAGAATTCCAAGACTAAAGATGGAAAATGCTGTCCATATCCAAAGAAAGAACTGTGGAGTCTGAATGCCTATCGAGGCATACTATTTGCTCTCTTTTTTTTTGTTTGTTTGTTTTTTCTTTCTTGTGGTTTTTCCCTTTGGTTCTGATTCTTCTTTACAGCATGACTAATGTGCAAATATGTTTAATATGATTGTACATGTATAGCCTATATCAGATTATATGCCATCTTGGGGATGAGGGAGGGGAGGGAGGGAGAAAATTTACAACTCAAAATCTTATAAACAGTGAATGTTGAAAACTGAAAGTAAAAAAAAATGGAATATAAAAAGCTTATCTTGTAGGAGATGGAAACATGTTACTGTGTAATAGAAAATTTCATAGATTTCTATTTGTATTTGGAGTATAATCAAGCATTTATTAAGCACTTTCTGTGTGCCAGACCCTGTACTAATTGCTGCAGATGCAGAGAGGAAAAGAAACCAAACTGTCCCTGTCCTCAAGGGCCTCACATTCTAATGGGGCATGGGGACAGCATACAAACAATTCTGTACATAAAAGGTATAAACTGTGTAAATGAGAGGTAATCTCAGAGAGAAGGCTCTAGTAGTGGGAGGTGGTGTGGAGAGTGGGAAGGCAGGGGAAAGGCCTCTTTTAGAAAGTGGGGTTTAAGATGAGTCTTTAAAGAGGCTTTGGAAACCTGGAGGTGAGAAAGAACATTTCAGTAATGGTAACAGGGTCGGGAGATGGAGTGTTGTTGTGAGGAACAGCAAGAAGAATAATTTTGCTGGATCTTAGATCTTAGTACTGTGTAAGATAGTGATGGAGCTAGGTTGTGAGGGGCTTTTAAAGCCAAACAGAGAATCTTGGATTTGATCCGGAGGTAATAGGGTGCCACTAGAGTTTATTAAATGGGGGCTAGGGTTAGTTACTGTGTTGTTTCAGTCATGTCCGACTCTTGGTGATCTCATTTGGGGTTTTCTTGGCAAAGATGCTGGAGTGGTTTGCCACCTAGCTGTCTAGTCTCTAATGTTTGTTGTATTGAACATAAACATTGACTCTGACCACATTTTGAAATGACAACAATAAAACTTTATACAGATGGAAAAAAGTGGAAGGAGTAACAAAACAAGCAAATTATTTTTCATTATTAAATTTCATTATTTTAATTAAAATTTTTTTATCTTCTTAGTCATCCAGACATGCAGTTTTGGTATTATTCTTGACTCCTCAGTTGTACTTACCCCACACGTCTAATCCTTTGCCAAGTTTTGTCTTTTCTACCATCATAACATCTCTTCTATACTTTTATTCACATAGCTGCCACTCTGGTACAGGCCCTTATTTTGAATGTTAGCCTTCTGCTTGGTCTCTGCTTCAAAACTCTTCCCACTCCAGTCCATCTTCCACTCGCTTGCCAAAGTGATCTTCCTAAACAGAAGGCCTGGTCATGTCACCTTATTTAATATACTGCAATGCTCCCTGTTTTCTCCATGATCAAGTATAAAATGCTCAGTTTGTCTTTTAAAGCTTTTCACAAGCTGGCCCCTTCCTACCTTTCTAGTCTTATACTGTACTCTCCTTCATGTATCTGATCCAGTAACACTGGCCTTCTTGCTGTTCATCACACAGGACAGTTTATCTCAAGGGTCCATGAAGCCTTTTCACTCGCTGTTCCTTGTGCCTGGAATGTATTCCATCCAGAATTTCTTCAAAGCACTCCTTCTGCAAGAGGACTTTCCTGGTAGCCCTTCCCCTCTGCTGATGCCTTTCTTCTGAGTTTACCTGTAATTTACATTGTCTATATTTTGGATGTACATGATTTACCTGTTGTATTCCCCATCAGAGTGCTTTCTTTGCATCCCTAAGGCTTAGCTTAGTGTCTGGAGTATAGTATGTGCTCATTTAATGCTTGCTGACTTAAAAAAAGTAAATCCCCAATAAAATGTAATATATAAGCTATAGTTTAGTAACACAAAAAAACCTATACATTTGAACAAAAGTCAAATTAAATCGACAAGTGTTTTTCAAGTGTTTAATATGTGCCAGTGCCGGGAATAAGGTAAAAACAATCCCTGCCCTCTTTTGGTTTATTTGATTGTATTTGAGGTTGTTATTAAATTTATAGGAAGATTATTATATGCTGAACAGACTGGTAACCTTGAAATCGGTAAACTGTTTGCATCATGTCTTGAGTCATGTCATCAAATGCCACTTAACTCTTAGTGTCTTTATTTCTTTAAATACCTGTAAAAGGGAGATGATCATTTGTAAGACCTGAAACCTTTCTAAAGAATTATATAAATGGATTGTTTTTTAACAAAAATAAAAAATTATTTTTCTTCATGCTTTATGTTTTGAGAATTCAGCTTTGTATAATTATGTTTCATGTTCATTAAGACTGAGCCTTTTGATTTCTGTTTCAGGTAAGGATACATATCCTTTTTATTGTGAGAGTGATCAACAAATATTGATTAGTGCCTCCACTAGAGTGAGCACTGTGTTTGTGGAAACATAAACCTATATGTTGAAGTTCTTTAGTATGAGGGGAAGTGTTGTAGTGTAGAAGATTTCTGGATATGTCATTTTAGACTGTCAGATTATTTGAAAATTACTTTCAGTTTCACTCTAGCTCTCTAGTATTTCTTAATATGGAAAGTATTAAGGCTTCACATATATTCATTTGGACATTTATTATTCGTCTCTCTGCATTCAATACTTTATAATTTCTTTCTTTTTTTTTTTTTTTGGAAATACAGGTAACAATTTCAGGATGCCAGAGAATTCAGATGATTTTCCTTGGATTTTTGTCAACAATGTGGACAATGCTCTCGGCAACCTGAAAAACTGTGATGCTTACATTAGTGCTGGAATGCAAAGTGTCACTAACACTGCCCTGGATCTTGTGGTAACTCAGAGTAAGTAATACTTCAAAATATGTTTCAGTTTGCCTAATTATTTTATGTTGTAATTGATTTTGGAGGTGGGAGTTTTTCCTCCCTGAAATACCACTGAATGAAAAATACATGAAAATATAAAATACTTAGATTTATTTGTTAGACTGAAATTCTCTTGGGGAATATTTTATCTTTGCCCTAGAAATTGCCTTTGAAAATTCCTATCCATGTTTCACAGTGAATGTTTAATAAAAATTGTTGTTTTCATTTGCCTTATTGTGTCAACCAGTTAACTATACTCCTACATGGTCTCTTAGTAATTTGCTCAATCATATTATACCTATGTCTGTAGTTTTTAGGTATTTCTACTGCCCTAATACTTTGTGTTTAATTGTTGTGATTAAAGTTCATTTATTTTAAATCATGGTTTAGAATCTTAGGATAACTCAATTTTGTTTTGTTTTTTGGTTTTTTGAGGAGGGAAGACAGGGCAGTTGGGGTTAAGTGACTTGCCAAAGGTCACACAGCTAGTGTGTCAAGTGTCTGAAGTTGCATTTGAAGTCAGGTCCTCCTGACTCCAGAGCCTGTGCTCTACTCATTGCGCCACCTAGCTGCCCCTGATAACTCAATTTTTAATCAGATTTTGTTACGAAAAGTACATTTATTTTTGTTTTCTGGTATAATCCATGTCTTTCCAACTCAAAGCAAGATGTAGGTTTCATCTCCACTATAAGCCACGTGGGCTCATGATACCAAGGGAGGTAGTTCTGAGATGCTAAAGAAGAGAGAACTAGGATGGGCTGAATCAGAGTGGGAAGCTTGGTCAACAAGATAATAAAAGCTCAGATGTGCATAGTACTAAAATGTTTGCAAAGCATTTTCTTTACAAATATTGCCTCATTTTATTCTCACAATAACCCTGGGAGGCAGGTGCTATTATTTTTCTCGTTTTACAGATGAAGAAACGGAGGCAGGTGGAGGTTAAGTGATTTGCCCAGGATCACACAGCTAGGAAGTATTTGAGGCAAGATTTGAACTTTGGTCTTCCAGACTCCAGATTCGCCCTTTATCTCTTGTGCTGCTAGCTGCCTTACTTACTGTTAGCTGTATGGTTGTGGGCAGGTCACTTAGCTTCTCTCAACCTCAGTTTCCTCATCTGTAAAAAGAATGGGTTGGACTTGATGGCCTTTAAGTTCTCTTCCAGGTTGAAATCTTTCCTGCTTTTTCACTTGGCCCCAGAGCTGCCAGAGAACATCTATCTACTTAGAGAGAGCATCTAATTAAACTCCCTCACATTATAAATGAACAAACTAACCCCTAGAGGAATGAATGCCTATGGTTACACAAATAGTAATATAGATGGCAGAACTAGGATTGAAATCCAAGTCTTCTGATGCCAATTTTTAAAAAATTCTGCTAGGCTTGGAATTCTTGTCCTCATTGAGGGAGAAATGAATGCTGATATGTAAAATTTACCAAGTAGCAGAATGTCGTAGAATTACAGAAATTTTGAGATGGAGGTGGGATATTGCAGCATGATCTATTAGTATGCTTTGTGTCATAAAGGTTAAGAAATTTACTTAAGAGATGGAGATAAACATGCTTCAGTGACCTGGGAACTTACTTGATTTAAACTTCGTTGACAGTCTCTGGGAACCAATAGATAAATTGTTAAAGATTACGAGCAGGTAGCTTTCAGACAAAGAAATCAAAGCTATCTGTAGTCATATGAAAAAATGCTATATATTGCTATTGATTAGAGAAATGCAAATCAAAATAGCTCTGAGGTGCCACCTCAGACCTATCAGATTGACTAATATTACAGAAGAGGAAAATGATAGATGTTGGTAGGGATGTGGGAAAATCAAGACACTGCTGGTGGAGTTGTGAACTGATCTAACCATTCTGGAGAGCAATTTGAAACTATGCCCAATGGGCTATAAAACTGTGCATACCCTTGGATCCAGCAATACCACTACTGGGTTTGTATCCCAAAGAGATTAAAAAAGAAGGGATGGAGGACCTATTTGTACAAAAATATTTATAGCAACTCTTTTTGTGGTGGCAAAGAATTAGAAATTGAGGGGATGCCCATCAATTAGGGAATAGCTGAACAAGTTGTGGTATAATGATTGTAGTGGAGTACTGTTGTGCTATAACAAATGAGGGGCTGGATGACTTCAGAAAAAACCTGGAAAGACTTACATGAACTGATGCAAATTAAAGTGAGCACAACCAGTAGCACATTGTACCCAGTAACAATAATGTTGTATGATGATCAGCTGTGAATGACTTAGTTATTCTTAGCAATACAGTGATCCAAGACAGTTCAGATGAAATGCTATACACCTCCAGAGAAAGAACTGATGGAGTCTGAATGCCAGTTGAAGCATACTGTTTTTTACTTTGTCTATTTTTCTCATGGTATTTTTTTGTCTGTGTTTTCTTTCACAACATGACTAATATGTTTTGTGTGATAGTACTTGTACAACTGTTTTAAATTGCTTATCATTTCAAAGATGCAGGAGGGCATGGAAGGAGGGAGAGAATGTGGAACTCAAAATTTTAAAAAATAACTGTTGAAAATTGTTTTTATATATAATTGGGAATAAAATAAAATATTATTATAAAAAATCTCTGGGAAGACAGTCCTAAGGTGGTGTGGCACGAAGCAGTATAGTGAGCTCCCCCTAAAATTTCTCCCAACAGATCTAGAAAATACACTAGACCGAATCTTGATGGGGAAATCCAAGGAAAAGTCACATTTTTCCAATACGGGTTGGCAGAGGGAGTCAGAGATGTCTATAAACACTGATAAAGAATATGTTTGCTGAGTACTATAGTGCCTAGGGGAAGCTGTGCCCTAGTGCAAGAAGTCCTAGACCTCTGTCAGGGTGCCAGTGTTGTCAGAACAGGTGCCACTATTGCCCACTCCCCAGTCCTGGGTCCCAATTCTAAGGTCGATTGAGAGGACCTAAACTCAGGGTTGGGTGGTTTTCCTGGGTAGAGAGCATTGGAAGGGATTGGGCTTTATACTGAGAGAGAAGCAAGTTCAGAAGCAGCGATAGCAACCTCAGATACTAGGAGTAGGGTCTTAATTCCAGCTCCTAGACCCATTTGAAGACTTCAGAGGAATAAACAAGGCAGGAATCCTAGCCCAATGAGGAGCATGCACTTATGTCATTCTGAAGCATCAAAGCTTCCTGGTTGACCAAAAGAGGCCAAGTTTGGTAGAAATGTGTTTTTTCTCTGACCCAAACTCAGCTCAGTAACTTGCAGAACTCAGACCAAGGGGGCAGTGATCAGACTTTGCCCTGGATCAGGCCCCTTTGGGAGCATTGATAGTTTTCAGTTCCATAGTCTGAGCTACCCCTGAGATCCTGGAATAACAATAGTCAATACCCTGAGAAAGCAGCAACGGGACTAGCCCACACCTTCATTCCAGAAGTGTGCAAAGCCCAGCCCTAATATCAAGTCTGAAGTTAGGATTAGGTTAGAAAAGTTTGCAAATTCAAAAAAGTCCTACCACAAAAAGTTATTTACAGTAACAGGGACATTCAAGACACAAAGCCAGAAGAAGAGAACAACTCCCAAACATCTATAAGCAAAGCATCAAAGAAAACACAGTTTGGGCACAAGTTCAACTAGAATTCTTGAGGGAAATGAAGCAAGAGTAAATAAAAATATAATTTAAAATAGTCAGAAGTCTAGAAAAATAGTTAAAAATAAGTGAAATGAGAGTGCTAGAGGGAAGCATTGGAAAAGAAATTAAAGCTATTGAAAAAAGTTTTTGGAAGGGAATTAATAGCTTGGCACAAGAGGGACAAAACTTTGCTTAAGCACCAAACTCTCTGAAAATCAAAATGGACTTTAGAAAGGCCAGTGATCTCATGAGATAGCAAGAAATATTTTTTAAAAGTTAAAACACTGGGGGAAGAAAATATAAGGTATCTCATAGCAAAAACAAGTGACCTAGAAAATAAATCAAGGAGAAAAAGATTAAGAATCACTGGATAACCTTAAGCCATGGTTCTCAAAAGAGCCTAGATATATTTCAAGAAATCTGGAAAGAGAACTACCTGAATATCTTAGAGCCAGAGAGCAAATTGGAAACAGGAAGAATCTACCAGTCTTCCAAAAGAAGACCTGAAAAGAAAACTTCCATGAAAAATCATAGTCAAAATTCAGAGCTTCCAGGTTAAAGAAAAAATATTGCAAACAGCCAGAATGAAGGAATTCAAGTACTGAGGAACCATAGTTAAGTTCATACATGATTTAGCAGTCATCACTACTAAGAAACAGAGAACTTGTAATGGAATATTTCAGAAGGCAAAGAATATAAGCTTACAACTAAGAATAATTTGCCCAGCAAAAGTCAACGTAATCCTGAAAAGGGGAAAAAACAAACAAACAAAAAGCCCAGATGCTTTAAGGAAATAGAGGACTTCCAAGCATTCCTGAGGAAAAGACCAGAGCTGCAAAGAAACTTTGGAGTTCTAACAGAAGAGTTAAAAGAAACATAAAAAGGTAAACATGAATGAACTATCATCATGGACTAAACAAAGATAAGCTGTTTACTTTTAAATATGAGAACATAACATGTGTCTCCTCTAAACCCTATCATGAGCAGGGGTCATAGAGTGTGTCTAATTAGACAGAAGGCCTAGAAGTGGTTCTGTTATGTCTTGATAATCTAAAGAGAAGGATGGAAAGACAGAGAGTGAGGAATACCTGACTTAGGGGGTAGGGGAAGAGGAAAATGAATGGGAGGTAAAATTATCTCTTGTAATTGGGGTGTACAAGTAGAAGTCTGTACAAACAAGAAAGAGGGGGTGGGAGGGAAGAACCGACACCTGGACCTCAGTCATCTTCTCAAAGGGAGGGAAGAATACACACACACACACACACACACACACAGACTTGGGTATAGAACTATGTTTCACTTAACAAGGAAATAGGAAGGAATGGGGAGAAGAAAGGATGAGAGGGATGGTAGATTAAGGGAGGGATTAGTCCTAAGCATAACAAACTCTTAAGTATGTACAAAAATATATAGCTCTTTTTGAGGTGGCAAAGAATGGGAATCTGAATGGGGTGCCCATCAGTTGGGAAATGGCTGAACAAATTAATGGTATATAGGTGGGATGGAATACTATTTTACTTTAAGAAGTAATGAAAGGGATGGTTTTAGAGATACCTGGGAAGACTCTTATGAACTGATGCGGAATGAAGTGAACAGGATGAAGAGAACAATTTATTCAGTGACAGTAACAAGCTACAGCCAAACAACTTTGAAGGAATTAGGAATTCTGATTACCAGAATGATCAGCCACAATTCTAGAGGACTCATGATGAAACATGTCACCCACCTCTTGATAGAGAGATGAAGACATATACAATAAGACATTTTTTTTGGACATGGTCAATTTGGAAATTTGTTTTGCTTGACTATACATGTTTGTAATAGGGGTTTTGTTCTTTTGTTCTAAATTGGAGAAGGGGGGAAGGGCGTGTAAGAAAAGATAGTATGGTATCTGGTTTTACTCCCACAGAAGCTATCCATATAGCTGAGTTATCACCTATTTGTCAAGTCAATGGCCATCCTGGTGTCAGGGGAACTGGAGAGGCCAAACCGGTTGAACCAGTTCAAACTTATCATGTCAGTTCAAGGGTCTGGTCTTGGTCAAGGGTCCAGGCCTACTGATTTGCATAATCTGCATATGTTAAAGAGGGAAGGTAGGGGAAATAAAGAATGTAGATTAATCCTAAACTCAGACAAGGAAGATCTAATTAACTTCACTTCTGCTTCTGTATCCTTATTATCCTACCTATATAAGCTGTATAACCTAGGAAAAATATGTAAAAAGTAAAGAATGTAAACCATAACTCAAGCAGGAGTGGAAGTGATGGTTACCCCCACTCCTGCAACTGTATCGGTGAGAGTGAGCACTACACCTTCTCTGTCGAGGAGTGTAATAAATGCCTTCCTCTACCCACTCTGGTCCTGAGTTCTTTGGGTGAGAATGGGCAAATCACATGGATCTTCCTAAGGTTATGCTACCAGGAAAGCAATGAGCTGCGGAAGCACGTCTCAGGCTAACTTGCTGACCCTGCCTTGGGGAGGCCTGTGATCCCCACTGCATTTTTAAGAGTGCTACCACTTGGGATTTCCCTGGGGAACCCTGTGGTCTGCACAGCCTTCTTAAGGCGATATCACTTGGGTCTTCCGGCCCTGTCTCGGGAGCCTTGTGATCTTACTGCCATACTAAGGGGCCATCACTTGGGTCCTCCTTAGGGTCTGACCCCTAGGAGCCCTGTGATCCCAACAGATAAAGGGGGCTACCACTTGGCCTTCCTCTGGGAGGCCTGTGGTCTGTACAGCCTTCCTTAGGGATTATCATGGGGTTCTTCCTCAGGACTTTGGCCCTGCTTAGGAAGTCCAGTGATCCCCAAAACCACGTTTCTCACAGGCGGAAGGAGAATTTTATCTGATTGAAAAAAAGGGAAAAGTTATAGTCAAGATTAGGTTTAGAAAAATGGACTGTTTGTCAAAGGTACTCTTGATAACCAATGTTAACATGCTGTTTCACGATTAAGAATTAAAAAAATAACCTTCAAATTTTTGAATCTTTTGAATTTGATGCTTTGAGATGAAATAAGGAAATTTGGAGAAAAGTAAGTTCTGGAGAGAAAAATAATGATTTTTTTGGCATATGTTTAGTTTGAGATTTCTTGCAGACATCAAATTTGAAATGTCTAATAGGCAGTTGATATGAGATTCATGCTCAGGGAGACAAATCACTATTCTGTAGGACTCAAAATGAAACATACTACTCACCCCCTGATAGAGAGATGATATACTCAGTGTACAGATTGAGACATATTTTGGGAGGACATGGACAATATGGGAATTTATTCTGCTTGATTATACATGTTTATGATGGATTTTTTTTCTTACTTTCTCAGTTGGGAGGGACAAGGTAGTGAGACAATGTGGAGCTGAAAATAAATTTTAAAAATTAGAGAGTTAGAACAGATGGTCTATAAGTCCCTTCCAGCTCTAGATTTGGATTCCTTGGATAAAGGCATTGATGGCATGCATATTAAATTTACACATAACACAAATCTAGGAGGGATAGCTTCCATGGAGAATCCCTCTTTCTGACTTCTCTGTTACTGTCAAGGTACCAGCATCCACCTAGTGACTCAGGTTTGTAGTCATTTTCAGCTTCTCATTCTCTCTTCCCTGTTTCCCCCATATCCAGTTGATAAATTCTGTCAATTCTATTTTCATAGTATCTCTTGTAATGTGCCTTCTTTTCTCCTTTCACACTACTACCTGCCCTGGTGCAGGCTTTCTCCACCTCATGCCTAGATTATTGTAATAGACTTCTGGTTTGTCTCACTGCCTCAGATCAGGTATCAAAATAATCTTCCTGAAGCACAGATCTGACCATGTTATCTCTCAATACATTAAACTCCAGTGGCTCCCTCTTCCTGCAGGATTAAATATTAAATCATCTGTTTAGCTTTTAAAGTCTTTCACAACCTGGCCCTACATTTTCAGTCTTCTTATGCCTTAATCGTTCCCAATAACTGATCCAATGACATTGGTCTCCTTGGTGTTCTTGACACAAGATACTTCTCTCCATTCTGTGCATCTTCACTGGCTGTCCCCCATACCTGTATTGCTTTCCCTGCTTATCTCTGCCTGCTGGATTCTTGGTTTCCTTTAAATCTCAGCTAAAATCTCACCTTTTGCAAGAGGCCTTCCCTCTTTTCCCATGATCTTAATACCTTCCTTTTGAGATTACCTCCAATGTAATCTTTATATATCTTGTTTATAGGGCAGCTAGGTGGCACAGTGGATAGAGTGCCAAGCCTGGAGTTAGGAAGAACTGAGTGTCAAGTCCAGCCTCACACTTAATAACTGTGTGACCCTGGACAAGTCACTTAACCTTGTTTGCCATAGTTTCCTTATTTGTAAGATGAGCTGAAGAAGGAAAATGCAAACTGCTCCAGTATCTTTGCCAAGAAAACCCCAAATAGGGTCACAAAGAGTCACACATGCCTGAAGTGACTGAACAACAACAAAATCTTGTTTATACATAGTTCTTTTCATGTTGTCTTCTGTGAGAATGTGTGCTTCCTGAGAACAAGGACTATTTTTTAACCTTTTTTTGTATCCCTTATCATGGCACATAGTAGGCACTTAATAAATTATTGTTTACTTGACTTGGAGGACATGGGATTCAGAAAAGACCTTAGTAAAAAATTGATCCTAATCTAATAAAATAGAATTCAATAGAGATTAATATAAGGTCTTAGGTGTGGGTTCAGAAAACCACTTCAGAAGCACAAGAAGGTTGAGGCATGGCTAAAGAGCAACCTGGAAAGGATTAGGGTGTTTTAGTGAACAACAGTCTCAATATGACCCAGCATTTTGATGGAGTAGCCACAAAAGCTATTGTAATTTTAGCTACATCAAGAGGACATAGATTCCGGGAATAAGGAGATGATCATCTTTTTTATGTTTTGCCCTGGTTACACCACATATGGAGTATTGTATTCAGTTTTGGGTACCACACTTGGTAGTTATTTTCAGACTGAGTGTGGCGAGGCATAGGCAGGAGAATTATTTATCACTCAGCAGAGCGATTCAACTCCATCCTAGTACCTGGACTGGCCTAGCCTAAGGGCCCTCATCAAAGGTGTGTTCTACCTCCAAGCCTGACCCCAAGGCTTCCTGCTTCCTCCTTCCTTTCTAGGATTGAGTGAGCCCCAACTACTGGCCTGTGAGAATCTGTACAGCTCTAGATCAGTGATACTTTTATTCAATTTTGGAGCCTGCTCCTGCCTTCCTTGGGGAGAAATACACTTCCACTACTTAAGAGAGAAGCTTAGCAGGGTAGTAAGGGCCTCTGTTGAACCCAAGCCTTCTAACTTCAGAGCAAGTGATCTTTTCCAATGCACTGTCCAAAATTACCCTAGAGGCTGTGGGGGAGGGGGGGTGGAGAGGTGGGAAAGCACTCTACTGGATATTTACTTTAGAGTTGACATCAAAAAAACTATTGAATACCCTTTGAGTTCGACTGTTCAGTTAGTTCTGAACATAATTGTACTATTGTCTCACCCACAGTTTTCCATCTTTTCTATAAGAGTAGCTTGAGTTACTTAATTATTCTTTTGCTAAAATCTAGACAAACTATAACTGTAGAACTCTCCTGATCTGCCACTTGGGTAATACTGTCAAAAAAAAAAGGAATAAAGTTTGTCATGAGTTGTAATTGCTCTTTGTAATCACTGCTTTTCTTTTCTAGATCGTTACTAACCATCTCTTTCAATTCAGTTCAACTTAATATATGTTAAATTAACAAGCATATTAGCTGTCTGCTATGTGCCAGATACTGTGGTAAGTGCTCAGGATACGAAGACAAAAAAGAAAAATGAAGTCGTTCTCAAGTGTAAGCTCCTATTGTGCTGAGTATGGGGGCCAGCACAGAAAACATCGTGTATACAGATAAGTAAATATACAGCATATACACAAATATATATATGAAACATTTTTTTTTTTTGTGGGAAGGGGAGTATTTACAACTGGGGAAATCAGAAAAGGCTTCTTGTTGGAGTTGGATCTTCAACTAAGACCTTAAGGGATCTAAGAGTTCCAAGAGGTGGAAGTAAGGAAGGGGAACCTTCCCGTCATATGCAAAAACACAGAAGTAACTACCGCTTACAGGGAACTATCCAAGACCAGTTTTTGCTAGAATGAGAGAGAGAGTAATGTTTAATCAGAAAGGGAAGGTAGGTTAGAGTGAGATTTTGAAGGGTTTTAAATGTCAATCATGGGCATTTGTATTTTATCCTAGAGACAATAGGGAGCTAGTGAAGATTCTTTAGTAGACAAGTCTCCTTGGTTAGACAGATCCTTTAGGAATAAAAGTTTGGCAATATGTGGAGGATGGATTTGAAAGGAGAGAAGCTGGCTGTAGGAAGACAAATTAGGAGGCTACGTAATAGTTCCTGTGAGGATTCATGAGGGCCTAAACTTGCGTGGTTGCAGTGTGAATGAAGAGGAGAATGTGAGATATATTGAGGAGGTGGAATTGATAAGACTTGGCAACTGACTGGATATGGGAGCTGGCGATGGAGGCTGAAGAATAAAGGTTGGAACTTGCACAAATGGAAGAGTGGTGGTGCCCTGGACCAGAAATAGGGGAAATTAGGAAGAAGGATGGGCTTAGGGAAATCAATTAAGAAAGGATTTTTTAAGTACATACTCAATTACAGGCACTTTGCTAAGCACTGATAGAGAGGAAGGCAAAAGCAAAGAAGTGGCACCTGTGCTCAAGGAGCTTTTATACCAAGGCGGAGATAGGCTTTAAACAAATAGGTATTTATTAGAAACATACAGAGTAGAAAGAAGGTAACCTTAGAGGGGAGGGCTCTAGTGTCGGGGGAGGGGGAGAACTAAAGAAGGTGGCATTTAAGCTGAAACTGGAATGTGAAGAATCAGAGATGAAGAGGGAGAGCATTCTCCACAATGGAGGATGGCCAGTGGAAAGACACAAAAGGGAAATGGAATGAAGTTTTTTTTTTTTCAAGTTAACAGATTTTTAATTACAATCTTTTTATCCAAGTCAAAAGAATAAGTTATAAATACTTCAACATTGGAAAATAAGGAGTTTATAATTCATAGGTATTTCGGTCTGTGATAATTCTCTTCTCTGGCTCCCTAGAATATTTCAATAGAAATAAACACACCAACTGCTTTCATACCAAGAAAAAAAGCATCACTGATATAACAAAATGAAGGCTGTCCACATGGAGACAGAAACACCCCTTAGTCACATACCAAGAAACTTGTATATAAGGGGCCTTGTGCTCACCAGAAAGCAGAGTTATTTCTCATTGCATTTATTTGTTCATATGTTTTTCATTCAAACACTCTCATTTGCAGTGGGAAATGCTTTGGATGAATGGGTAACACTTGTTTAAGAAAGGTCTGGCAAAAAGTTCTTGTATGTGTACTTCGAATGCATTTGTGACTTGCAACAGGGAGAATCATTCCTCAATAAAACTTTATTATTCGGAAAAAACAAAACAAACAGCAATGGAATTCTTTTATGGGGAAATCTTTCATTAGGGGATAAACTACCCCTCCCCCCTTTCCCAAATCACTGTACTCGTTCAACCTCCAATTGTATACTTGCTACAATATATTAGTAACTCAGTGTTGGCCATTTTGTGACTAATAAATTGAAACATCATAGCTACGTGTTAAAATTGCACATTTTAATAAATTAACTGGCCATTTGAAGAGGCTAAATTGACACCTGAGCAACAAAATTCAGTGACTCAGTCCTCTCTCATTCCTACTCAAAATACCCCTAAACTATTTCAACTTCCACTTGACTGGATGAGTGTTTATGTTGTTTATATGGCCAAGCTTAAAATCTCCCCTTCCATTTAAGATTCCCAGTGAATAATGAGGTGCTGCAGTGAAGTATGAAGACATTTTGGACTAATGTATTCAGTTTCAAGGATAACACTGCTGATTTTTTTGTTCTTGAAATTCTTGTTTAAAAGAAAACAGTAAGTCAGGGTTTTCCCTGAATGAATCAACAATAGTCCCTACGAATGTGTATGGAAAGAGTTCCATGTAAATTAATATAAAAATATTGGCTAATAAAAATCTGACAAGACAATTTTTCAATTTTATCTTATTACTGGAGAGAGAAGTATCGAAGTCCAAATATGGCTATAAGTTAACCACCATATCTTGCAAACAGCAAATGCGAATGAGTCTTAATCTTTCCTGAAAATGAAGTAATGTGTTACTTATTTCCAGGTGATTATGGGTGAAGATGATCATTTCATGGAGATTTTAAAGAAAACACATACACAAGTTAGAATATAGTGTGAAAATGCATATGGTAGAATTCCAGAGTCTGAATGTAGATCAGAGCATACTATTTGCTCTCTTTTTGTTTTGTTTCTTCTTTCTCGTGATTCATTCCATTGGTTATAATTCTTCTTTTCAACATGACTAACGTGATAATATGTTTAATATGAATGTATCTGTAGAGCCTATATCAGATTGCATTCCATCTTGGGAAGTGGGAGAGAAGAGAGGGGGAGAAAATTTAAAACTCAAAAGCTTGTGGAACTAAATGTTCCAAACTAAAAGTAAATAAATAAATTAAAAGTTAAAAAAATGCATATGGTAATCCAGGCTTAAAATATGAATACAGATTAAAAGCAGACCAACATTCTCACAGTTCTGTTCATCCCAAAATGGGGAATGATGTGTTTTGGGCCATGTGAGCAAATGAAAGCGATTCCCCCAGCCTATTCCATTCCTACTTTTTTTTTTTAAATATCTCAGTTCTGTAAAGATAAAAAGAACATGGAATTTAAAATGTTCCAGCTTAATAATTAATAATTCTAAACAGGAGATGAAGTATTGTGGTTCTAGAATTTTGACTCAATGTTTAATGAAGATGTTTCAAACAGAATGAGTTAAATTCTAGTTTCAACCCAAGACACTTGTGAAAGATATCCTTCATGTTTAAACCTATACTGTTCAGAATTACAAAGTCCAGTAAGAGTGTAAGCTCCCTCGAACTTCTTATCATATTTGTAAAGAACTGCAAACCATCCTATTGTACCAAGTGTATTTGAACGTTCCATATATATATGTACCTATACACACAGCCCACAGACACGTATGCAGATACACACACACAAGAGGTTTCAGAAGTAAGTGTAGTGAATAGCAGCATCTAGTTCTTTGTGTTACACTTGATCGTGGAGGTGAGCAAGTCTCTAAGATAGTTTGTCCAGTTGAAGCAACACTTGTGCCAACAGAAGCACTCTCACCCTGTGGGAGCTCCATGTTGAGATCAAGGTCTGCTTCATCTGCCATTTCTTGAAGGAGCATATCTACTTGGTTTTGTGGAGTTGTTAGTGTTATAGAGCTGCTCATGGTGTCTTCCATTTGTTGTGTTTGAACATCTAATTGTTTCAAACTGGTGTTCAGATTTGTTGTTTCAACAATCTGGCTAGCAGCTGCTGTGAGCGTGTAAAATCATCAACAACCAGCTCACAGAATGCTGCAAGCCCAGGTCCTTTTGATCTGCTTTATTTAAGGAAAGCAACATTAAAGGGTTAACAATCTTACTTTAATGCAGCATACAAGTATCATTTACTTAGTTCAGGGGAAAAAACCAGCACCCTGAATTACAGACCAAATACAATTCCTAGTTATCAACATCTGAGTCTTCAGCCGGGGAGCTCATTACAATGGCTGGCCCACAGTCACACACCACTCCTGCTGTGGCTCAGAGCTCTGAGAGAGAATGCTAACCTCTGCGCTTATATATCCTGCTGAGGGCCCTGACCTCACCCAGGCTAGGCGTGGAAAAGTTTCACCCCCAACATCACATCAGATACAAATCAGTGACTCCCAGTTGTCTCAGTGCTGAGAAATACAAAAACATCCCACTTTATCTGCCCCATTCAAACAAAGGCCAGAATCATTAAAGGTCAACAGCAAAAAGTCCCACTTTAATTACTATTACATCCATTGAGGCAGATATCTTCTCAAGGTTCATGCTCCTCAGTGTAGCATCCATAGACTTAACTACACCTGCCATTGATTTGCCTTGCCCATTGTCACAGCTGTCTGAACTCTAGCTGCTGTAGCATCTACCCGAGCACTCATTCTCAAGAAATGAATTGCTTGGTTTTTCTGGTGGATTGCATTTTCAGCATGTATTCATGCAGCTTCTGTATTGCTCTTCTGAATGGCCTTTTTAATCTTGATCTTTTCAGCTTTTTCTTCTTTATCACACTTTTTGACATTCCTATTAAGTTCTTTAGCAGCAAACTTCAGGTTAAATGGATGTTTTTCTATATTCAACATGGTCTAGCCGTTTTTCCTGGGGGTGATGGTGGGTGGCTATGGAGCATCAGAACTGCACAGATTGTAGGCTGCAAGTCACCAGAGCTCTCTTGCTCCCATTTGCATGGAGGCAACTGCCTGGAATGAATTTTTTGAGGAACAGTTAGTAGACTAGACTATAGAGTGCGTGGAGGGGAGGAAAGAGTGAGAAGACTAGAAAGTAGGATGGGGACATTGAAAAAAATTCTTATTGTATTATATTTATTTTTTCAATGAACAAATTTCCCCCCTCCCTATCATTTAGAAAAAGAAAAGAAAAAAACCTCGTAATAAGTATGAATAGTCAAGTAAAACAAATTCTCACACTGGCCATATCCCCCCCCAAAAAAGTCTCATTCAGCATTGAGTCCGTCAGTTTTCTGTCAATAAGTAGGTAACGTGATTCATCATTGTTCCTCTAGGATCGTGGTTGCTCATTGTGGCATTATTGTATGAGTTTTGCTCACTTCATTCTGAATCAGTTCACACATGTTTTCCTGCATTTCACTGAAATTGTCAAAGAGACCAGTTTGTGAAGACCCTTATTTGCCAAAGGGAGGACTTAGAATTTGATCCTGGAAGTAATAGGGAGCCAGTGAAGTTTGTTAAACAAGAGAGTGACATGGTCAGATTCCTACTTTAGGAAAATCACTAGCAGCTGAGTGAAGGATAGATTAGAATGGGGATAATTAATCAGTCAGTAAACATTTATTAAGTTGCCTACTGTGTGCCAGGCATGTTGCTAAGTGCTGGGGATACAGTCCCTGTCTTCAAGGAGCTTACAGTCTGATGGGAGAGGCAACATACAAGCAAATATATACAAAGCAAGACA
Source organism: Trichosurus vulpecula (assembly GCF_011100635.1). Taxonomy (NCBI): domain Eukaryota; kingdom Metazoa; phylum Chordata; class Mammalia; order Diprotodontia; family Phalangeridae; genus Trichosurus; species Trichosurus vulpecula. Next base: position 113,644,661 of record NC_050573.1, on the reverse strand, counting down.
TATATATATATATACATATATATATATATATATATATATGTATATATATATATATGTATATATGTGATAAATAGGAAATAATTAACAAGAGGAAGGCAGTGAAATTGAGAGGTTGGGGAGTGCTTCCAGTAGAATATGGAATTGGAACTTAAAGGAAGCTAGGGTGGTCAGTAGTTGGGGCAGGGGAGGGAGAGTTTTTCAGGTATAGGGGACAGCCCATGCCATCTCCCAGAAAATACCTGGAACTGAGAGATGAAATGTCTTGTTTGTGGGACAGACAGGAGACCAGTATCACTGGTTTGAAGATAAGGGGAAGGGGAGTAAGGTGTAAGAAGACTGGAAAAGTAGGAGGGGGCCAGGTTATAAAGGACTTTGGAAAATGCCAAACAGAATATTTTATATTTGAACCTGGAGGTAGTAGGGAGCCCCTGAAGGTTTATGAGGAGGGGGGTGACATGTTCAGAATCAGGAATGAAAATTAGGAAAATCACTTTGGTGTCTGAATGGAGGATGGATTGGACTGGGGAGAGACTTGAGGCAGGCTGACTTACCAGCAGGCTGGTTCAGATGTGAGGTGATAAGGGCCTGTACCAGAGCGGTGGCAGTGTCAGAGAAGAGAAGGGGGTGTATTTGAGGCATGTTACAAAGGTGAAATTGACAGGACTTGACAATAGATTGACTATGAGGGATAAGAGATAGTGAGGAATCCAGGATGACTCTTAGTTTGTGAGCCTTAGGGACTGGGGTTTAAGGTGTTCACTAGACATCTACTTCAAGATGTCCTAAAGGCTGTTAAGAGATGCAAGCTTGGAGATCGGCAGAGAGATTGGGGTAGAAAAGATAGATTTGAGAATCATCAGCATAGACATGGTAATTAAATCCATGGGAGCTGATGAGATCACCAAATGAACGAGTATAGAAAAGAGGAGAGAAGACCCAGGACAGAACTCTGAGGAACACTTGTTGTAGAGGGCATAATCTGGAAGAATATCCAGTAAAGGAGACAGAGAAGGAGCAGTCAGAGAGGAGGAAAACCAGGAGAGAGTGATATCTTGAAAACCTAGAGAGAAGAGAATTTCAAGGAGGAAAGAGGGACTACCAGTATCTGAGACTCAGAGAGGTAAAGGAGAATGAGGATTGAAAGAAGGCCATTGGATTTGGCAACTAAGAAATCATTAGTAACTTTGGAGAGAGCACTTTCAGTAGAATGATAAGGTTCAAAGCCAGATTGTAAAGATTAAGAATAGAGAAGAGAAACAATGGAGGCACCTACTGTAGTAGACAGCTTTTTTAAGAAATTTAGCTACAGAGGGCAAATCAGATGGAGGATAGTTACTGGGTGTGAAGGGGTAGTGGTGGTGGTGATGGTAGAAGCATCAAAAGAAAGTTTTTCAGGATGGGGGAGAGATGGACATGTTTATAGGTAGTAGGAAATGAACCAGTAGAGAAAAAGAGAGAGACTGAAAATAAATGAAAGAGTGGAGATGACAGAGGGGGCAATCTGTTGGAAGAGATGGGATATAATGGGATTGCTTTAATAGGTAGTGGGGCTAGCCTTGGTAAGGATTAAGGCCACTTAGCCTATCATAATAGAGTAGGTGGAAAATGATGAGGGCATTCACTAGAGTGTTGGCTGTGTAAGTGAGAGAAGAGGATTTATAGCAGAAATGTAGCAGTAGAAATATCAAGATTTGGCAATTGGTTGAATATGGGAAGTGAATGAGAGTGAGGAATTGAGAAAGGTTCCAAGATTGTGAACTTGATAGACTGGGTGGATGGTAGTGCCCTCAGGAATAAGAGAGTTCAAAAGATGGGAAAGTTTGGGGCCAGGGAGGGAAAAAAAAATAACTCTTGTTTTAGATATGCTAGGTTGGAGATGCCAAGGGTTCATTCAGGTAGAGATGTCTTGCAGGTGATGTGGTCAATTGTGATGTGGGACTGGATTCCCAAAGAGAGACTAAGACTGGACACATAGATTTTGGAGTCATGTAAGAGATGATAGTTAAATCCATTGGAGACAATAATAGGGAAATCCTATCCCAATAACTACAAAAAAACTTAGGAAAGCAGTCTCTAATAAAACCTGCTGGGAAAACTGGAAAGCACCTTGGTAGAAATTAGGTTTAGGCACACTTTCCGCCGGATTCCATAATGTACACTAATAGACATATGACCATAATATTAAAACTCATAAAATTAAAAATTTAAAAGAGAAGCAGATTTTATTCCTTTCACTGCCATCGGTAAGAGATATATTCTTAACCAATTAAGGTATAGAGACAATTGCAAAAGATAAAATAGATAACTTTGATTATATAGAGCTTAAAATGTACAGAAATAAAATTATGTAGCATAAGGAACCAGTCAAAAAGGAGAAAATCTTTGTATCCATTTTTTTTTTTCTGATAAGGGTTTGGTATCTAAAATACATAAACAATTGATATGTGGTATATATCACATATAAATGATATGTATGTACAGATATTTATAGATTTTGATAGATACCTACATAAGTATGACCCAGATCCATTCCCTAGTAGAGAAGCAGTCAAAGACTATGAACAGACTTGTCAAAAGGATTGGCAGCTGTTAATGACTATATAAAATAATGCTCCATATCTCTAATACCAAGAGAAATGCAAGAAATCCCAACCACCCTGTGGTTTCCCTTCAAACTCTGCAAATTGGCAAAGATGACACAAAACAGAATTAGTGTTGGAAGGATTGTGGGAAGATTGGCACACTAGTGCCTTGTTAGTGGAGCTGTGAATCAGGACCACCGTTTTAGAAAACAATTTGGAATTATGTAAATAAAGTATCTAAAAAGTTCATACCCTTTGACCAAGAGATTCTTTTTCTAAGTTTATACCGCAAGGAGGCTCTTAATGATAAGGAGCCCTTATATACACCAGGATATTTATAGCAGTATTTTTGAAAGCAAAGAATTGGAAACAAAGTAGATATCCATCTATTGGGAAATGACTGACGAAAATTGTAATGTATGAATGTGATGGAATATTAATGTGCTATAAGAAATAATGAATATGATGAATATAGGAAAGCATGGAAAGGCCATATAAATTTATACAGAGGGCTTTGAGCTGAACCAAGAAAACAATAGGACTACAGTAATGTAATTGGAAAGAACAACCATGAAATAATCAAAAGGGAATGTTGTAAAAGTACGGAGAACAAGCAGAGAACAAAGGAAGAGATATGAGAAGACGCCTCCCCACTGCACAAATGTGATACAGTGCATATTTTTTCAGTCTTTTTTATCAGTTTTGCTAGGGATGGTTGTCACTTTTTTTCCTTTAAAAATATTGCTATATGGCATGATTCTCTGGGAGAAGAAGGGTAGGGATCTTGGGGGAAAATTATGGTATTGGTGTAACAATAAGATGTATAATAAAAATTATTTTAAAGAACAAATGAAGCTATTGTAAAAGCAGTGTATTCATCAAGATGATTTGGTATGGGTTAAGAAATAGAGGAACTGATTAGTGGAACAGATTAGGTATATGATATAAAGAAAAATTAATTTAGTCACCTAGTATTCAGTAAATCTGAAGACTCTAGCAACTGTGGTAAAGATTCATTCAATAAAAACTGCTGGAAATGCTGAAAAAGCACTGTGGTAGAAATTAAGTATAGACCAGTGTTGTCAAACTAAAATAGAGATCCCTGCAAACTGCATATTGACTTAGAAAACCGCAAATTAATATCTGTATTGCATTTTTATTTATCTTGTTAAATATTTCCCAATTACATTTTAATCTGGTTCTGAGTTTTGCTGTTGTGAGTTTGACTCCTTTCATATGGACTGTTATCTCTCAAGTGTACCAAGATAAGCTTCAAATGGATTCTAGATTTAGGAATTAAAAGTAATGTCATAAACAAATTAGAGGAGTGAGAAAGGAGGAGGGATATGTGAGATTCTTGTGGATATTGAATCAACAGCACTTGCTAAATGATTATTTATGGGGCATTAGATAGAGTGAGGAGCCCTGAGCAGGAGACTGGCAAGATTGTGAGTTTAGGTGACTTGAAGAATGGGATATCCTAGACAGAAAGAGTGACATTTCTGGGCCTACTTTTTCTAATATCTTCATTTTTTAGATGAAACTGAGGCCTAGAGAAGAAAATAACTTGTCCTTGTGCTTACTGCTATCATGTCCTTGTTCAGATCACTTACACTCTCTGGGCTTTAGTTTATTCGTCTAAAGATTGAGGAGTAGGACTGGATAGCCTCTGATGTCATTTTTGGCTTAAGATCTGATTCTCTGATCTAAAGTCACATAGTGAGTCATTGTCAGAGCTTGGACTTAAACCCTGAATCTTAATCCAGTGTCTTCCTGGTCACTTTATAGGTATGTAAGACTAGCCTTTCAGAGTTGTTTATTTCTTTCTGGACATTCTTCCAGAAATTTGAGTGGCTGCCACCAGATGAGGAATAGTGTTATGATAACCTGTGTGGGCCAGTAGGGACCTGGCTAAGATCATGACAAGGGGAAGGTGAAAGAAGAAGGGAATAAGCATTTATTAAGCACTTACTGTGCTTAATGTGTTTTACAAATAATATCTCATTTGATCATCCCAACAACCCTGGGAAATAGGTTATATTATAATCCCCATTTTCTAGTTAAGGAAACTGAATCAGGCTGAGATGAAGTCTTAGGAATTTCTGCCCTTAGAACTATTGTTTGGTCTTTGAGAGAGCAGGGAAAATTCCACCAGGTGGCAGCAGTGCTCTTCACATGGTTTTCCTAGTTAACCATGAGCCTAAATGATATTTTAGTAATTGAGGATGCACTGCTTTTGGATTGTTATAAAATAATGCTTAATGTCAAATTATTAGGTTATTTAAATTTAAAATCATAGAGCCTGAGTTATTCTGCATAAAATGCTAATGCCTTCCTACTGTTCATCACCTCCAGTTTATCTTGAATACACATAGTTGTTTGCGTGTTGTCTCTCTCATTAGACTGAGTTCCTTGAGAGTAGGCCTTGTCTTTTACCTCTCCTTGTATTCTCAGGGTTTATTGTTTGAAGGTAAACATGTGACTGTCCTATCAGATGTTGTCGTTTTTCCAAAGAGGACCAGTGACATCACAGGTGATATCTTCACTTGCATATGAATTGGATTGAAGTGAGGCAGAGTTTCACAATGTCTTCAGCCTCATTCTCTCTTCCAGAGTCATTGAAGTCCATTGGCAAGACAACAGTCAAGATGACTGGTGATGGCCTGGGATGCGGTAGATGACCTCATTTTCAGCGTCTGACCAAGCTCTAAGCACTCCACAGCACTTGCTTTAGCCAGCTTTTGTGGTGATTGGAACAAATTGTTCTCATCTGCCCATTCCTCCAGGGATGTCTCCACGTGCTTGGGGTAGATACCCTAAACTCACCAAAGCTTTTGTAGGCCTGTCAGTTACTCGTATTAAAGGCACTCCCAGATTGCAGTTTCCTAAGGCATATACCTTGTGCTTATTCACACAGTGTACATTCTGTTCTCCGAAGATGCAAAATACTACTGTATTAATAATTTTACTGATTGGGTTTTCAGTTATTTAGGGCACTCTGACTCTCATTTATTGAGGATACATACATGTACTTTTTCAATATAGATATATAGATTTAATCTGGATTATAGGTGAAACAGTATTTACTGACTTTTTAAGTTAATGGATACTTATTCTTTTGTCATTCACACTAATTCTATCTCTTTTTAATTGGATATTTATAAGAAGGCATATTACATGAGCATTTTTTTATGTGTATACTTTTCTATACTTTTCCTCTTCTGTCATTAGGCCAATGATGTTTTCCTAGGCAGTTTTGGAATGTTAAACTGTAGTGTGAAATGTATTTTTTCTTTCTATTGGTTTCCTTACTTAGTGTGAAAGCTGAGTAATTTCCTCTTAAAGTGCTATTGACATTTCTGAAGGATTTGGCATGCCTCACCTTACTTTGTGTGACGGTGGAGTCTCACACTACAAATTTCATGTTGTTCAAACACCTACAGTTTTTTCCCCTGAATATAATGACCCCTGAATTGGAGTCATTTCTTCATATATTGGCATGTGAATTTTTGAATCCCTTCCCTCCATCAATTCAAAATAGGCCTTTTTGAAGTAATAAATCAATTATATTTTAATTTTGTAAGGAAGATCTGTGCAGTATATAAATGTTTCTTTGCTTGTTCTGGGACTTATAGGCATAATCTTAGAACTGATTTTACTTTTTAAGTTTTTGGAGCAAAGACATACTTTAGCTTTCATTGACTGAAAGAATTGTGAAAATGACTAATACAGGGGAAAAGTTATTGAGCACTCATGTTAGGAAATTAGATTGGTACTGTGTGTATTTAAATAATTGATTGGTTTAACTATAAGCACTGATGACTGTCTCTGTGGTGAGAAAATATTTCTGGAACATTTAGCCAGTTTTCTTTGATATTCTCATAGAAAGATTTGATCTTATTAGAGAAAAAAATTCCAGTATAAAAAAATTGGGGCTTTTTTCTGTTCTTATATCCTTCTGCCTTTAGCAGAAGAAATATTGCCCAATCTGTGAAGTGTTATACTTAAATTCATTCTTAATGTTTGCAGTAATCCACTTTTTAATGAGGTGTTCACCAAAGAATGATGGTAATTTAAAGTAGAGAAGCCAGGTCTTTCAGTTTGGCTATTTTAATTTAAGTTAGGGTAGTATTTGCTGAGTGCCTATTATGTGCAAAGTATCTTGATAAACTGATAAACTTTGCAAAGTACCGTGTACAAGTGTGAGGTATTGTCATCATCATCATCATCATCATCATCATCATCATCATCACCAGTCCTGCCCCTGGGGAAACTTAGAGTGACAGAAGGATGAAGACATGTAAATTCTTTACCTTTAATTTATAATCCTTTTTTGTACAAGTGGAATAAGAGAAGTATCAAGGTTTTAGAGTAAGGGAGAAATCACTTCAGAGAATCAGAACGTGATTCCTGGATCTAACTTGTTCCTTAGCCTTGAAGAATGGTAAGAATTATGTGTGTACATGTGTATATGCATATACACAAATACATAGACATAAACATACATATACGAGATACATATATTATGTAAAATGAATATACAGACATGTATTTTAATTGCTAAAATGAAATATTTCTTTTGGTTGAATCTGTGAAGTTCAGTCATCCACTTGTTTCTCTTTCCTCATCAGGATGGCTGACCCAGAGTTGGTTGGTTGCATTTCATATTTTTACCTAAATACTTCAAAGCACCTAGCTTTTTACTTCACATTAAAACTTGCCCCTACTTTAAAATGTCACATGCCACATTTGAATTTACATCAAAGTAGTTTTGTGGAGAGGATTGTGGCTGGACGAGTTTACCCTGGTGTTAGATACTCTGGAGGTTAAATCTCTTTCTCTCCAGCCAGAAGCCCTACAGCTGCTGTCAAGTATTAAGCCTGCTAGCATTTGCCCTTGGCAATAGTTCTCTTCTTGAGACTCAGTGTTTCAGGCCCTGATTTTCCTTTGTAGGTGTGGGACCTAGCTGTAAAATAACTTGTGGAGCTCAGGCCCAACTCCACACTGATGTACTTCTTGCTTCATTGTCTTTTGGGACTGCGTTGCAAGAAGTGTGTTTGTGTTCCTTTAATTCATAGGAAGACTTCAGAAGAATTTATATTTGGACTGTAGTTGAACAAATTTTCTGTTAAATAAAGACTAATCCCCAGGGTTCAGATTGTTTTTCTTTTAGTGTAAAGCGGCGTATTGGAAGAAGGGTTGATTAAACAGTGCCAGCATGCACAACTTCATCCATAATTCATTTCTTCTCTTACTCATATTGAAGGTGAAGGTCAATGGGCTGTAGTATAGGAAACCACCATAGTATAGTTTCATATCTACAATTCTTATTGCTGAATGAATAAGACCTGCTTGGAGAAGAAACCATTATGTGAGAAAAGCTTCTATTAAAAGAGTTCTACATATTGGAAGAGTCCAAAGTTATCTGCTGGAAGAATAGTGTTGTATATTGAACCTGTGGTGAAACACAGCAGTGCTTATGAGAAGTGCTGCCTTTTACTCAGAGGCCTGAGCAGGGCTAATCCTGTCCCTCTCCTCTTCAGTAAACAACAGTGGCTTTCTGTCACCTTAAGGATCAAATATGAAAGAATCTGTTTGCTGTTCAAAGCTCTTTATCACTTGGTCCCTGCTACTATTCTACACTTCCTACACCTTATGCCCCATCTGTGATCCAGTGACGCTGGCCTCCTGACTAGTCCTCCAAGTGTTGTGGGGAGTCATCAGCTGTCTCTCGTGCTTGGAATGCCATTTCTCATCTCCATCTCCTGGCTCCTCTAGCATCCTGCAGGTCCCAGCTAAAATTTCACCATCTCCAAGAAACTTTTCCCCATCCCCCTTCATGCTAGTGCCTTCCTTCTGGTCATTATTCCCAATTGATCCTGTATATTTTTTTATGTAGTTATTTGCATGTTCTCTTCCATTAGACAGTGAACTCTGGAGAGCAGGGGACTGTCTTTGCTCTTCTTTTTCTTCCCCCATGCTTACAGAGTGCCTGAGACATAGTTGGCATTTAATAAATAAATGCTTGTTGACTACTTCAATTCTTTCTTCCTCAGGGCAGGGACTATGCTATTTTTTTCTTGTATACCTAGGCCTAGCACTTAGTAGGCATTTAATAAATGTGTTGTTTATATACTTTAGAGCCTTCATAAGTCTGAGAAGGGTATGCCATTAGGTCTTTGTCTCAGGGCACTAACAACTTCATTGAAACCACTGAGCTAACCTAGTTAGCAAGAATAATAATTAATTAAAATAGGAAATTATTAAATGGAGTTCTTACCTGCACCCCCACTCCCTACCTCACTTCTGTTCAGAGTAATCTGTTCCCTATTATGGCCTTTTCAGAAGCACTTTGTGCTCTTTGCTCCTTGTGCTAGACCCATGAGTGATGCTTCTTTTGTATATTTTTGACATTCTCTATATACATGATGTTTATGGCTTTTCACCATTTCCGGTTGCCTTCCTCTTTTCCATTTATTAAGCTCATATTGTCTGCAAGACATTGTCCTAGGATTGGAACCTAGATCTCCTGATTGCTATTCCAGTGCTCTTTTTATTGTGCCAAGCTGTCTTTGTGTTAGGTAAAACCTTTCCATATACCCACATAAATACATTTTTTAAGGCTAGTGCATTTAATAAAGAACAACTTTCTCATATGGTGTCATATTATTGTGGAATTTTGCTATAATGAAGTTGTGAAGGGGTCAAATTTATTGATTGTTGATATCAATTCATATTAAAGAATTCTGTTGATGGTGGACCGAGGGAAAGGAGGAGAGGAAGGTAGGTGTTTCAAATTTTGACTTATTTCAACTGAAGCAGCAAATATCTTGGCTCTGGTGCTGACCCTTTCCTCCTCTTTCCTTTTCCACTGTAGCACCTAAGCTGCTTTTGACTCAGTATTGTAGGTATGGGAGGAAAAGTTTTGGATCTCGTAGGTCTTCAATGCTCAGAATGATATAAGCCTGCAAAAACAGTCTTTACAAAAGAAGATAAAGCCTTTTTGCAAAATAAGCCACTAGAAAGTGTGGAGAGAGAGGCAGTAGCTTACAGTGGGGGATGCAGGGTCTGGCTTCCAAGGGGGAGGGGAAGGGGGAGGGACTGCTTCATAGTTTTCTATCTTTGTCTCTTTATAAGAGACAGGAATAGGAAGTTAGAGTAGGATAAACTAGTGACTGTGGAGTGAGGAGAACTGACTCTAGTCAACCCAGGTCAGGTTTGTTTAGCTTGGAGCCAAAATATTTTCCCTTGAAATCCATCTTCAAATTCATAATAGGAAACAGTTGAGAAAATATGTTTTAATAGACAGAACTTCACTTTATAGACAATTTTGGGTGGTAGCTACACTATTCAGAACATCAGTTTCTGGTTAGATCTGTGGGGCCTTTGTTGTATTCTATGGCTTCAGGTTGCACTCCTAATGCTGACTACTGCCATCCTGTTAATGCATACCTTTGATATAAGAGAATGTGGTTTAGTCATTACAAATTCTTCACCACTACTAGGAAGAAAATTTATAATGCATGTTTTACTGCTGGCAGGTCAATACCATCATCTTTGTATAGGGGATCATTGCATTTTAGACTTGGAATGGGGGCCTTATAGCTCATCTTGTTAACCCTCTTACCCTCATTTTAAAATTATAAATAATTTAATAAATTATAGTCTGTATGGCATTTTAAGGAATGGAAATGTGTTCTAAATTTAGAAAATTTTGTAGAGAGCTTTGTTTCAACTAAAAAGGATCAGAGCTATTGTAGAGAGATTAATATAGACATTTAAATTAGGTAACCAAGGGGGATATTAGGCATTTAATACATTCTTGTTGATTGATTGATTAAAGTGTTGACTGGAAGATGAATTCCTTTTTTGGGTGGTTAAAGCTCTTTTTTTTTCCCTTAGTGTAGTTATTCTCAAACTTTTTGATCTTAGGACTCCCTTCATGCTCTTAAAAATTATTGAGGACCTCAAAGAGCTTTTGTTTATGTGGATAAATTATACCCGTGTTAGAAATTAAAATAAATAGAATTTTAAAATATTAATTTATTTAAAATAATAATAAATCTATTACATGTTAACATAAAGAATGTTTTATTAAAAATACTATATTTTCCAAGACAAATGCAATTTAGTGACAAGAATGGCATTGTTTTGCATATTTTTCCAAAGCTCTTTAAAATCTGGCTTATTAAAAGCCAGCAGGATTCTCATCTGTTTCTGCATTCAGTCTCTTGAAATATGTTATTTTGATTAAAGACCATGAAGAAAATCCAACTACATACAGAACAGAGAGGATGATTTTAACAGACAAATAATGCTTTAATATTATTATGAAAATAATCTTGACTTCATGGACTGACCCCCTGAAAGAGTCTTAGGTACTAGTAGGGGTCTAAGATAACACTTTACAAACAGCTATTTTAATGATGTGCCTTTTAGTATGCTTAGATAGTATTGTAGTTTGTTCTTTCATACTCATTAATCATTCTTTTGTATTCTTGTTGTGAAATACTTGAGGATATTGGAGGTAGTAGCCATTTTTTAATATTGAAATAATCATTTTTATTTCTCTGAATCTTATTTATTCTTTCAAAGTCTACAGACTGCACAGTGAGCTTTGTCCAGGTGCTTAAAAATTTGGAAGCATAATGCAGATATTCAAATTTGTGTACATACCAATTTATGCATCATATCCCGGTAACACCCAATACCTTTCCTGGGCTTATGTGTGAAGTTTCAGAGAGCCCAGTTGTAGTGGGGAAAAAAAAGGAAGAAAGGTTCCAGTGCTCAAATGGGAAATATTTAGAGATATCTCTTAAGAGTTTGGCACTTCCCCAACTGATGAGCATTGACTTTGCTTCTACTTCTTTGCTACCACAAAAAGTACTGCTAAAAATATTTTGTTTTATCTGGCACCTTTCTATCTTTGGCCTTTTTAAGTCTATGCCTACCTGCGAGATCTCTGGGTTAAAGAGTATGGACATTTTCATCACTGTCTTAGCACATTTTAAGATTGCTTTCCAGAGTAATTAGACCAATTCATAGCTCTACTAACTGTGTTAATGTGTTTGTCTTTTCACAATTCTTCCAGCATTAACTATTCCCATTTTTAAATCATCATTGCCATTTTGTTGAATGAGAGGTGAAATTTGAGTTGTTTTAATTTTCATTTTTCTTAGTGATATGATCAGTCTTTCATAGTAATCTGCAATTCTTTTGAAAACTTTTTCTTATCTTTTGACCACTTAGCTTATTAGAGAATGACTGTGTCATGTATATTTGTGTTAGTATCTTGGAGAGCAAGACCTCAACGGATATTTTTCTAAATTGATAATATCTTTCCTTTACATATAGAATAGGTGCATAATAAGTATATTATTTGTTTAATCCCCTGTTAAAGTAATTTTTCCCTCATTCATTCAACAAACATTTGGTTCTGTTGTCTAGTTGTTCTGTTTCCTAGCTCCAACCTTACTTTTCATCTCTAAAGTTATTAAAAAGGGGATACAGGGGATGAAGAGAGGAGAAACAAGAAAAACAATCTTTAAAAAAAATCTGTCATCTCATATTGACAATTTTACATGGCATTTAATATGGAAGGATATGTATGTATTTATGTGTTATACATAACTTTAATAGAACTAGTTGACATAAAGTAAAGCAATTTTACTTGGGTCTTTTCATCGTTGTGGATTTAACTTTGCTAAAGGTGACGTTTGATTAAAAAATTATCTATAATTTTTAAAAAGTTTTCTTTGAAAAAAATTTTTTGATACATAGCTATGAGGCAGAAAAAAATGCTGGAAGAAAAAGTGGGTACTAGAATTCAAATTACATACCTTTCTTTTGGATAATTTGTTATGGTTAACTTGAATTAAAGACACCAGGTTCTCATTCATTCTCTCTCTCTCTCTCTCTCTCTCTCTCTCTCTCTCTCTCTCTCTCTCCTCTCCTCCTCCCTCACTCTCCCTCCCCCTCTCCCCTTCCCTCCCTCCCTCACTCTCCCTCTCCCTCTCACTCCCTCCATCCCTCTGTCTCTCCCTTACCCCCCTCCCTCCCTTTCTCTCTTTCCCTTTCCCCCTCCCTCCCTCTCAGAGTTGAAAGGCCATTTTGATACTCATTTCACTTCCTATATCATTCTTGTAACAAAACTGTTTGCTTCGCTGTACGGCCACAATAAATTGTGACTAACAGACAATTGATAGTGTTTGGATGTGCCAAACCAGGAAGAATTAGTTGGAATTGTGACGAGCAGTGAGGTATTAGTTATTTCAGCTACTTTTTTTTTATGTTTTGTCTCAAAGATGGAGCTGATGTTAGCATTTAAACACTCTTTCCTTGCCATTGATTATATTAATAGCTGATATATACATAGCATTTTAAGGTTGACAAAACACTTATGAAACAGGTACAGCAGGTAGTATCATACTTGTTTTACAGATTAGGAAATTGAGGCATACAGAGTTTTTGAGCCATTGGCTTCAAAGATATTATTTTTCTAGTGCGCAACCTTTGAATCCTGTGTTTTTGACTCTCTCTTCATTATAACAGATAACATATCTGTGTTTTGATAAATACTGAAAAAGTATTGTATCATTCAAAAAACATACCATTAAAATAGGTAAATTAGAAATGAGTTCAGGAGGAAAAAATTGAAAGGAGAGTAAAAGTTTAGAACAGAAGGTTGAAAACATTATTTTAATAGTGATTTCCAGAAAAAATAATATGGCTCAAAGAGAACTCGTTGAATCCATGAGACAAGAAATATTAGGATAAAGTCAAAAGAATTTTTAAAAAAATAGAGCAAAATGTAAATTATCTGCTTTAAAAAACAATTGACCTGGAAAACAGGTTGCAGAAAGTGAATTTAAAATCATTACAGTCCCTGAAAATCATGCCCCTATAAAAAAACAAAAACCTGGATACTATATTTTAAGAAATCATAAAAGTGAAAATACAAAAAATTCAACAGTCATCTATTGATAGCAACCACAAACTGAAAACCTGCAGAATGTCAAAGGCAAAATTCAGAGCTCTCTGGTCAGTGGAAATCCTTATAAGCAACCAGAAAGAATCACATGATTGTCCTGCAGCTGTGATAAGGGAGAGAATATCTAGGAATGTAATGTTCCAAAAAGGCATAAAGAACAAGGCTGACAACTAAGAATAACATACTTTATAAAACTGGGTATAATGCTACAAGGTAAAAAATAATGAACTTTTTACAAGAGAACTTATAGCATTCCAGATGAAAAGTTCAGAATGGAGTATAATCTTTGAAACTCAAAAACAGTAATGAAGAGAAACCTAGAAACTAAGTATATTTGACCAATTTAAATTAGGCTAAACAATGATGAACTGTGTTTATACTAATGGAAGGAGAGGGGTCACAGAGGGACAAACATAGACTTGGGTGTGGTTTTATTCTGTTTTGTTGGTTGTAAGAAAGCAAAGAAAAGGGAAGAACAAAGAAATACATTAGAGAAAAAATGAGGAAGAAAAGGGAAGAATTTATTATTTCACTTAAATGGGAAATGTGAGGAGAGTATATAAACGTGGAGAACCATGACCATGGCCATCAATGGGATAAAATCATCCATAAAATAGAGAAGGGCAGTAGAATGGATTTGAAGCAGAATCCAACAGTGCTATTTACAAGAAATACACTTGAAACATCAAGATTCCCACAGAGATAAAATGAGGGACTAGAACAGAAATTGTGCTTCAGACAGATTCAAAAAAGTAGTGGTTGTCATAATCTCAGACCAGGCAACAGTAAAAGAGATAAGTAGAGAAAATGCTTTATGCTTTACCGTGGACGTATCAAACTCATGACCCTCTCTACAAAACTTTTGGGTGTCCCAAACCAGATTAAAATTGGGAAATGTTTGACCAATGAAATAAACATATAATTTAACATAGGTAATTTTAAAAAGTTTTTATGTGGCTCCCAGAGATCTGTTTCTATTTGAGTTTGACACCACTATTTTGATGCATTATAGAAAACAAAATAACATCAATATGTAATATATATGTTTAATCATGATTCATTATTATATTTATCAGAATTCTTGTCTTTCAAAGTTTTTACATTGTTGCTATTCTTACAGATTGTTCTCATTGTTCTATTCAGCTCACGTAAGTCTTCACAGATTTCACTGAAATCTTCTTTCAGTATTTCTTACGGAAACATAATATTCTATTACAGTCATATACTGTAATTTGATAAGCTGTTTTCCAGTTGATGGACACCCCCTTAGTTTCCAGTTCTTTGCCACCATAATAACTTCTGCTAGAAATCTTTTTGTGGGTTCTTTTCCATTTCTTTTTATTTTTTTAGGGTGTAAGGGTATTACTAGGTCAAAGAGTATATAGTTTTTATGACTTTTTGGGGGCATAGTTTCAAATTGCTTCTCACAATGGCTGGACCAGTTCATAGCTCCATCAACATTCTTAATGTTTTAGTGCATTAATAAAAGGAAGCTAGGTGGCTCAATGGGTAAGAGCACCAGACTTGGAGTCAGGAAGACCTGTGTTTAAATCCCGTCTCAGACACTTTCTAGCTGGGCAAAGTCACTTAACTTCTCTTAGCCTCAATTTCCCTGTCAATAAAATGGAGATAATAGCACTTACTTCACAAGGTTGTTGTGAGGATCAAATGAAATCAAATAAGATAACAGCTCTTTGCAAACCTTTAAGCAATATATCAGTACTAGCTATTCTTATTAATGTACTTGTTTTCTTGCAACCCTTCCACTGTATGTCATTTTCCTTTTTCGTTAACTTTGCCAATCTAATGGGTGTGAGATTGAACCTCACAGCTTAACACTCTTAAGAAATAAATGTATCACTTAATTCTTCAACAGAAAGTGGTCATTTTTTTCCAAACATTGATCCAGTATTAGAAATACTGACTGTAAACTGGTCTCAGCAGATTTTTTTTTGAGCAATAAGATATAAAACTGGTGTAGTCATTACTGTCTCAAAGAGTCCCATATCTGTCGTTTTTGTGATCTTTAGCATTATAGGTCCTGCTTTAGGGTCATTTATCCATTCTGTGTTCTTTAATAGGTTTTCAATCTTCAGGTGCTAGTGAAGTTTTAGGATTAGGTAGTCTTAACTGCAGGACTGAGTTGTCAAATTCCTTGTCAGGATCTTCTGGTGTAGACTTTAGGACTCCTGATAGCCATTCCCATGCTTTGTTTTGCTGGTTGTTGTTTACTTTTGAGTGCACCTATCATTTCCTTTTCATCAAATCCCATCCATGTCATCTGTACCACGATACAGGATCAGGCCAAACTTCTTTTTCCCTAATCTTTTGGAGGATTTCCCTGACCGTAGTGATAATTTAATACTTGGGAGCTGATGAGATCACCAAGTGAAATAGTATACAGGGAGAAGAAAAGAGAAGAGCTCTCAAGACAGAGGCCTTGACTATGGTTAGTGGGTATAACTTGGATAAAAATCCAGCAAGGGCAACCAGGAGAAAGTAGTATAAGGAAACTTACAGGAAAAAAAGAGTATTGAGAAGAGGGTGATTGATTGTGTCAGCCTCTTCAAAGGTCAAGAAGGCTGAGGATTGAGAAAAGGCCATTAGATTTTTCAATGAAAAGATCTTTGGTAGCTTTAGAGAGAGCAATTTTGGTTGAATGTTCAGGTTGGAAGCCAGACTATAGAGAGTTAAGAAGAGAGTGAGAGGAGAGGAAGTAGTAGCATCTATTTTAGACTGCCTTCTCGAGGAGTTTAGCCACAAAGGGCAAGAGAGATATAGGATGATGTATAGCAGTGATAGATTGATGTATCAAGTGATGGTTTTTTTCAGGTGGGGGGAGATACAGACATGTTTGTAGACAGTAAGGAAGCATCTGGTAGAGGAGAGATTGAAGATGAGAGAGAGTGAGGTTAAATAGAAGGGTCAAGGGGGCAGAGCCAAGATGGCAGCAGGAAAGCAGGGACTTGCTTAAGCTCCCCCCCCCCACCAAATTCCTCCAAACACCTGTAAAAATGGCTCTGAACAAATTCTAGAGCTGCAGAACCCACAAAATAGCAGAGGAAAACAGATCTCCAGTCCAGGAGAGCCTGGGTGGTCTTTGGGAAGGGTCTATAACAGGGTGCTGAGAGAGGAGAGCAGCCCAGTGTGGGCTGCACCGTGACAGACCAGACCTGGAGTCAGCCAGCTGGAAGAAGCCATGGGGCCATGAAACAGTAAGCTGTGACAGTTACCAGACTTCTCAACCCAGAAATGCCAAAGAACAGGTTGGGGGAAACTGTGGGATGGAGTCCAGAGTGGTCCAGCCGCCAGCTCTGGGGGTGGAGGAGGTCATGCAGCGGTGGTGGTAGCAGTAGCTGGAAGCTCCTGAGGCTGCCTCCAGAGCTCCAGCGGCTTCCCAAGTCCCTGGCTCACACAGTCGGAGGAATCTAGCAGCAGATCAGAGCCGGAATGCAAGGAGCACTTTGTGGGCACAAAGGCAGATTCTCTTGCTGTGCCCTGCTTGGATCTGAATTGCAGTCCTGATTGGAGGTTCTTGGGGGAGGAGGAGCACTGCTGTGACAGAGCCTGGGGTGATGGTGGAGTAGAAGTAGCTTTGAAAACAGCAGTGCTTGGACGCTTGGACGCTAAAGCTTGGGACAAAGTACTCTCTACTCTACAAGCAGTCATATCCTGACAAAAACTCAAGGGTCAAGTAGTTGGCTGGGAACATGAACAGCAGCAAAAATGAACTCAGAGTCAAACTCAGACTCAAACTCAAACTCTAGATTCCTTTTTTGGTGACAAAGAAGATCAAATCTTACAGCCAGAAGAAGTCAACAAAGTCAAAGAGCCTGCATCAAAAGCCTCCAAGAAAGATATGAATTGGTCTCAGGCCATGGAAGAGCTCAAAAAGCATTTGAAAAAGCAAGTAAGAGAAGTAGAGGAAAAATTGGGATGAGAAATGAGAGTGATGCAAGAAAACCATGAAAACAAGTCAATGACTTGCTAAAGGAGACCCCAAAAATACTGAAGAAAATAACACCTTTAAGAATAGACTAACCCAAATGGCAAAAGAGCTCCAAAAAGCCAATGAGGAGAAGAATGCCTTGAAAGGCAGAATTAGCCAAATGGAAAAGGACGTCCAAAAGACCACTGAAGAAAATAACCACCTTAAAAATTAGATTGGAGCAAGTGGAAGCTAGTGACTTTATGAGAAACCTAGATATTATAAAACAGAACCAAAGGAATGAAAAAATGGAAGACAATGTGAAATCTCTCATTGGAAAAACCACTGACCTAGAAAATAGATCCAGGAGAGACAATTTAAAAATTACTGGACTACCTGAAAGCCACGATCAAAAAAAGAGCCTAGACATCATCTTTCAAGAAATTATCAAGGAAAACTACCCTGATATTCTAAAACCAGAGGGTAAAATAGAAATTGAAAGAATCCACAGATCACCTCCTCAAAAAGATCCCCAAAAGAAAACTCCTAGGAATATTGTTGCCAAATTTCAGAGCTTCCACGTCAAGGAGAAAATACTGCAAGCAGCCAGAAAGGAACAATTTGAGTATTGTGAAAACGCAATCAGGATAACTCAAGATCTAGCAGCTTCTACATTAAGGGATCAAAGGCCTTGGAATTTGATATTCTGGAGGTCAGTGGAGCTAGGATTAAAACCAAGAATCACCTACCCAGCAAAACTGAGTATAATGCTCCAAAGCAAAATATGGATTTTCAATAAAATAGAGGACTTTCAAGCTTTCTCAGTGAAAAGACCAGCGCTGAATAGAAAATCTGACTTTCAAACACAAGAATCAAGAGAAGCATGAAAAGGTAAACAAGAAAGAGAAATCATAAGGGACTTTAATATTAAAGTTGAACTGTTTTGTTTACATTCCTAAATGGAAAGATGATGTGTGTAATTCAGAAGACCTTTCTCAGTATTAGGGGAGTTGAAGGGAATATAGACAGAGGGCACGGGATGAGTTGAATATGAAGGGATGATATCTAAAAAAATGAAATAAATTTAAGGGGTGAGAGAGGAATATATTGACAGAGGGAGAAAGGGAGAGATAGGATGGGGTAAATTATCTCACATAAAAATGGCAAGAAAAAGCAGTTCTGTTGGAAGGGAAGAGGGGGCAGGTGAGGGGGAATGAGTGAATCTTACTCTCTTCGGATTCAACTTGAGGAGGGAATAACATACACATTCAATTGAGTATCTTCACAGGAAAGTAAGGGGAAGGGGATTAAAAAAGGGGGGATGATAGAAGGGAGGGCAGATAGGGGGAGGAGGTAATCAAAAGCAAACACTTTTGAAAAGGGACGGGGTCAAGGGAGAAAATTGAATAAAGGGGGACAGGATAGGATGGAAGGAAATATATTTAGCCTTTCACAACATGAGCATTGTGGAAGTGTTTTACATAATGATACATGTGTGATCTATGTTGAATTGCTTGCCTTCCTAGGGAGGGTCGGTGGGAAGGGAGGAGGGGAGAGAAGTTGGAAAAAGTTTTAAAAGCAGATACTTAAAAAAATTAAAATTTTTTTCCTTTTTTTGCATGCAGCTGGGAAACAGGATATATAGGGAATGGGGCATAGAAATCTATCCTGCCCTATTAGAAAGTAAGGGTAAATGGGGGGGGGGGGGAATGGGGTGAAAGAGGGGAGGGCTGACTGGGGAATGAGGCAATCAGAGTATATGCCATCTTGGAATGGTGGGGAGGGTTGAGATGGAGAGAAAATTTGTAACTCAAAATCTTGTGGAAATCAATGTTGAAAACTAAAATATTAAATAAAATATATACAGAAAAAAATAAATAGAGGGGTCAATCTGGAAAAGCCAAGGTGGAGTGGGGTTATTTGTTAGAGGCATTTGTCTTGGCAAAGACAAGGGCCACCTCTTCATTTGAGATAGCCTTGAAGGTGATAGTGGCAGAAGACATTTGAGTGGTATGAGATGAGGAAAGGAAGAGAGGGAACTCTTGGTGAGTGGCCTCAATTTTTTCAGTAAAATCTGAGGCATGGTTCTTAGCTGAGCAAGTAGGGGCAGGGTAGCCATGAGAGGTTTGAAGAGGGATGAAAAAGTTTAGAAGAGCTGCTGTGGTGAGTGGGATATTTGAGTTAATTAAAGAAGCGTTAAAGGATTGCCTAGGAGTAGTGAGGCCCAGTTGAGGTTATGTAACATAAATTTGTAGTAGACCCAGTCATCATGGTTTAATTTTTCTCCAATTTGTTTAGCAGCATGTGTGTAGAAGCAGAGGCAGTGGATGATGAGATTAAGTCTGAGGCTTGGCAGGGTAAGATCAGTAGGACAAAAAAAGAGGACAGTATAGAGTTAAACTGCTTCACCAGAGGTTCACTTAGGGGGAAAAGAAGAGAGTGTATGTAGTTAGTGCAGGGGTGATGGCCAGGGAAAGAACTGAGGAGTTGAGGGATTGGAGGTCATACTGTGGACAGAGAACAGGTGTTTGAGCTTTCAAGGCAGCAGAAGTTGATGACACTAACTTGTGATCAGATAAAGGAATTTTAGAGTTCATTTACATGGAAGTGGAGCATTTGTGGGTGATGGTGAGATCCTGGGCATTTTTGTATATGACTGTAGTGGGATGGAGTAGGTGGTATGAAATGAATAGATTGAGGAACTGGGAGGTTAGGGTATTTGAGAAGTATCTGTATGAATATTGAAGTTCCTTAGTATGAGGTCAGGATATGGGAGGAGGGGGAGAGAAATACTGTGAGCCAGTCACTTAATACTTTAAGGAAGGAAAGGGGATGTTCTTTAGGTAGGTAGACAGCAGCTACCAGAATTTTGCTTGGGGTGGTAGATAAAGATTGAATGGAGTGATTACTGTGTGATGGCAGTAGAGGCAGAATCTGGAAGTGACAGTGGGAAGTAGGGAGTATTCAAACTCTTCCACCTTGCTCAGTGACTGGGAGGAATGACTGAAAGTGTAACCAGTGCTGGAAAGGGTGTCCAGGGGAACTGTGAAATTTTGTTTAATGGGAGGAATTAAGAAAATGCTTAGAATTAGGAAAATCACTTTAGTCATAAATGTCTAGTATGTGATAGGTCTTTTTCTAGGTATTAGACACAGAGATGCAAAAATAAGGCAGTTCTTGCCTTCACAAAGTTCATATTTTAATGGGGGGGGCAATATGTAGGGAAATGGTGGCTAAGGAAGGGTGTTTTAGTCTTCAGAGTCACAGGGTTGTACTATAAGTGGTGATTTCCAAGTCTTTTCCAGAAGCTTATCATTTCTAGAGTAGAGGTGGAATATTGGGGTTATGGTATATATGTAGCAGCTGAGCAAATGGGAAGATACTTTGGTTGGATAATGCAATAGATGGATCCTTAATTTGAAATCAAACATGAATCTGAGGTGTTACTGAGAGCACCTGCCCATGTTGCATGTTCACTGCAGCCTTGTTTCTGAACACAAAGCATGTGCACTTTGCACTGCATGTGCCCTTAAGGCACTTGCCACAATTCAGTGCCAGCCAACACTGTCAAAACCTGAAAAGGGTTTGTGAGTGGAAAAAGTTTAAGAAGCCTTGGCCCACATAAGATGGTTTTAGTGACTTGTACTTACTTGTTAATCATTCAGAATTACTTGGAAGATAGCATCTCTTTAGATCTGGTCTGGAGGCTGTTGTTCCAGATGAGGGTTAGGGATGAGTAACATAGCATGACAGGTGCCCAGAAGCTTGAGGTGGATGGTTTATATTGTGGTGGATGGCCTATGGATGTGATGTAATTTATTATAACAAAGTCTGCTTTATAGTAAGTAGTGCCATAGTAGTGTTCCATTTTAATTGAAAAATGGAAATTGTTGTTTTTTTAAGTTGTAGGAATAGATGGGATGAAGAAAGATTAAGATAAAGGAATTTCAGATATTGTAATCAAGGAAGTGATTGCAGACTTGTGGTTGAAGACAAGAACAAGGATGTGACCTTGCCTGTATGAAGCTGATGTGGAGTAGATGAGTTCGGCTTACATGTTGAGTAGATTCATGAATTGGAATTGGGCAAGTTGTAAGATTCTTTTATATGGGGGAGTATCTCATGAAAAGGGCAGCCATGTGGTGCAGTGGATAGAGCACTGGCCCTGAAATTAGGAAGACTCATCTTGAATTCAAATCCATCCTCAGACACTTACTAGCTAGCTATGTGACCCTGGACAAGTCACTTAACTGTTTGCCTCAGTTCCTCATCTGTAAAATGAACTGGAGAAAGATATGGCAAACTGCTCCAGTATCTTTGCCAAGAAAACTCCTAATGGGGTCACGGAGAGGTGGACATGACTGAAATGGCTGAGCGAATCTCATGAAAAGTGGGTTTGTGAATTTTAGTTTTTGAACTGAGATAAGAGAAATTGAGATAAAATAGGACCATTTTTATACTATATGTTAGGAAATTGTACAGTAAAAACTAGTTTCCCTGGGATTCTGTCAGCTAAAAAGCATGACTCTTCTATGATTTGCCTATATAATTGATGTTTATAGTTATGACCTTGAGGCGTTGCAGGTTTATAAAGTATTTTCTGAATCATCAAGGATTAATCGTGTTGTATTCTCCATAGTTGATGTATTAAGTGTATTTTATTCTAATTTTATTGTATTTAAAACTTGTTTAACTGCATATAGTTGATACTAAAGTAGCTAGCTTCTTGTTAAGCTGAACTCCATGTTCTCACATTAGAGATCTGAAGAAATATTTTAAATTGGAGGTGGATTAGAAAGATTGCATAATTGAAAATAAAAAATTTAATTTGTATACTTGAAATAGACTACCTGGCCCAGTAGGTAGCAGTTTTTATGCTGGGATCCCACTTCAGGTTTGAGCCTTTACATTAGCATAACTAAGTGTGAAAATACAGTTTCCTTTATTTGTAGTGATCAGATATAAAGATAGGTGGCTCTTGAACTAATTTCTCTTCAGATTCTATTTTCCATTCATCCATATAAAATAACTTATCTTTGCTAGTAGGAATAATGCAATGGGGCCTGAATCCAAGGGCAACTCTCTATCCACTAAGCTGGGCCTTTTTGTCACAGAGAAGTTTAGTTTCATTAAAGAGCACCAGTGCTAATTGCTGACAGCAATTCAACTACTCACCTCTTGGTATTTATTTCTGTACCCAGTTGATTCATGGTTTGTATTGTCTTTCCTAGGGGAATTTATAGATTGTCCATGTTCTCTACCTCCTGACTTTCCTGTTTTCCTTAAAGTCCCAGCTAAAATTACACCTTCTAAAAGAAGCCTTTCCCAATCCCTCTTAATTCTAGTGCTTTCCCTCTATTAATTATTTCCTATTTATCCTGTATGTTTCTTATTCATACATGCTTACTTATCTCCCCCTTTAAACTGTGAGCTTCTGGAGGTGGCATTTTAAAAGGTCTGAGAGATGTGATTTCTGGGTAACGTAATCATTTTTTTAAATAATGCCAGCATTTTAATAAAAGGATGGTCATTTAGCCATTTCTCTCTTAAACCAAAGATAATCATGGCAGCAGGCTCATGGCTTATATGCCTATTGGAAGAGGGGTGTTCCCAAGGGTGGCAGTCAACTCCAATTGGCTAAGAATTAATGAGAGAATGAATATTACAATGAGGGGCTGGATGTGAATTTTGATTATGTCATTTACTTCTAAGTTAGCCCCAGTTTTGAGCAATCTATTCAAAGAAATTATCCCCACCCAGACCTGAGTAGAGCAACTGGGTGGGCTCTGGATAGAGGAGCCTTCAGAGAAGGAGGTCTTGAAATGAGGTTAAAAGACAAAGGGGGAAATATGAATCTTCCCAAATAATTTGTTATTAATAATCATTTCTCTTAGAGGCTAGGGATTGTCTTTTGCCTGTTTTGTTATTCCTAGCACTTAGCACAGTACCTGGCACATAGTATGCATAAATGCTTATTGACTGACTGTTCTGGGCTGGACTGACTCAGGCCAGTCTTCTGGTAGTTTAGGTTCAATCCTGGAACTAAATGAGATATTCATAGGTTATTCAACAGTTGACAAAAGATTTGCTTAGCCTTAGCAGTAAGGTAATCAACAAGGATGGGCATTGTGAATCAAGTTGATTCAGCTGAGTGAAGCTTCATTGCCCAGGGTACCATTGTGGTCCCCTAGAGAGCGCCTAAGACTCCTCTTGGTTGTTTTCTCCTTAGCCAATTAGGAAGTGATATCAACAACCTGGACCCTTTGTCTCATGAGCCAACCAAGTCTCGAGAACAATTTTAGTACCTTTTAAAGAAAAACTAGCTTAACTTGCACAGAGAAACAGGGTTATGCTGTTGTTCTTACTACATCATCTAAGTGTGTATCATAATATGGACACTAGGTATTCTTCATTAACTTATTTGTTGAGTGATTACAGTATTCTTCCAGGAGGTAATGTTATGTTCTGGGCCTTGGTGCTACCAATACACTGTCATTTGCAAACAGTAACATCTGGAGTATTGGTGTATGCATAGGAAGCACCTTTTCAACTTGGACTTTGTGCTAGTTATCCTCCTTCACAGTGATGATGAAAGACTTTTTGTGATCATATGTCTATGTATTATCACATGCCTGTGATTGAAGGGTTGTTGAACAAAGTTTGGTCTGTTATGTTTTCAAGGAATCTTGAATGATTTTTCTATATGGGCAGATAGAAATACCTTGTTGAAAGAGAGACTTCAAGGAAATTTTTATTCAATCAAATCATAATTAACATGATGAGCCTAGTGAGATAATACTGTTCTACATCTTTCAGTTGCGAAATGGTGAAGATGTGGTTTACTGTGGAATATCACTTATGAAAGCCTGCCATTTCCTTTTTTTAATGATGTTCTTGTATATGGTAGGATGCAGCACATACTGCAGCAACATTAAGGGAAGTTGCCAAGTGGATCCTAGAACAGAAACCCTGTCAAATTATGGGGACCATGGCAGGGAGGGAGCATGCTGAATTAGGGCATTAAAGGTTAGCGATTAAAAAAAATGAAAAAAAATTTAAAAATAAAAAAAAGATTAGCTATTAGCCTCAGCTACTTAGAGACAGCTGGTATCACAAGGGATAAAGCACTGGACCTGGAGTCAGGAAGACCTGAGTTCAAATCCAGCCTCAGGCACATAGCTGTGTGACCCTAGATAAGTCACTTAATCTCAGTTTCCTCAACTGTAAAATGAAGATAATAATAGCATCTGCCTCACAGAGTTATTGTGAAGATGAAAATGAGGTAATACTTGTAGAAAAGCACTTGGCATGTGCTTGGCACATGATAGACATGATAAATGTTTATTCTCTTTCCCTTCTTTGCTGTTCAGGTTGTTACCTCGATAGGCTTCTAGGAATCTTGTCCTGTTGTAATATATATTATATAACTTGTGTTATTATATGTGTATACGTTATATATATTACAATATATATAATGTATGTTAATATAATATATACAAATATATTATATATTAATATATTATATAACGTGTTATACCTGCTGTAATATGTAATATATATGTATAATAAATAGTTGTAATTCTTCCACCTCTGCTGCCTAATTTGTCTTTTGGGAAATTTTCAAGAATTAGCAGGAGAAAATGTCCAGTATTCTACCTTTAGGCACATGACCCTGGAGGTATTTTTCACTTATTTCTATCTTTTCATTTATGTCACTGATGAGGATCATATATGTAATTGAATCTGGAGGGTCTTCTCAAGTTCTTTGTAGGTTATTTCTACCTCATTATCCTGTACAGCCAATATTGATATATAAGCTACAGTTATTTTCATAGGGTCTTTTTGCAAAAACTTATCATGAGCACTGAAGTATGAGAGGACCAGTTGCCACATGAAGTGATCTTATTTTTCCTTTAGAACTTTAGGTAAAACCAACTCTACCAACTCCTTTTTGTGCTTCATCAAAGTATACCTGTGAGCCATCATTCAATTTAATTAGAACATCATTCTTCTGCTTTCATTTGTAGTGAGAATGTCAAGATTGATGTGATTTAGTTTTTATGCCAGTGTGTCCACTAGTTGTGTGATAGAGAGAGGATCTCACATTTAGCATTCACAGCCAAGTAAACGTTTATAGACGACTTCCACATTTTGTTGTTCTGAGGCCACTTTGTCCCCTTTTCTGCCACTCGTCCATGGCCACTATGGAAGCAGAGGGACCACCTAGAATTTAAGGCTAGTCTTCTTAGTCTCTTGTGTTACTATGGCCAAAGAATTTCTCACCAAGGACAGATATCTGGATGTTTCAATAATACATTATATGCAGGTGGACAAATGCCATTACCATCAGGGGATTAGAGGAAATTTTATGTAGAATATGACATTTGAGTTGGGCTAGGTGGGAATTCGCAGACAATAAAGGGAAAAGTCATGAAAGTGTAGAGGTAAGATGATGCTTGTACTAAGCTATACTGTATCTCCAAGAGCCAACTCCATCTTTTGCTAGAACCATACTTGAAACCTCCCCAGCCTGGTAGAAACTGCCAGTCTTAGACTTCATAGCCTTCAAGGACTCAAGATTTCCAGTTATGGCACTGATGAAGGTTAGGAATAAGACTTTGGTGAGGTTCAAGGAGTGTGTGTGTGTGTGTGTGTGTGTGTGTGTGTGTGTGTGTGTTTAATGAACAGTGTTGGAATTATTATTCCAAAGTTAGAAGTATTAGATCTTTCCTACCAGACATACGAGATTTAAGTTTTTGCCTAGTTGGACTAAATGTACTTGGGAAATGTACTTGGATAGAACAACAATTATTAAATGTTTTATATGCTTTACTTTTTGACTTTTGATTGAATTTGACATTTATCACGTTTAAGATTTTTCTTCCTGTTTCTGTATTATAATAAAACATTATAGAAGCAAAAGAAAACATTTATACATTTGAATGTGTGCTTCTCATTAAGATGCTAGAATAAGCAAACTTACCACTTAAGCGGGTCCTGTAATCCACAGGAATTTATGTAAAAAAAGGAATCCTTAGCTTGTGAAGAGAAAGTATTTCTGAGGTCAGTGGGCTGAAGGTAGGGAGACTGTAGCAAATTTTAACTTTTGGCATGTTTATAACAACTTTGGGATTCTTTGTTAGGCATGTTAACAAAAATATTTAACTCCGAATCTTTTAAACTCAGCAAACACATATTAAATACTTACTGTATATAGGATACTGTTCTAGGTGTAATGTGGCAGAAATATTTCCCCAGCTAGAAAATCCAAAGTTTAGGTTATAAGAGCATTTTCTCTGACTGTTCCCCATGCCTGGAATGCTTTCCCTATTCTACTTTATCTACTGACTTCTCTGACTTCTTTTAAATCCCAACTAAAATCCCATCTTTTCCTGGAAGGTTTTCCCAACTCCTCTTAATTGTAGTGCCTTTCCTTTCTTAATCATTTCCTGTTTAACCTGCATATAGTTTACTTTGTATGTATTTGTTTGCATGGTGTTTTCCCCATCACACTGTAAGTTTTGTTAACTGTCTTTTGCCTCCTCTTGTATCCACAGCGCTTAACACAGTGCCAGGAACGTGGGAAGTGCTTAATAAATGCTTATTGATTGGTTGGTTGAAGCTTACTGTCTAGTAGGGGGAATGAAAAGCAAATACATTTAGTTTTGATAACTCAGTAACACATGATAAGTAAATGGGCCAAGGTCATTACTAATAGGAAGAATTAGAGAAAGTTTTCTGTAGTACTTGATTTTTGAGTTAGGCTCAATAGGAATTTACCAGGCAAATATGAGAAGGATATAAAAGTTAAAAAAAAGAAGAGTACATCTTCTGGAGATAGTGAGTAGTCCAGTTTGTAGCCTACAGTGCATGAGGTAGAGATAGTAATATGTTATGAGGAAAACCTAGAATGCCAGGACAGGTTAAGTGAATTAAACACAGTAGGCACTAGAGGAACCATTCAAGATTTTTTTTTAAAGCAAATTAATGCATAGGTTTTTCTGAAGGGGGCATAGGTATAGAAGGGAGCAAAAAGAAAGTGAAGGTGAGAATCTTATTTTGAAGTTTTTTCAGTAGTCTAGGAGAGTCAAGTGAAGGCTTGCACTAGGCTGGTAACAATAAGAATAAAGGTGGAATGGTAGAACTGAGAGAGATTGAGGTCAAGGTGTAGTAATGGAACAGGAAGTAAAAGAAAGGGAAGAGTAATATATCAAGATTTCATGGGAGACAGAATGAGTGATCTTCATAGAATCATTGGATCTTACATGTAGAGCTGGAAGGAACTTCATCCAGTCAGTACCCTCATTTTACAGAGGAGAAGAAAACTGAGGCATAGACAGAACCTTACATATGGTCGGTCATAATTGCATGAGGTCACACTGAAATAATAGAGCTGGCTGTTGATTTCAGGTCTTGTGACTGCAAGTTTAGCACTTTTTTCACACCTTGTGGCTAACGTCTTTCCCCTTGGAAATTGTGTCCAGACATAGATGATAGCCATTTGTACTTAATTCCTAAGTTATTATTTTGGAGGGGATCACCAGAATAATTTTCCACTTCAGACTCAGGTTATAGATACAAAGTGATAATACAATTCAGGCCAAGTACTACTATAAAATGTAAATTATTTTGGCAACTCAGTTTTCTTCTCCTCTGTAAAATGTGAGGGTATTGGACTAGATGACATCTAAAGTTCCTTCCAGCTCTACAAGCAATATAGGTAGGTGACATGGAAGAATGAATTCAAAGATGGTTTCTTTTTTTCTTGAGCATTTTCCCCATTTACCTTATTTAAATATGAACCAACTCATTATTTTGTCATCCAATGTTGTACACATACTACTTGCTATTCTATTATTTCTCATGAGAGACATTTGGAAAATGCCAGCTCAGTTTTAATTTTGTAACACTAATTTCTATTTGGGGGACTAATTATGGCTTTAAACTACAGTTCAGTTAGAAATATCATTAAGGTTTCTATGAAATATTTCTCAAGCATTGTATGAGTCATTAAATTCAACTTCTGTAGAAAGTATAGGGATTGTTTAATAGCTAGGTATTTGCAGAAATTATATATGTAAATATATAAATGTATGTAAGAGTTTATTTATAGATCTGTATATCTTCCCAAGGATATCTAAAGAGTTTTTCCCCCAAAAAGTGTGTTTTGGGTGGTCTAAAATTATTCAAAGAACATAAGATGACTTTCATTTACAAAATTTATAAGAATCACATGGTAATCTAAGAAGATTAAAAAATATCTGCTCTATGATATAGAAAGCAAAATTCTTCCATCATATATCCCATTTATCCTTGGAAACCTTTTTTTCACTGCAAAAACCATCTTTATGTATTTTCTTTCCTCCCTTCCACTAACTAGTAATTATTTCACCTCTGTGTGACACATATATATCTTATCCAGTGAATATTTTTTGAATGCCATGTGTATTCCCCAGTCTAAAGTGTTCTTTATTTCAGTTTAGTTCAGTAATTCAATAAATACTTATCAAGTGCCTACTGTGTGCCAGGAGAGCAGCTAGGTGGTGCAGTAGATAAGGAGCTGGGTCTGTGAGTCTGGAAGACTCATCTTCCTGGGTTCAACGCCAGTCTCACACACTTATTAGATTTGTGATCCTGGGCAAGTCACTTAACCCTCAGTTCCTTCATAAGCTGGAGGAGGAAATGGCAAACTGTTCCAGTATCTTAACCAAGAAAACCCCAAATGGGATCATGAAGAGTTGGACACAACTGAAAAAGTGACTAACAACAATACATCTTTACATAAACAATTCACCTTGATTTTAATACAGATCCAAGAGCTATTGTGCAGGGTGCTTGTTCTTTAGTATCTTGACTAAATGCAAAGAGATGAAAAGAGAAAGAAACATACAATATAAAATCTCAGTCTGGCCATTTACAGCTAAATCTGTTTGTTGTTCTTGTCTTCGTCGTTGTACTCCCTTGAGGACCTGTCATAGTAGTCATAATAGTATGCTGATAATACTCCTCTAACAATAATAACGATATCTATCATTTATGTGGCATTTTTAAGGTTTGCAAAGTGCTTTACAAATATTATCTCATATTCACAACATCCCCGGAAGGCCTTAGGTGCTGTTATTGTCCTCATTTGACAAATAAAGTAATTGAGGCAGACAGATTTAGGGGTTCACCCAGGGTCCCACAGCTAGCAAGTATTTGAAGCTGGATTTGAAATTGTGTCTTTCTGACTTGAAGCCCAGCACTCTGGGTTATACCATCTGGCTGTCTGTGAATGCTATTGAATGACCTTCTAGAGCACAGGCAGAGGTGGCAGTCTCATGGACAGAAACAATACATTGAGTTGTTAAAATGTCAGCTGTGTCCAAGCCTATGTAGCTGCCGGGTTAGAGATTAAGGTCACCTGAGGGGTAGCAGAACTGGGCTTATCAGTCCCTGCACGTCTCATGTGGTACGCTGATCATCTAGCTCTGCAGTATTAGTAGTTCCAAGATTGGGAGACTTCCGGGAGGACTTAGGAAGGCAGAGAAGCCCTAAGAGTGAAATGAGAAGCCAACAGAAACTGCAGACACCTCAAATATAATCATACTGGCTTTGTCAAGGCCTAGATTTCCAATGTTGAGACCCTGGTGATGTGGTTTGTTGGTATCAGCAGCAAGCAACCAAAAGAACACCCACCATTGTTAAGGAAAAAGTCCCAAAGACATGGAAAAAAGACTTCTCCCACATGTGAGAGACCAGGGCAGCCTACACATCTAAAAGCCTTGAAATGATTCAGAGGCCTTAGAATACACAATACATGCAGCAATTCAGTAGACAGGCTAACCTCATCTATCAGATTTGATACTTTTACATTTGTTCTTTTAATAAAAGAGTATCACTGAGTTCCAATCTGGACTTTCACTTTCAATCACCATTAGTCTGTTTCAGAGAAGCAGTTTCTCTGGCAGTTGCCCCTGAACATCAGGATAAAAAAAAAATCTTCAAAGAGCTTTATGGTCCCTGCTGATTTAGTCATCACTTCAAAAGTTCTTCTGAAGTTTTAGGTAGTAAGAACTTCTTTGTTATCAATTAATTATCAGATCATTAAGCATTTATCACAGTGCCTACTTGCAGAGAGGGTACTAACTTCTACTTTAGCGTGTAAATCAGGAACTGTTTGTACCGTCCAAACTCTGTTTTGAAAAAGCTATCTCCACGTGTCTCAACTAGTGATTGCACTAAATGTGGAGCAATTACACAAGCAGTCAGTTGGATTGCCTTATGATGTGGGAATTTCAATATTTGTGGTTTGTAATGACTGTTCAAAGATCAGGTAGACTAATCTTATATTTGATTAATTTTTGCAATGGTTGAATTGGCTAATTTATTGCACACAGGCTCTATATTAAAGAAAGATTATTCCTTGAAGTAAATTTTAGCATTCCTATATGATTTTAAATCATCATTGGGGTTGTTTTTCTCCCCTTTGAGGATAAGTCTTCTAAATTTATTATGAAAATCAGTGGATAAATAATTGAACTTAGAAATATTTGTCTTAGAATGACTCAGCTCTTCTCAGCAACACAGTGATTCAAGACAAGTACAAAGGATTCATGAAGGAAAACTCTATCCATATCCAGATAAAGAACTGATGGACTCTGAATGCATATTGAAGCATATTTTTTCACTTACTTTATTCTTTCTTGTGTTTTTTTTGTAAATCTGTTTCTTCTTTCACAAGCGTGACTAATATGGAAATTCTTTTTACATGATAGCACATGTATAAACTATATTAAACTGCCTACCCAAGAGGGGAGGGAAGGGAGGGAGAAAATCTGGAACTCAAAATCTTGTAAAAATAAATGTTATAAATTTTCTTGATATGTAACTGGGGAAAAAATAAAATAGTATTAAACTTTAAAA